>NC_084664.1:162537831-162841917 GCF_028389875.1 Rhea pennata
CAAGCTTTTGGACACACAAACCCTTTTCTTGGCATACCATGTCTGATTCATAACCTCAGGTCTTCAGACTTGCAATGACATTTCAACTGAAACCCCTTATAGCTCCTGTCAGATAGCATTCAAAAATTTGCCCATGTTTTTTTCCACTTCTGACAAAGATAGTTAGGAATCTAGGTCCTCCTGAGTCCTACAAGCTGTCTAAGGCTGTCCTACTGCCTATTTGTCTCATGTATTTATCAAGCTCCATTTTAAAGCGGGTGGGATTTGTTCCCTACCTTTGCAGAGGACCCAAATTTTCTTAGCTTTTAAAAGCCTACTTCTGATTGTCAGACTCAATAACTCATGTTAGTCTGAACTCACCTCTATTCCAATACGGCCTTTTAACTTAAGTTGTTTTTTCCTTCTGTAGCTCTGTTTTTGCTGCTTGCAGTGTATTTATGGGTAACAAAATGTACCTCCTCTCAACCTCTGTTCTACCAAAATAAATAGGGCCAGGGTCTTCTCATGTGGTCTTTTGTGGTCAAGTCCATTCCCCCAGTCTACTTCTTAGTTCCCACCTCCATTTCTTCCACCAGGACACCAGTTTTCTCTAACAGGACAATGAAATTCCAGGTAAAAAGTCAGCAGGGCCTCATAGGGCAGCATTAGCACTTCTCTGATTGCCCTGCTAACATCCTCCCTTACAGCCTGATGCACAACTTGATATCACTTGTGTTTATTTGGTTTTCAGGGCTCCATCTCACTGCAGGTCAGTTACCTTTAGATCAACTAATAATTGTAGGTCTTCCCTTTCCTCAGCATTTTTACTGGCACATTCCCAACTTCTCCCTCCTGGCAGTTTTGTATTCCCACCCACTCAGCCTGTCTGTAAGAGTTTTAACAGCTCCAGGACTGGTGGCTTCTCAATCTTCTTCTTTACGGCCAGATCTCAAACTCTTTGAAGCCATTAGGCAGAGCATAGTGGCTTCACACCGGCCAGAGGCAACCAATCCTACACATTCCATGTTCAGACACCACAGCAATTAAAAACCTTCACCAAGCTGGACAGACTCGTTTAGTTTCCTATTTATATCACCATTCCTTCTACCACATTGAGTTATTGCATTTCTTTCCTGCTATGAAATACCTTTTAAGCACAGGTGGACAATGCTAATATGCTACGTGGACATCTTCTCTTCGGCAGCTACACATAGTCTGTTAAGTATCCTTTTAGTGGTGTTTGTCAATCTGCTGTGCTTACCTGTTAAGACATAACTACCTTGAATGCCTGGAGTGCTGGCTCTTCTCCAATTTCATGAGTGTTAATTAAGATATTTCTCAAATGTGGCTTGAAGTTCTCAATTACAAGAAAGGATCTGGATGTTACCAGGTGTGGTAACTTTCAGTGAGCGGAGTTTTTTCTAAACAATTAGGGAGGTATATTTGTGTTGATTTTCTTTATGCCTCTGGTCTCTGGTGTCCCAGCAAAATAAATTAAAGATAAATGATGGTTTTTACTCTCAAAGCTGGTTTCCTTTTCCCTCTGGAGGCTCACTATGAAAGCAAATGGGTGCATGTCTTCACCTCCCTTTCTCACAGCACTGTACCAATCCCAGCACCCCAGCCTGATCGGCTTTGTGTCATCCGCGACCGTGGAAATTTTCATTAGCAACGCTCCTTGAGTTACAGTGAGTTCTTGAGAGAGCAGTACTCTCCCAAAATGTCCTCCTCTCAAGCTAGGAAAATGGATAGACTCATGACAGTGCTTGTAATAGCCATATGCACAACTGTAATGGGCCTGTGACAAACAAACCCACAGTTATAAAACAAGCTTGTAGACCAACATTGTCCCCATCCCTCAAGTCTCTGGGTGCTTCATAGTGATTCACGAACTGTTTTTTTTTTTGTGTGTGTGTGTGTGTGTGTGTGACTTGTTCGGTTGTTTTATGGGAAATTACATAATGCTGGAGTTTTCCACTCTGGATCAGAACAAGAGCAACAACAAATTACCTTTTCACATCAAATACAAAAGGTCATTGACCTAGTCAAAATGGAGCAGCCAAGCATTTCCTTAACTACAAACTTTTCAAGATTCGCTACAAATATTGTGTAAAATATGAAAAATGTAGGTGTGAAAGTGCGGCCTTGCAATACATAAAGGCAAAATTTTCATTAGGAATCCTCCAGGATCCAGAAACTGGCCTTGCTTCTGCTCAAGTCCCCTGCGCCACACCCTTGAACAAGCCCATTACATGTTCACACCCTGGCTGCTGGGTAATCTGTACTATCAGAGTCACAGAATCATAGAATCAGTAAGGTGGGAAGGGACCTCTGGAGATCATCTAGTCCAACCTCCTTGCTCAGCAGGGTCACCTAGAGCATGTTAGACAGTGTTGCATCCAGGTGGGCCTTGAAGATCTCCAGAGAAGGAGACTCCACAACCTCTCTGGGCAACCTGTGCCAGTGCTCTGTCACTCTCACGGTGGAGAAATTCCTCTTCATATTCAGGCGGAACTTCCTGTGCTTCAGTTTGTGCCTGTTGCCACTAGTCCTGCTGTATGGGACAACTGGAAAGAGCTTAGCCCCATCCCCTTGACGCCCTCCTTCCGATGCTCGCACACATTTATAAAATCCCCCCTCAGTAGGCTAGTCCCTTAATTTGAGGCTGGAGATGGAATCATCTCTGACCACTTACTTGAGATATCTAAGTCTCAGATAAGTTCGATGTGTAACTGCTAGCCAGCACAGAGAGGTGCAAGGTCCAGGAAATGCTTCTTACTGTCATGGGCTTATGATGAAAAGCCATCCTGGTGTGCATTAGTATAGAACTTTCTTAAATCTACTAAGGCAAAAGGGTCCCAGTCTAGTTATATCTGCACTGGAGATGGGAATATAGACACGCTTTGTGCAGATCCAGCTGCAACCAGCTTTCCACTTACCAACGCAGGGAGCAATGAGCATAAAGGTATGGCACAAGCCTTGGTGAGGCTAAGCCAATGCAGGTGGAAGGCCAGCCTACTTGCATTTTGCCTGGTGTTACCCAACACAATACATACATGATGTAATCCAGTTTTTGGCTCACAAAGCCAGACTTGAAGGAACAAACATACTTTGTCACATTCCCCATCCAAGAACCGGCACAGGGCCACCCCCCCCTACATTGCAAGACATTGTTTTGTCTTTGCATGAAAGCAGCCCCAGGACATAAACCTGAAGAGGAAAGATGAGGTATGGTAAGAGTCTGCTGGTCACAGTGACGTCATCTCCTTCGCAGATAGGGAACTTGTTTCACTGCAATTCCCAATCCAGCCTGGAGCTGGGCTCTCCCCTGATCAACCCAAGTGAATCCGCCCACAGGATCAAAAGAAGGTGGAGGGAGAAGGACATATAAAGCTATCCGGGCATAGCTCTCCTTTGTTGTCCAGGATGCATGGATCTGCTCTCTGTATGAAGATTCTCCTGTTTGGTTTGCTGCTTGGCCTGGCATATGTGGAGTTGGGTAAGACTGCCGCATTCCTGATACTTCAGGGATCCCTGGGAAATTTCTGGGAGGTGAGGGGAAAGACTGCAATGTAGAAAGACCTGTTATTCCCAAGGTAGGGGAAATAATGCTTTTATGTATTTAGGAAGGCCAATGGAGCAGAAAGTCCTGAGAGGTGAGTGAGTGGGATACACATTCCTGGTGGGAAGAGCTGTGATGTCTGGTGGAGAGCAGTGCACAGTGCGGCAGCCGCTCAGCCCTACGGGTGTTCGTCTGTCCTTGCTCACACGCCACCTCAGCGTTGGCTGGGACAGAGGAGACTGACACTTCTTCATAAGGCAAAGGTGTGATTGTCAGCCACATGGTGCAAGGCAGCACAAATCCAGACAAGGATCTGAGCCAAAAGCCTACACCTAGGCTGCCAATGTGTCCCTTTGGGGCTAGGATGGAGTATGTTCATTTTGAGCTTTTGCTGTCCTTCCAATGCCTCCAATGGTTGGCTACAGGAAGCGCTAAAAAAAAAAAAATAGGAATAGATATAGGTGGTGGTATGGAAAATAATTCCAGGGACTTTTGGAAAGTTCATTAAACAACCAGCTCCATGGTTTACATTAATTACTATTAGTTAGGACATACAAAGAGAAGGAGAATTTTCCTTGGTTCTGTCTGAGTTTGGTCTTTGCAGGATCAGTCCTAGGCAAGCTGGTGGTGGGATCCGATCATTGTGTTCTTACTGTGCCTGTTTGGGACCTGCTGCAAATGCCTCCCTGGTCTGGAAGAGAGCCATCCTTAATGTGACATCAACCTAGTGTCTTTTAACCTGCAGTTCATGGGCCCCAGAAATCTGCATGCAGCTTTAAGGGGTCTCTGAAAAGTCTTGAAGAAAAAGCAGCCTGGTCAGGGGGTTATACTTCCGTCCAGAGTCCTGTCTACCTGAAGCTGAGAGGGCTGCAAATGGAAGAAAGCTAAGAGACGAATACATTGCAAATCCTCATGTGAAGAAGTGTCTTGGATCTAGTCTTCTTAAGGCTGCATTGTTTTTTTATTTGCCTACCCTCATTCCTCCTTCCACTCATCTCTGAAGCAACCCCAGCTGCTCACGGACCTTTTGCTTGGAGGCTCTGGGATGAAACAGGACAGCTGCAGTTACTTCTTCACAGCTACCGCAATCTCCATTATTTCAGTGTCTGTGGGTTTTTTCTTTCAGACATTTCACAAGTTATTTATTATGTCTGTTTCTTTGCCTACCTCTGGGTCTAACCCTGTCCTGGGTTTAACAGGTTTGCTGAGAACTTGACAGAATAGGTTTCCACCCACAGGTCTCAAACTGCTTTGTGGAAACAGATAGGTATCACCACTTTGTGTTTTACGGTTAAGATTGAGGCAGAGATAAGGGAAATAGGTTCTCTGGGATACTGCAGCAGGAGGTAGCTAGGCAAGGAAGAGCTCATATAGCTCAGAAATATATCTGGGGCTCAAAGAATACCATTCGTCTTCCAGAGTTTTTAAATCAAGCGATAAAAAGTGCTGACAGTGGTGGACTGCAGGTGTTGGCCTCAGGACAGAGCACTGTCCTCTGTGTTCTCTTCTCCTATGGTCCTTACAGTTTCAGAGTTTCCTCTTTCACTGCATCCTTCCCAAGAAACCAGAGTCCCCCATCTAGTGTTAGTGAAATACAAGGGGGATCTTATGGCTGTCTTTCCTGCTTAAAACGGCTCCTAATTGGAAGTGACTCCACCAGAGCCCATGGTACTGCCCTGCTCACTTGCAAAAATGGTGATGTTAGAAACGAGCTTGGCCCAAAGGTTGCTGACCAGTTTCTTAAATGCTTTAAACTGTCACCGCTGTATTTATACACAAACTGGTCATACACATTCAAAAAATAATCCTTATGCTTGCCAGACTGAGAGCTCTGTGTTTTTTCTCTGCATGCATGCTACATATTAAATGTAAAACCATCTCCTGTGGGTCAGCTGGAAGTGATCTACCAAGATACTCAACTCATTTAAATTGGGATAATTCCACTAATCCTTTTCACAAAGGATTTCGCCTCAACTAGCCTAGTTCCTCACTACTTATCAAATTAAAAAGCTCTTCCTACCTCAGCAAAGAGGATGGAAAATGCTCTTGCATCATCGTGGACTCTCTTGTACAGCTTAAGGCTGAATTTTCCAAAGGAGGTGCTAAGAGAATTAGATGCCCTGGAAATGAATTCCAGAGTCAGACGTTTAAACAGCTGCCTTCAAAAATGTTCATCCTTATCGTAAAGTCCCAGAAGTTTCTCTGATGCGGCAGAATTAGTGACAAGAAAACATCGTCCTTCTGCAGTTTTACCAATAGATGGCAGTGGACACATTTGGATCGTTCTTCAGCTGCTGCGTTGTCGGGAGATGGTGGAAGACATATGGGATAGAAAACATCACAGCGGGCTGGTTTCTTCCTCAACCAGCACAGTTCAAACCAATATGCATGCTCCATATTCACCGACTGCGGATGGACAGGTCTCACATCGTGACTTGAACATTTTTTACAGAGGATACACAAAACTCAAGAGCTTACTAATTCTTTTCAGGCTGATTCCCTAAATCTAAAATTGAATTCAGTTTAGAAAACTGGTATGAGTTTGCTCTTTGAGTCTAAAGAATAACAGTAAACAGCTGCAGCTATAATGCACCTAAACAATCTCAGACTGATCATTGAACCACTGACAGGATAGGTAATCCCAGCAGCTGGGATCCTCCAAAGATCCTATTAAAGCTGTTCAGGCAACAGATCCTTCTATCCCCACGCTTTTGGGGCTGCTAAGCCCTAAAGTAGTATGCCTGCCAAGCCCTTTGCAATGCCAATTCCATCCTTTGAGTGTTGAGGTTTGGCTCTTTCCCTCTGAGGTTTCAAAGGTTTCCTGCGGTCTACAGCTGTGCTTAGTTTCCAAGATCATTGCATCTCTGTCGGAGGGATGGAGCACTGTCCAGCACATACTCCCCACCGCAGAGCAGCAAAGCTGCAGGCTTGCTGTCTGTCTTTGCTGCAATGACAAACTCAGACCCGTTTCTCTGCTCTCCTCTGCAGCCCAGTCCTTACGATGCTACACGTGCAAAGAACCCACAGACATTTCTCTGTGCAAAACAGTCACTCTGTGCCCCTTGAAAGCCAATGCATGCACAACAACACTGCTCTCCGTAGACTTAGGTAAGTCTCATTGCTTGCTGGGAGAAGTTGTGGCAAGAGATAAATCCCTCATGCAACAGATTATCCTGTGAACTTCTCCCATACTGCCCTCTCCCCTTCCCAATCCCCATCATGTATTACTTTTTAAAATCCCTGTAGGAATCCAGGTGGAGTTGTCCAAAATAAGAGTGGGAAGAAGAGGAATCTATGAGACTCGCAGCCTAATATTGAAGTATGCGGAAACCCACTTAGTCCCTTTTGCCTTTTTTACCCCTATGCTGTTCCTAGGGAACCTGAACCTACAGATATGTGAAAGTATACCACAGAAACCCAGGGACTTTCTCCTTGTTTGTGTGCACAGATGCTTTCACCTAGCAGCGACTGTGTAACGTGGGAGAAAAACAACATGACCATGCTAGTGTTACGCCAGCACATTTCACGCAGCATGGGCTGGAACCTCCTACGCAGAGCCAAAGCAGGAACAGCTCACCTTAACAAAATATGCAGGGACTTGTGTCTCTTGTCTGCACTAGAAAAAAATTGGAATAACTGGGAGAGAGAGAGGGAGGGATCCAGGGGACCGTACCTACAAAAAGCAGTCTGGATTACAGGCCCCAGTGGATTACAGATGCTCAATCCTCAATATATTAGCCTTTATTTACTTTTAAACACTTTTTATTAAGTCCCCCTTCACTGTACCAGCACAAAGGCAACGTTGCTTGACGCTTGATTCCTTCACCGTTTCTTTCTCTCTTTTCTCCCTCTCCTCTTTCTTCCCCTGTCCATTTTAGGCTACCCCTTTTTTGGCAACATCACTGTGACCAGATCCTGCACGGAGAATTGTGTTCCCTCTGACGGGATAGGGGCGAACCGCCCGACGTTGTGCTGCTCCACCGACCTCTGCAACGATGACAGCACCAGCAGCAGCCCGGGGCTGAGAACTAGCTACACAGCACTAGGCTTCACGCTCCTGGTCCTCATCATGCTCTTCAAGCCCACTCTTTAATGCTGTGGGCTCCGAGGCTCCACACAAACCATCTCCTCTCCTCTCTCTGCCAAGCTACTTTGTGAACTTGTAGATGTCTTAAGAATAACCTTCACTCGGCTGTGGCTTCACTCATCTTTAAAGCTGTGAATTCAAATGGATAGCTAAGAATTGGGGCACCAACCCCTGAAATTCTTGAATTTCCAGATTCCAGTTTCTAAGCAGATGTTTTTCATTTGAGCTGCACCTGGTTACCAGGACACATGTCCTCACCTCTTAGTTTTCCTTTCCTGGGCACAGTAGTGGGTGAAGCATGGCTGCTGTGGATGGCAGGAAGGACTGGGCAGGCTGGTGCTCTGGAATGTTCTCTAGCAAGGGCAGAGGCTCTATAGACATCCAGGGTACGGATGGTGATGTCCTTCCAGACCTCCCTCAGTTTCCACACAACCTGTGCACATGTGCCTTTCCATTTCCCCATGTACTGTCCCAAAAATCTGTGACTGTCCATCAGGAGCCTGGCTTATTTTCTTTCTTCTTCCAGTGCTGTTTCCTGAGTCAGTGCAGGAGAAGGGTGTTACTCGCCTCTTGAGACTTCTCGCCTCTCAAAGTGCTGTTTGCAATTGCAGAAACCTGAAGTCTAATTCTGCTCAGAATAAGCTAAGGAATGAGTTCAGAAGGGCTCAGCCCTATTGCACTGAGATGGGTGTATTTCCGGAAAGCTCCAAAGATGCCCAATATTAACAGGGAAGGCAGGTCAGACCTGCAAAAGCAGATTCCGGAGTTTGACTAGTCCAAAACTTTATCAGCCCGTTGCTTGAGTTCAGGTTACAGCCTGAGCCCTGGCTTTCCATTTCCAGATGTTTTGTAGCTAGTTTCAAGCAGCTTCTTCCATTACTCTGCCCTCCCCCATCTCTTCACAGCAGAGTCCAGAGAAAAGGAAAACTAATGCTTATCGCAGACCTGCGGCTTTGGGAAAGGCAAATGACTTCACTCAGTCCAGTGCAACGCTGCTGCTGGGCCCCAGTGGAGGATTTGCTCCACTCTGCCTTGGAACAGCTGTAAGATTGATTTTGTCTCTTGTCTGCTGTAAAAGTAGGAGTGAAACCAGATCCAAATGAGGCAGCCATGCCTGGCTCTCCACACTCTGTAAGGGAGATTTGAACTTTGCTTTGTTCTTATTGCTGGGGATCATTCAAGGGAGCAGTGAGCAACCTAAGAGAGCAGGAGCATAGGGCAGGACAGGTGCCATCCTCATTAACTGTGCATTAGTGCCGTCTCTGCAACCTCCTCTGCAGCAAAATAATAATAAGACAAAACAATAAGGAATAAGAAAGGGTTTCTTTTTCTTGCTTGCACAGGGGTAATCGTTTCTCAAGATCTGTCTCGGTAATGTTTGTTTGCAAGAAAACCTTGGAGGAGGGCCCAGAGCAAGCTTGGGGCACAGACAGATGTGAGGGACGGGCAGCCCCTCCTCCTGGAGGTGAAGTGCTCTGTGCTTCTGTAAAACACAGGCAGCTGCCCTGAGACATTCTGGTAAAGTTGAGATCTCCAAGGAAAGAATACCACTGAGAGGATAATCTTTAGGGGTTACTGCAGCGCTGGTTATCCCACCTTGCAGATGCTGATGCTAAAGCTTCAGCCTCTGTTTTCTCATCCGTTCCCTCCTTCTCTTCTCAGAAAAGAGGCTGATATGGCAGGCCAAAATCAGGCCACTTTCCCTGCCATCCTTAGGCCAGATCTCCTTTCCCATTGTACAGTCAAGGTCTAGAGGAAGAAATTATCCCATGGGCCTTTCCACTCTGGGTCCAGGGTCCTGTGCTGTACTGAGATGGACTGAACTTTCCTCCATTTATTGTACAGATGGTGATGGGGCAGGGCTGGATACAAAGAGGCTGGGTGGGGACTTCTTTCTGGGTGAGAATCTGGTGAATAAAGTTGGATCCTCCAGTCCTCAGCCTGTAGCGTCATTCTTGCGTTCTCATCCTTCACCCAGGGAAGGTGCAGGGGGCAGCACAAGCTGCAAGAAGGGGATGTCTCTGGCTAGTTTCCAGCCCACCAAGCTCCTGAATGTCCCCAGGAGAGGAGGGAAGTGGCAGAGAGGGGGAAAGCTGCAAAAGCTTCAGAAGGCAGGCAGGGGAGTTCAAAAAACAGTTCTTGCAAGAGCTACAATAAAGGCAATCACCACTGTGGGGAAAAAGGGGAGAAGCAGAGCTGAAAGGAAAGGGACTGCCCGGTGACTGCCAAGGGGAGGTATGGGAGGCTCATCTGGTGCATTCACAGGCAGAACTGGTCATTTTCCTAGTGCACCTTTCTTGCTGCAGGCAAAGAGAAAGCCACAGAGATCAGCACTGCAAGGTGAGCAGGCAGCTGGGAGCAGCCACACAGTGTTTGCCAGAGGGTCCACTCTTCACTGCAAAGGTGCCACTGGTGGGGACCACCACTCTGTGTTACTGGATGCCTGGTACTGGCTCTGAGCATCTGTCATTTCACCGTGCTGTAGATGTCCTGTTTCCCCTGCCTCCCCTGTGAATGCAGCTCGATCTCCAGAGCAGGGAACATCTTCTTCAGGCAATGCAGAGCAAAAGGCAGAGCCTATCCTCAAGCATTTGTAAAGTGTTGCTGGACTATTCAAGGCGAAAAGCCCTTAACATAATGTATTAGGGGTGCAAAACATACTTTTGCGTTAATATTCATTTGCATACACAGTATTAGTCCTAAGCGAAGACTGAACAGTCATCCCTGAGAGTCCTTGCAAAGTTTGATTCTCCTGGGTGCACCAAACTGCTCTGGATGCTGCTTCTGCTATTGTTTTTATTTATTCTTGCTATTTGGGCACCACTGCCACAGCCAACAGAGACTGCTGCCAGGTGATCCAAAGGTACTGCAGTCTTTTACATGATAGGGTAGTGTGGGCGTACATAAAGAGATGTTTAAATACAGACAGGAAAGAGTAGATCAGCGAGATGTGTTTCCAAAGGACCATAATAAGATTTACAGTCTCTAGGCCCTGAAAGATTAGGCTCTGTAGCAAGCAACAGCAAGTGCTGCTTGTTGCTGCATCATAGGATTTTAACTGCCCTTCTGGAGGCTTGTTCATCTCAGCAGTCACTCTGCAGGGCCAGAAGTTTTCCCTCTAGAGTTGAAGGCATTCCTCAGCGCCTAATGCTTTATCTGGCCTAGCAGTTGCCTTTTTTACTCACCTTCCAGCCCTTCTGCAAATGTGGGGCAGCCCTGTAGATGTACAGCCCTGATCTACAAATTATATATAACCCTGATTTGCCTGGTAATTTGCAGCTAGTACAGCAATTTGCACCGTTGCCGACATAAAGATTTGTGACTTTTTTCTTTCTTTTGTCTGTGTGCAGATCTACAGGGTAACACACAGTACGGGATGACAGAAGAGCAAATCTAGGTCTTTGGCTCTGCTCCAGAGCATAGAGCACCACCCGCTTTCAGTTGCATATCTGAAGGCAGAACCATCCTCTGCCTAGAACTGAAAGATTAAAGCCCAGCAGAGACTTTAATTTTGGGGAGGAGTTTGAATACGGAGCTGGTAAGCATTTAACCTGCAGCCTGTCATTCTGCATTGCCTTCCCCACCCCTCTCAAGAGGAGGCAGCTCTGTGAGCTGTCACATTTTTAGAGGATGAAGCTCGTCTTACTATCTGCTCCTTCATGATGTCTTGGGCCAGGACAGCTAGAGGATTTGGGGTTTTGTACATGGTAACACTGGGAGTGTTCAATGTACGGGGCTGTGTCAGGTGTGCAACCTCAGTGGGAAATCACCACAATGTTTTTTCCCCAACCTGTGTCCTACCTCTAACCAACTGTGAGGGTGATATATCTGCCTTGCATGGTCCTTCTTTGAGAGCTGTTACTCTTCAGGAAAAGTAGAGTGGAGTGAGTATTTCCAACGATACCTCCTTCATCTGGAAACACAGCACATATCCAGCCTTGGATTGGGCTGGATCAGGAAAACAGGTCACTTGCAGTCTATGGGTCTTAGCCCCAAAGCCACAGGGAGATGACAGCGGTTCAGACCCAGACTGTGCATCCTGCAGTGGCTTCACCAATGCTGTGAGGTAGGAGGAGTGGATGAAAGCTACACATCAAAGCAAACATTGTGACTAATGCTCACAGGATCTGAGTTTCCAGCAGGGATCGTTGCCAGTAACTTTCCACTAGTAGCAGCAGGACATTGGTCACATCGTGTGTAGACCTGACTGCTGGTGGTTGTTATCCCAGCATGTCCTGATTACAGGTTGGTTCAAGCTGCAAGACAGGAAACATCAGGAGCTGTGTTACTGCTTGATTTCTTCTCATTTTATATATTTTGTCTTCTTTGGGAGAAAGAGGGAAAAAAGACACATATAGCCTTCATGAAAGCGGCGTTGATCCGGGGTACATGAGAGAAAAAGAGAGGAGGCTGTGCAGATATTAATGCAAAACTCTAACAGTGAAGAAAAAAGAAGGGGCCATCTCCTGAGTATAGAAATTTAATGTGAAGTAGAGCTCTGATGTAATCAAATACAGAAGCAACTTGTACTTCTTACTAAAAATGTCCATATAAAATATAAATATACATCATCATCTAGCTGCAAGGATTATAGAGATATCTGCTGTAGTCTTATATTTACAGATAGGGAATTTGATGTTTAATATTTCACACTCAAAAGAAAATCACTTGTCTGAGATAGTTATTAATTATAGAAAGCACTTGGCAGGAATGAAATGCAGCAGGAGTGATACCATTCTCAATATCATTCCAAAATTATTTCTCATCTAAAATCTATCATATACAATTTTTTTCTCTTCTTAAAATAGATCTATTTTTCCTGGGGACAGATCTTAAAATACATCTATTTTTTTGCCTGGAAAGACCTGGAACAGTTGCCTCTGACACAGAGGCACGTCCTCTTTCAGATGTCTTCATCACTGTCCTGCAAGGCTCTCATATCCCTAATTCCCAGGGAGCATAAAGCCAGAATCTGTTCATTCAGTACAGCCCTACATCTGAGAACGAGACAAATCCCCTAAAAATGAGGTGGAATAAAGCTTTTGGCTGTCTGAAGCAAGTATGTTGAGAGGACTCAGAGGCAAGCAGAGCACTGTGGTTCAGATCTCAATTTAGCAAGGTCATTTAGGGGTCCACAAAGCATTAGATTGTTGATGTCCCTGGGGAGAGCTTCCCAGCTGCACAGCTACCCTTGTCCCCAAACTGGGACAAGGCTGCTCAGAGTATTGGAAAGGGGTGGGACAGAAGGGCTGCACCTGCATTAAGAGGCTTCCTGGAGTGCCCTCACTCCCTTTCCCTGGGTCTCTGCCCTCAAGTTTCAGATGAGTCTTTAAAAAATACAAGGTGTGTGGAACAATCAGTCTATGCCCCTACAAGTCTGGCCCTGACTAGTCCATCCTGCTTCCCTAACCCATTTCAGGACATCTCCAAACTGATGTACAGCTCTACATCCACCACGATGAAGTCAGGAGCAAGAAGCTCAGAGTAGAAGGTGGGCCTGAAGAGAGACCTACAGACCAGTGAGCTGGAGATCTGGCCACTATTACACAGGCAGGAATTGTCACCCATCGGTAGCTCCAGGCCTGGTCCTGCAACTCACTTTTCACGTGCACTGAGCTTGAAGCTTGTGAATATGCTTAGTAAAATTAGGGAGGGACATTGTGCCTGATGGGGGGATTTGATTTTGCACTAGTCCCTTTGAGGCATATTGCTGAAATCCATGAAAATCCATAACCTTAAAGGTAATTGAAAGTATCAGTATTTGAAATCCCAGAGTCAGAGTCCCAGAATGTAACCCAGCCACCTGAACAAAACACTTCAACCTCCCCTTGGTCATTAAAAGGGTGAATGTGGTTCATCTTTTCAGGTGTTTCCTCCCCATTGCAAGGGTTAAGCATTTGTTCTGTGAGTGTTGTATGATTTTAAGAGTTAACAGCTGTTGTTCATGTGACTCCATGAACTGGGGCTTTAATTAAAGCACCAAGTGCCTCAAGACCAGCAGCTCCATCAGAGGTAGCACACCAGCGCAGAGGCAATGCCCAGCTCTTGTTTCAATGCATTAATCCTCATCCTTGACCCACCAGTGCTTGGAGCAGGAGCTCTCACTTCTGCCTTCTTACCAGCTGTGGTGGGGACTGGCAGGTTGGACTGTGGATGCATAAGGATCCTTCCTTCTCTTTGCAAAAGAAACCACTTTTGCCTGCTAATCTGAGAATGGGAGACAAAAAGCTGCAGGAAGAGGAGGGAGACTGGTCTCCACATGCTCTTGTTGGTGTATCTGCTCCTGCTTTACTATTGGACTTGCTATGAACCATGTTCGTGACAAGGCCAGGAGCTGAGTGAGCAGTGCTCTGATGGTCCAAAGAGGATTTTCTCCCTTTTCGTGCCTTGCTGCTGTGCAAACAGGTTTGCTGCTCAGCTGTTTCCCCAGAGAAGACACAAACATGGGCTGTGGCACAGCACTTTTCCACTTGCCAGCGTGAAATCGCGGAGGTGGATGGTACTTTGCCAGCCGAAACTCTCCCCATGGCAGGGGTAGGATTTTGGAGGGCTCAGATCTGCTCTGAGGGATGGGTAAATGACAGGACACATTTGCAGAAGGACATACCATCACTCATGCTGAGAAGAACCAGCCCCAGTAGGCAGTGGGAATTGGGTTCCTAGTGGCACTAGGACACATTCACCTTACTAGGTGCTTCCGCGAATGGCAGAACAACAAAGATTCATTTAATACCAATGCACTTTGATGTAGCTCTTCTTTGTGGATTCTCTGAAGTCTTAAAAGAGGATTGAGCTCGGTCTTCAGTCCCAGCAAAGGCTCCAGTAGAGTCTCTTTCACCTGAATATCTGTTTTCCTGAAACCTACAGAGACTTCACAACTCTGAGTAACAAATTCAAACCAGCAGCTATATGTTGTTTACTCTCCATGCACAAATCTTTTATCAAGTAAGCCTTGTCCTTACAAAGCTGACCTAAAAACAAGCCAGAATATATTTTTATCTTTCTTGACTGCTGTGCAGGGTCTTTGCCTTGGGGAGAGAGGACACAGGGGAAAAAGTGTTTCTTCAGTGTAAAGACAGCTGTCTCTGGAGATGATATCCAAATCTGAACAGGAAACAAACACACCAGGAGATAGTAACAGACTATGATGCACTTACAGCAGAGGAGGAAAGCTGTCCTAGTGAGGAGAGGAAAGTTAATCCCAAGAGATTTGACTTCTACTTAGGTAAGAGAAGTGTTTTTAAACAAAATTGCTATAAGCCACCAGTTGAGCCAGTTTAGAAAAGAGCCTAGTTCATCTCCTCTGTGGGACACACCATGTCACTTTTCAGAGCATTTAACCTTTGGAGCAAGCAACCAGGAAACCATCCATCTGCGGATGCCTTCACATCAAGACAGGGTTTTGTGCAAGCTACCTGTTGGCGTGCCACCTCAGCACAAAGATCTTGTGGGCCAGTGAGGCTAAACAAGTCATCCTCTTCTGGTCTTCTCTTGGAAGACCAACTCTCTAAGCACAATCTTTTTCATTAATTGTGTCTGTACCAGTTTCAAAGTAAGTTTTTCTTGGGCAGCCCAAACAATGTGCAAGATCTTGTGAGCTAGAAGAGATTCACAAAGAAGATCTTTAGGGATCTCTTGTTCCACTAGTCTCATGGGGTAAGTCTGGGATGGCTAAAGAAGCTAAGAGGTGTTTTAAGTAGGTAATTACTGAATTACAGTGTTACTCCTTTAGGAAGGTAGTGCATGAGTCATTATCTGATGGAGAAATATAGCTGAAGGTCTCACTGGAGTCCTCTTGTTGAGTCAGTTCTCCTAAGTGAGGCAGAAAAATAAAGTATTTTTTTATCAAATGAAAAATGGTGATGTGCATACATTTCTGTCATCTACTCAGAGCACACATGTACACACAGCATCCCTCCTCCATCACCTATGTGGGGATACATGCACATGGTTGAGTTTTGGCTTTCAGGGTTTCTCATGAAAATTCTCTAAAATTCCTTGGGAAAAGGTTGGCAGACATGGAACATTTTTCACGTATAATAAAATGCAATTACTGACTGACTACTGTTTCAACAAGCCATTAGGTCTGAGCTGTGCCCATAAATGTTGTTCATGGGATCCCAAGGCTGCCAGGAAACAACACTGATCTTGGGACCTTTCCACTGTGATCAAAACACTTAGGAATATCCCCTCTGCAAAGCCTGCAGTGGGGGTTATCCCACCACAGTTGCTCTCTCAGCTTGCAAAGAAGAGGCTAGAACTGGCTTCTGAGATCTCCTAGGGAGTTCTGAGGCCACATCAGGCCCACTCTCTGCAGCCCAGTCTGATGCTATAGCTGGAAACAGTCAGCTGCAGTGAGTACTGCTGAGAGAAAAGATGAGGGAGTGGTGGGGCTGATCCTCACATAGCCCATGTATGGGGCAGGTTGGGCATCGCACGTGGCACCCAAAGCCAACCAGCAATCAATCACTCAACAAGGAGCCCATCCTAGCTCGATGCAAACTCAGAGGACCTCTGGGAGGACACTGGGAAGACATGGAGGACCTCTCCAAGCAGCGACCTAGCTGAGAAGTCACTGAGACCCGAGCAAAGGAGATGGGATCCATCCAGAAAAGATATAGTCTTCCTTTCAGCCTCTGAGCCTTGGCATTGCTGCTGCCACAGAGCAGTGCGTTGGCCAAGATCTGTGCAGGGGTGTTGCAGTAGACTTTGGAAAGGCCAGAGTGGCTGAAGCACATGAGTGTGGGACTCTACACATGGGTGGAAGGACATGCCTGCATTATTGTTTCTCCCTCATTGCTCAATAATCTGCCTTATTTTCTTTGACACAGTCTGGACAGCCCCTGAGGCAATGGGAGAGTTAATAGGTTTTATGGTATCCTGTAATTACGCAAAGCTTAGAATGGCATGTGACAACATGATTGTTTTACTGAGGGGGAGTAGATGCATCTAAGACTAATGAGGGATTTAGAAGATATTTTGTTTATACTTAGACACTAATTAACTGTCAGTGTTACCCACACATCTCCAGAAGTCTGCAGTTGCCTGTCTCCAGGACACCTCTGGTGTTTTTGGATTTTTTTAAATATTTCCAGGGAAAACATGTGAACACAAGTTCCTTCCTCCCAGCTCCAAAACTCAGGCAGAAAGAGTCCTATGAAAGGCCTCTCCGTGTCCTGGGTGCATCCGCTCATGAGGGACTAAGTGTCCCATAGTGACTGATGGTTGCAGGTTAATGCATGTGGTGCATTAACTCTTTCACCAGCCCGGATAGTTTCAGCACAGAATGAGTTCATCTTTTTCCTTCTCAAAGAGGAGGTGTAGGGGCAACTTGCTCCCATTTCTCGCTTTATAACATCACTTTTTTTAGTGAAATTCAATAGCAGAAATTCAGCAGTGTTATTTCTAATGTTTCTTTTTAATTCCTTGTGGAATTATCCCCCTTTATTTTCAGTGCTGAGATGTAGGTTAGGTTTCCGTTATAAATAGCCACATATTTTAATTGAGTCTGATAACTAGGACAAGGATGTGTTGGGCAGCTAGACCTTGCTTTTAGGAGATGAACATTGCAACATTCCCAGCCAAGCATCAAGTTTTTCTGTGATATCTGTACAGGGATTATTTCAACCTCTGAAAGTAGCACTTCTCTATCTCAGAAAAACATGTTTCTTTGCATCTGGAAAGTGTCCTGAGCTTCCTGGATGTAAATCACAATGGGAGCACAGGTAATGACTCATTACCAACCTAACGAATTGTAAAAACAGTGCTTTGAAGCTCTATAGCATCTACCTGTCTGAGGATATCAGAGGCTGAACACCAAAGCCAAGTGATAAATATTCTCTTTACCTTGCAGCCAGAGAAGTGGTGCCTTAAATCCTTATGCCTGGACAGGATACTGAAGCCAAAGCTCTTTGCAAAAATGAAGAACTGAGGCTTTGTGTGGTTTGTGAACAGTTTCAAATGACAAATTACTCCAAAGAAAATCAGCAAGCAAGTTACAAACACATCTCAAATAACAGAAACAGTCTGATTTGCAAGAAATATTGTCCAATGATCAATAATGGTGAGATGGCTGTTCAGAATAACTCTGAACGGTGCCTCAGCTCCCACCCTATCCCCACGCCAGTGTAGCCTGAGGGAAGTCTCTCAACCCCTATGACTTGCTGTGGGCTTTGGATCAGGACTTTAACCTACATAGAATCATAGAATCAGTAAGGTTGGAAGGGACCTCTGGAGATCATCTAGTCCAACCGCCCTGCTCAGCAGGGTCACCTAGAGCATGGTAGACAGGATTGCATCCAGGCAGGCCTTGAAGATCTCCACAGAAGGAGACTCCACAGTCTCTCTGGGCAACCTGTTCCAGTGCTCCGTCACTCTCACAGGGAAGAAATTCCCCCTCACATTCAGGCGGAACTTCCTGTGCTTCAATTTCTGACCATTGCCTCTTGTCCTGTCACATGGGACAACCGAAAAGAGTTTATCCCCATCCCCTTGACACCCTCCCTTCAGGTACTTGTACACATTGATAAGATCCCCCCTGAGTCTTCTCTTCCCTAGGCTGAAGAGGCCCAGCTCTCACAGCCGTTCCTCATAGGGCAGGTGCTCCAGCCCTCTGATCATCTTATACATGTTTCCCAGCTGCTAATTTGTGGAATGAGAAAATGCCACTGTTCATGCAGCTCCCTTGGGGCTGGGGAGGGAGAGGATGGATCTGCTTTCATATATGATCTGCTCCTGGGTGACGAGGCAGCAGCCAGTGAAGAGCTTAGTTGGATCCGTCTTCAAAGCTGGCCCTGCTTTGTGCAGGAGTCTGGACCAGTGTCATTGAGGGACTCCCTTCCAACCACAAATGTTTTATAATTCTGCAGTCTTGATTCATCCTGAAGGGAAACTCCTTATCTTCCACTTTACCCTTAAAACACTTCTCACTGTATACCAACTGCTGTCACCTACAGCTGGATATCTTTTTGCATGTCAGCAATAACCTACTTTTCTCCCTCTTTTGAGGGGTACAGCAGTGGCTGTGTTGTACTGTGCCCACATCTGTCTGTGCTGTACCCAAGTCCTTCACAGTTTGCCTGCCAAGGGGAAGGCAAGGTTGCCATACGAAGCAAGGATTTGTAAGTGCATAACCATTCACTGATGACGACATAACCTTCCCTTAAGGGCATGAGTCATCTTTGCCTATGCATTAAGTGAAAGATAATCTCCTTGGTACATAATCCCAGGTATTCTTCCGTGATTAAATTAAGTCAGTTAGATTTGTTTTAAAAATAAGTTTTACAAAGAACTTCCTGGATTTTACAGGCATACACAACCTGCCTGTGCACACAGGCATATATTCTTGCAACTTGCGGCACTCATTCTGGGTACAACCACCCAGTTTCTCCAGGAGGATAACTTTGTGTCACACTGCTGAAGGTCTGTCTCTCCAGCTTGATCATAAAGGTGCATGGAGAGAATAAATAGTAAAATAACAGTAATAGTAAAATAAACAGTAAATAAGAAAATAAAAAATAAAAAGTAAATAAGAAAAGCCATGAATAATAAATAAACAGCAGATCAGACTGGATCAGATCCCCACTGCATAACTCTGTGGATGGTAGGGAATTCAGCCCAAGAGCGATGCCGTTCCAGAGGGGACAGCACCAGCATGGCTCAAACTGCAGGTGATGACCCACACTGTCAGCAGTAGAAGGGTGCATGCTTATGCAGGCACATAGTTTGGTAAGTAGATAAGCTCTGAGAAGGGTGTCGTTGTGTTTCTCAAAAGTTGAGTTAGATGCCTCCTCCTCTCCAGGGAAGATTGTCTCAGATGCCTCCAAGTCCCAGAGAAAGAGCTCACGGGTTGGTAGCTGAAACACAGAATTAAGACCAAGTTCATCTGCTAAAAATCATAGCAGAGCTGAGCTAGGAAAGGAATGTGGATCACTTTCAGAGAGACTCCCAGAAGATTTCTCCCAGAAAATGAGATCACAGCTCATCGCAGCCCAATGCAAGTGTCAGAGATGTGTGGGACAGATGACTGCTGTGTAGCAAGGCTCCCTCCACTGATGAAGAAAAGATCTATCTGATTTCCTGAGACTACACAGCTTTTGGACAGGTCAAGTTATCTGTATCTACCTAACATTCTCCATACCTTTGCTCTTTGTCTGCAAAAGGAACCATTGTCCCTCCCAGCATTACAAAACCTTTGTTAAGATATTTTACTTAGTTTTTTTCCTTTTTAAAATAAACAGCCTGCCTTTCACTTTTCCTGGTATTGAAAAATGTTGAAAAGCAGCTGCATGAAATATTTATATAGTGTTCTTTGCTATTTCCAGAAGCAAAAGTTCCTGGCTTTTACTGAGATCTTCTAAAAACACACACACACACACACACACACACACACATATATATATATAAAATTTTTCTCTAGGTTGGGAAAAGTTGGAAAAGTTTCACTTTTCTATTCAGAAAATGATAGTTAAAGACTGACTATATTACTAGGAATTACTGGGGAAAATATCACCCAAAAATTAATAGGGGAGAGTTCCAAATCTTTTTAGGGGAATATGAAAAATCAGATTGATGGATAATTACAGGAAATAAAACTCTTCTTTCTGCTCATCTCAGAGAACAAGCTGTTGTGCAGGAAAAACCATATGGGATCGTGAAACAGTGACATGTAAGCTGATAGACTACTGTAGCTATTGTCTGAGTTTGAGTGACTCTACCCTGTCACTGCAAAGTGCATGTTATTACATTCCTGCCCTCATAAAATTTCTTTCCCAATTTAAGCACCTAGTGCTTTGGGAAATCAAAGGGCATGTTTGCTGTCTCTGGGTTTCATGGTGATTCTGGAGATGTTAATCACAATTTTTCATGTGCGACTCAGGTTAGGCACTGCTGGCTGGCAAGGGTGGGTGCTGTGATGGAAAGATGGATGATGTGGTGCATGCACATACACTCCCCTATCTCCACAGCAGGACATTTTAGACAGGAATTTGCAAAATAAGAAAAAGGCTCTGTTGAGCATTTCTTTGGGTGATTAATGCACAGAGATGGCATTTGCAGGAGCAACCTGGAAGCAGTCAGTTTTTACACCAAGCTTGTGGGAACAGAGCTATATTAACTAGCTATATTAACGATAGAGCTACACTAACTTTCTGATACCGTGCTACCTGCTCCTCGAAAGAGTAGCCCAGGTTTGAGTCAGGGACCAGATAGCACTATCATGTAGTTTCAGAGGTCCAGGCTCTGGTTTTGGGTCTGGAGTGCAGCTGTTGGGACGCAGTGCCTCACTCACACAGATTTTATGCTTTTCAGACTAGATCTCATTCAGGAGCTGTGATCTCTGCCGTAATAGCTGAAATACAGAAAACACGTTGACAAACTGGCTGGAGATCAAAGAGGGGAAGTATCCATGGCCAATGAAGGGAGAGGAAGATAAGCCTCCTCTGTTTGTGTCTTGTCAAAGTGATGACAGCTACATGGCTGCACAAATTAAAATCAAGGAGCGTAAGCACTGAGAAGGGGCTGTGATCAGCTGTGTCTAATATTTTTTTAGCTGGTGAGAATCTCAAAAAATCTTGCTTCAACTGTATTGTAAAAGGGAGGACTGAAGCACATAGCTGTACAATAAATTCTCACCATCCACCTCGCAAATGAAATCACAGGACAGTCAGGGTCTTGAAACCTTTTAACTTTCTCCCCGGTACCACCTCTTGTGCTCAGCCCAGTTTGCCATACATCCGTCTCTTCAACTTTGGGATATCCAGAGAAATCTTTACCTCTTGTTCCAGTGCGTTGTGATGCCAGACTTGGTACTCATACATGTAGCATCCACACTTACCTCATGAGGAAAATAAGACTCAGAAAGATTTTGCTAAGAGTTACAAAGCTCTGGTGGGGATAGACCCCACTGTTACCAAGGTATAAGCCACCTTGACTGGAATTATTTCTTGCAATAAAGGGATTATTGATAAAAATAATGGTCTGAAATTGTTACAGTTCAAAGGATGTTGCCTGTTACCCAAGTGTAAGAGCAATGAATGTTTTTGGCCAACTGCCCAAGGAAACTTCCCAAGAACAACCTGCACTGCAAAGTGCTTAAGGCTCTTCCAGTGAATCTCACCCAAAGCTGCTAAACAGAATATAAGTCTTCTTATTCACATTACAGGGCTTCAGATGTGGCTACAAGAAAGTAAGGAAATGACTGCATCTGGGCAACCCAAAAGTTTGCCACATGCCTGTCTGCAGCTTTAGGGTATCTAGAGAAAGGTCCAGGTCCATTTCTAGGAATATAGTATAATGAATAGTAGCACAGGAACAAGAGTGAGCTTCATCTCAACCCAGACCTGCCAAAACTGCCAAACCGAAAGCACTTAGCTAAAACGCCCTTCAGGAGAAGAGTCTCCCTCTGCTCCTCTTCTAGTAAATAAAGGGACAAAGTTGTTCTACAACCTCCAAAATAGTGTCTCTCTCCTTATTATTTCTCACAAGAGCTTCAGAGACTTAAGTCAAGCCACACTTCTCTTTCCCATCCATTCTGGTCTAAGCTGATCTTCATTATAGCACAGACCTCAGGAGTTCATTTCTTTTTGAACTTCACTCAAGCTTCTTGTACAGCCACCGGTAATAAATAGCCCTTTTCAGCTTTTTCTGTTGTGGAGTAGATGTTAACAAAAGGACAAATTAATTTGCCCTGGAAATCCCTCTGTCTTTCCACCGATTCTCAGAGGAGTCAGGAGGAACAGCTCTGGTGTAGATGTCTACATTGTAAATGTACCCCATTCTCAATTAAACCATTCACTGCAAAAAAGATCTTTACTGAGAGAGAATTAATGAAGACACTTGGTAAAATGTTTCTGTGAATGACTTCTGAGGTTGAAAATATGCATCTTGTTTCCACCCTGAATTTGTCTGGCTTCAACTTGTAGCATCTTGTTATGCCAGTGCTTGTTAGACTGAAGTCCCATAATATCATGTTTTCTTTCTTTGTAGAAGTGCTTTAACTGCACATTCTTGAACTCACAGCACAAACATCTGGAAGCAGTGGTATAGCACAAAAGTAGAAAAGGAGAAGAGAGCTGGCTTATTGCTCCTCTCCCATATGTCCTGCCATGTGAAACCAACCCTAGTGGGTCAGAGCAAGGAGGTTTTCACCTTGTGTTATTGTGTCATGTTGAAAATACAACAATAATCAAAGGAGTTTCAACAACTTCCTAGGAACATGGTGTCCCCTGATTGTGCATCTCAACAAAGATGCCTTCAGTGTAAGGCATCTTTGCTCAGCTCCTGGTTTGCATTTTTTGGACTGTTCATTGGTAAATTGTTTAAATCCATGAGGTCTCCAGAGCCAAGCCTATGCCCCATCTCTCATCACCTCATGCCAGGACTCCTCTCTGCAGCATTCTCTGTCTGCTGTGTTAGAGTAGTAAATACCTCATTCTGCATAGAATAACAGCTTGTTACTGATGTCTGTATAAAACTATGGTTGTACCAGACCCAGATAAACAAAAGTAAGACAAATTAGCCACCTAGTCAATTGGAAAGGAAATGCTATTGCAATTAAACAAAGTAAAAACCAACCTCCAGGCAGGCGAAGACAAGTTCAGACACAGCAAGTCTACCAAGCCTCAACCCTGAGGCCTTACAAACTCAATAAAAAGACTGTGATCTGTTACTAGCAATGGCAGTAATATATTTACTAAGCTACAAGGCTATATCTTCATTGAGAGCCAATCTTTTTTTTTTTCCTGTGCACCTTTCTAATAACATAACTTTAGTTTCCTCAGCTAAATGTGAGGTCATAGTTTCTCAGCTCACTTTCCCAAGCCCAGCAGTGGCTAGGTTTCAAGCATTTTCAGTATCTTGTACACATGATTCATACTTCCAGTGCCCATGACTGCAATGATATTTTCAGTGGTGTTCATTGAGATGACAACATAATAAAATAATCTGGCTCCTGATGTATTTGTTTTTAAATGTTCCTTGACATGACACTTTTGCAATGTTCTGGAGCATGGCTTCATTGCTTATCAACCAGCACAGCATATGGACAAGGCAGCGTGAGCACAGTAATTCGTTTCTGAGAAAGAGGAGTGCTGTGCAGTGGAAAACATGGGTGACACTGTTGTGGCTGTTTACTACAGGGCACCTGATCAAGAAGAGGAAGTTGATCAGGCCTTCTGCAGGCAGCTGGAAGTAGCCTTACAATCACAGGCCCTGGTTCTCATGGGAGACTTCAACTACCCTGGTATCTGCTGGAAAGACAACACAGCAAGGCACAGACACTCCAGGAGGTTCCTGTAAAGCACTGATAGTAACTTTCTGACACAAATGGTGGAGGAGCCAATGAGCAGAGGTGTCCTGCTGGACCTTGTACTAACCAGCAAAGGAGGACTGGTTGGAGATGTGAAGACTGGGGGCAGCCTTGGCTGCAGTGACTACAAGATGATGGAGTTCAGGATCCTGTGTGAAGGAACCAAGTCAAAAAGCAGAATCGCAACCCTGGACTTCAGGAAAGTGGACTTTGGCCTCCTCAGGGAACTACTTGGAGGAATCTGCAGGGTCCAAGAGAGCTGGTTAATATTCGAACATCACTACCTCCAGGCTCAAGAGCGGTGCATCCCTATCAGTAAGAAGTCCAGCAAATGGGGCAGGAGACCTGCATGGATGATCAAGAAGCTCCTGGCTCCTCAGCCATTCTGTGGTTCTGTGATTCTATGTTGCTCACACTGGCAGTGGGGGATAATGAGGGATAAAATAAAATAAAATAAAATGTCATAGATTTCATCATAGGTTGAGTGCATCATACATAACTTCAGCAATCACTACAGACTTCATTCAATATTGTTTTTATTCGAGTCAAAAGGGTACAGAAAACAAGAAAGTTCAGCGTCCTTGAATCAAATCAATGGCCTGGGAAGTTTAATCTCCTGCCTCATATTTTGGAAGCAGAGAAGTGTCCCCTTAACTGTTATGCACTAAGAGGGAAATTTAGACAGCACGAAAGCCCAACAAAAAACTGTAGGTGGAGAGGACCCGTTACATAAAATAGAATTTCAGCTGAGAAGATTGGTCAACTCAGCTATTCTGTTGGCCAACACCTTGGGGGGGGGGGAATAGTTTAAGGTGGTATGGAAGGCTTAGTTCCAGAAATTTTACTTTAAATATACTTTGTACAGAAGAATTTTAAGTTCAAAGTGAGCCAGACCAGCACAACAAAGGAACTTGAGACCAATTTTTGTGGGAACTGCGGGCAAGTCAATCCAAAGATTAGTTAGTACTTCTTGAGCTTTGCTCTTGGTCATGGCAGGTGGTCAGTTTCTGAAAACACAATTTCTGGGAGCCATTGAAGTTTGTCCATGAGGCGTCCAAATGGAAAGCTGGGCTGGCAAGTGTTATTTCTCCTCTTAGGTGTATTTCTCAATAGGAAAGACCTCCCTCACAGCTCCTCACAGTCTAGTCCAGAAGAGGATGCAAAGGGAACTTGCCAGTATCCCAACTGGTACAAAGCTTATCCTCAAACTGGCTGCACCATCAGTGTTGCATAAGTCAGAATAACAGCAGGAGACAGGACGCGTCATACCGATCCCATCCACGTCAGATGGGACGCAGACAGAAGCACACATCCTGGTGACAGTCAAGACTCCCACAAAGGGATACACTACAACATTGCAAATCAAGAAAGAAAGAACAATTAGGAATAGGAAGAATGGAGGAGAAATCTCCCTGTCCCTAGGGGAATCACCAGCTACCCTCAACACTAAAGTGTCCAGTTCAAACTCAGTGTCTCTCATTTATGGCAGATTATGACCTGTATGTTACCAATCAGACTGACAAAGTCTTCCTGAGAGCTCTGGGCATTTCTCCTTGCTTCCAGGTGATCAGAAGTTGGCCTTTCCACCATACTGAGGTTTGCTCATCTCTACTGCTCTCTCTTCTCCACCCAGCTTTCATAAACACCTTCAGAGTCAGGAGAACACTGTTAAACACATACCCACTGTGTGAATCATATAAATGGTCTGGAGAGCCAGGACACTCTAGCTCCATGACTCAAGCTGAGAAAGCTACCTGAACATCAGAATATGATCATGCCAACACATTTACCCTAAGTACACTCAAGGCTGAATTGTGGCTATTAGCTTGCATTCACTAAGCGCTCACTCCAGTGAAAGCTGCTTTCAGTGACAGCAGGGAACTGCTCTCTGCCCCCTCCAGAGCTCTCTTCCAGGCTTACATTTTTTAAGTGAGGAAATGCACTGCTCCACATGCCAGCAGTCTTCCCTGGGCAGACACCATTTCATGTTATAAATATGAATAAAAGTTTTATAGTCCCATTTTGCAACCAGAGTAATGGGACAAAATTACCTCTCAAGCTTAAGTAAAATTGGGCTAACAAAGGCAAGACCACGGGACTAGACTCCTAGCCTTTGCAGCATGGAAGGCTATTGCTGTCCTATCTTGCTCCCTGACTCTTCTGATGTGAGATCTAGAAGGATTTCCCTGGTCTGCCAAAAAATTTGAACAGAGAGTTCTTCCTCTGGGAGTCTCTTCCTTACCTTCCTCCAGGGAATACATGGTTGTCTTGCACATGGTTTCATTCTTAGCACAGTTTTGGATCTTTAGGCACTTCCCACTGCTGGTAGGTTCATAGCATGTGAAGCATCGCAAGGCTTTGGCTGCAGAGAGGAGCAACATGGGGTTGGCATTAGTGTGGTGCTGTCAGTGCCCCTCCAGGTACCTCTGCAAAAGGCGTATCTCCAAAATACTCATCGTGAGAATAGGGGTAGGATAGTAGAAGGCATTGTACAAAGGCAAATGAGAAACACAGTAGTGTAGTGCTCGAATCACAGCCTTAAATGTAGGTTCAGCTCCCCCATAACAAGTCATGCATGACAGAGTGAAAGTGAAGAGGCCCCAAAATACAAGAAAATCCCATCAACACAAGGCTGCTGAATGTTTGGGACAAAAAGACGCTCTTTCTGCTCTTGCTTGGTTATTGGGGTTTTGGATAGTTTTGGTATTTGTTATCAGGGTATTTTTTATCAGGGTTTTGGCTATTTTGGGTATTTTTTGCAGATAGTTTTAAGTAATCTGAAAAAAAGGGCTTAAGAAGGGAAGATTTTACTTAATTTTTAGTTATGCACCCTGGAGCATGCATTAAATATGTGCTGAATATGGTGAGGAATTCCAACTCTAAATAACAAAAATGTGGATGATAAAAAAAAAAGAAAAAAAGAAAAAAAACAGGACTATATTCACAAAAATAAAGAGGAGGAGCTGCTTGACCCACCTACTTCTCCCTTATCACCATAGGAGTAATTGGATTACCTAAGACAGAGCTGACTATTCTGGAGGGTGGCTGGATTCCAGGCAGATGGGCATTGCAAAATACAACATTTCAGTGCTTGATTTCTTTGAAGATCTAGGCTCAGATGCCAGCAGCCGGCTAAGACACGCAGGGACCAAGGAGAAGTCCAATTCTTCAGTTGTGCAATTTACAAGATGTTTTTCTTTTAATCATTATTACAATTGGCTAATAGGCCCTGCTTCACATGTTTATGCCAAGTGTCTAAACATTTTGCTTGCCAACCAACCACACCCCCAAGTTCTTAGTGTCTGCCTTATTCCCATAGGAAAGTAAACATGCTTGTAGCTAGCTTGTAGCTGGTTTACCCCAACTCTATTTTACTCTGCAACTGCTTTCTTCCTTGTTCTGTGTTAACAGAGCCTTGGAAAGTGATTTGGATGAACAGAGAAGTCAGGCTTGAATGTCAGTTGCAACAAGGACGGCAGTATCTGCTGACCACACCATCAGCCCTTTCCCAAGTCTCAAGGCCAGGAGCAAATAAAGCACTACCACTGTCCTGAGATACTGGTTTCAGGAAAAGAGCGTGTAAAAATTTATTTAAAAAGAAGATTGTAAGCATAATAATAGACCAAATGTGGAGATAAGGGGCTGCTGTGCTCTAGAAAGAGATCAGAAAAAGGGACTTTGGTGCCCAAATCCCCAAATTCAGTCTGATGTAGCTCACCCTGCCTTATCCCTCACCAGCTCCTAGATGCCCTTTATCAACTCCCAGCTGCAAGGCTGCAGATGCCAGTTGGCTCCTAGATGTGCACAACAACCTCAGCTTGAGTCCTGTAGCACCTAAAGCATTTTTAGACAGAGAGATTTGAGAGAGACACTGAAGACCCAAGAACCCTGTGGTGTAGTATTTCTAGAGCACTCCTGACCATCCAAGATTGCTCCAGGCTAAGGATCCCAAGCCAAAGGAGTGATTCATATTTCTTATCGTACAACTCAAAGATTCCCAGCCAACAGAAGCCTTTTTTGGACAAACATTATAGAGCACTCTGTTCTCCACATGTCTTGCTGAGGAACCCAACACTCAATTTAGGTCCTCAATTCCAGCTCTGACCAGACATCAAAGCGTCAGACACTGCTGACATAATGAGGCATTTTGGTACCGTCGCAGCCTGACAGCCCCTCCTTCATTGCATACAGCCCTATCTGAAAAATTCTTCTCACTCCACCTGTGCAACAGCCCTCATGACACCACTTTAAAGCCTACCAAAAATTCAACCTATCTCAGCACAGCTTAAGTAGGGTGTTATAACATCAGGCAGAGCCAAGCAATCCACCTTACGTAAATACACACCACCTGCAACTTCATCCCAATTAGTAACTCAGAAAGAGTCCTTATATAAACAGACCCAGAACTTTCCTGCCTTTATCACCTGATTATTCTGCTTTCCTCATTGTGCTTTGATGTTTTGTTTACAGCTTAATTCTACATACGACAGCTGTTAAATATAGCTCTAGGGAGGAGGCTTTCCCATTATTCTCAGATTTCTTGATATTCAACATTGGACAAGTCAAAGTCAGTACCAAAGAGTATGCACAAAGAAATCACGGAATCACAGGCTGGTTGAGGTTGGAAGGAACCTCTAGAGATCATCTAGTCCAGCCCCCCTGCTCAAGCAGAGTCACCTAGAGTATGTTAGACAGGGTTTCATCCAGGCAGGTTTTGAATATCTCTGGAGAAGGAGACTCCACAACCTCTCTGGGCAACCTGTTCCAAAAGAAACTTTAAATAAATAAAGTATTGACCCCAACGTGTGTGTAAACTAAGTATTTTCATTGACTTTACTTAGACTAACAGGCTCAAACTTTGCCAAATATGTTTAATAGTAGCTATAGCTATAGGAATATCTTTCTTCAGACATGGAAAAGATATCAGATGGAGAAGTATTTAACACAATAAGCTGGAATGGAACAACTTTACTTTTACAAGTGAGGCAATTCTCCAGAAGCAAAGATGTCACGTGACATCTGAGAAAGCAGGGAGGAGACACTGTGACTTGAACACTTTAAGACTTAGTGTCTAAAAGCTTTGTTTTAAGCAAGCTCAGGAAAATCTATCTGGCCCATTTGTGAAGGGAGTTAGGTAACAAACTTAATGGTCCCTTCTTGTTTTAAGAACTTATGAACTTATGAACTTACATATAGATAAGTAGACGTGTAGTAGATTAAAAATGAAATCACAATATGAAAATGGATTGAGATAAATTGTGAGGCTTCTTTAAAAGAAGAGGGAAATATAAAAGGCTAAAGTATTTCAATTTAGCGATAGCACATTCTTTTAGGGGAGCTGAAAGCAAGAGGGACGATAAATTAGTACAATTTCTTAGAGAAGATTTTACCAGCTTCATTTGGATATTGTCAGATCTTTCATTCTTCACCTCTGACTGTCCCTCTAGAAAATGCCAAAATTATACAGATTCTGTTCATGCCCAGGAGAAAGCTTGAAGGAACTGCAGATATGTTATAGTTTTATCCCAGCTTAGCAGAGGTGAGAGTGTGTAAAAGAAAAATTTTGCTCTGCAGAATGCACTCTGCATTTTCCAAGTTCTGCTAGCAGCACTGGGCCACAGTAGGAGCATCTACTCCCCAGCTGCTCAACTCTTGTCAAGCTCTCAGACAGATTGGCAAATATAAGCCGGGGAGTGAATCCTATACCAAATTTGTGTCTCACCCCATTGCTGTCCTGCTCTATTCTTCCTTCTAGATGATCTTTTCCCTTGTCTTAGGGAGATCTGACCACAGAGCTCTTTCTCTCCAAGCCATCTTCTATTAACCAGTGATGTTCCTCTCTGAATTTCTGTCTCTCCATTGAAGAAAAAATGCACCAGAATAAATAGGGTGCAAAGATGAAAGAAAGAGAGATTGATGACTGATCTCTACTGCAGAAGCTTTGGTGAACATGAGGCACCAATTGCCCTTTACACAACACAAACACCCAGAGGGCTTTGGACTACATTTCTCTAAAAATCCTCCAAAGCTCTCTTTTTTTCCTCCAGCCCAGTTGGTCTTCCCTAGCAGAATCCACTCTGCAGACCCAAAGATTTTAACCTCAGAGGTCAGACCTGCTCTGGAGAAAGAAAAGCATGTAAAAAAAGAAATATAGCATCTATCTTTTCTGGTTCCAGAACACCCACTGTCCTACAGTACAGCAGTTTCCTGGAGGAATCATGCACTGTCCTTCTCTCTAATGGATATGCAACCCTTCTCTGTGGGAGGCTTCAGATGGGCAATCTGAATATATAACTCCTAGTCTCAAACAGGCAATGATAAAATGATACCCTGCACTGGCTGGACTTGAAGAAAATGTGCACAGCATGCAAATATCCCAGTAAGATCCACAGCTTCTTTGGAGACCAGCATTTAGCCTGCATAGGACTTGCCTTGAACCCCCAAGCCAACCCCAGCTCTGAGCTTGGGTTCAGCAGTGTAAAATGTGTTCTTGGGCAAGAAGGTAAACTGGTAGCAGCATTAATGGATAAGGGGAGTCTGTAGCAGGATGTTCTTTCCTTCTGTGAGTCACCTTCCACCATTAAAGGCTACAGCACACTGAGCTGCCTGCAATGTGAAGGCTTCCTATTTATTGCCTTGGGAAAGAAAACACTCATATCCCAAAGACCCCACCATAGCTGGACTTATGGACCTGGTAATGGAGAAGAAGCAATTGAATCCCACTGATGGAAATGAAGGGATCAGGTCTGTGTAGTATCCCTGAGCAGACAGGGCTTATGGGGCATTTTCCTTTCCTCCATGTCCCAGAAGAGTCATCTCCAATGTTAGGCTGCTGTTGGTCTGCCCACTTGATGGTGTGCTTCAAGTCCACTCCCTTCAGAGAGGGGGCAGGTTGCTTAGTAGGGACAAAAAGGAGGCAGGAGGATGATGGGGGGTCACTCCTCAAAGTGACAAACTCCAGCACAACATCCCAAATCCACCTGTGAATGAGGAAACATCCCAAAACACTTCACCCTTGATGTTTTCACAGCTGACCTGCTGAAATTGTCCTTCGCTCCACTCAGACCGTGATGAACTGGAAACATCAGCTCTGCAGTACCTGTGGCACCAGCTTTGTGTCTCAGCCCCTTTCTCACTTCTAATGGCTGAACTTTAATAAATTATACATGCAACATATAACTAGAGAGAGCTGTTACACACAATGCATTAAACAGGCAGCTCGCTTTGTCTCAACAAAGAGAACAGAAAGTTAAAAAGACAGAAGAGGAGAGTCAGATTAAATAAGATAACATGTAAAAAGTGAGAGCTGAAGCTTGAATTAAAGAAATGATACCATATAATCATATTTCGTCTTGTAACACTTCCTAAAGAGCCTAAAGTAACAATCACAGCTATACAACAATGATCCTTAATATCTAACAGGCTGGAAATATCCCAAAGATGTATCTGCCTAAAATTACTCGAAGTAAAAGGCAGGGACTTCACCAGGAGCAGGACACAGCCCATCCCATCTCTCCATCTCCTGCAAGAGTTTGGATAAATCAGAGCAGAACCTTACCAAACTCCACACCAGCAACAGCAACCAACAGAAGAGCCAGAAATGGCTTCATCTTGCACGGACCTTCGTCGTCTGCTCACTGATCTGTCACTGCTCTTCACTGCTGGCTTTATCAACACACCTCCTGGTGGCTTACCATATACTGATTTTGACCTGAGATCAAATTTTACTGGAAAAACAAGTCGTATTGAACTATAAATGGTCTGAATGATCTACAAAAAAGGCCCCACCTCCTACTATTTGTTTCTTTTCATGTTCCTTGGAGAAGAAAATGAGGTTTTGCATGGTGGACAATAGCTGAGGTTGTTTAAACTGGGTTCTTTGTTTCTAGGTATGATGTGCAGGCCTACAGGATTAAGTAATTCCTCTGTTTCTGCCTTGCCCTGCAACTTGTTGGTGTTTCTTCTTTTTTGTAGTGGTTAGAGTGAGAGCATTGATTTCTGCTCATTTTGATAAGACATTTCTAAAGCTGTGAGCAGCAAGGGGCTAAATCCCATGAGCTTTTCCCATCCGCATTTTTAATGCTCAGCAGGGACCAGAGTTTCATACTGGGAAGAGAAGGGAAACACTGACTTGCAATCCTTTACTCAGTGGAAATGGTATGTTTGAGTTTTTTTTGGTGTTGTAATGCCTCTCCTCAAACTTTAAGTGGGATTTTGGGGATGCGGGGGTGGATGTCTTTCTTCCTCCCAGGTGGTGGAAGCAGAACTGGGTGCACTGGGAAGGCAACAGGACACAATCAAAGAAGATTGGGCCAAGGGTGTCTCTAAGGCTTGCTACCCTGAGCAATTCAGAGAAGATGGTGCTTCGAAAAGCAAGATGCTTCGGCTCTGCACTGAGCCAACCCTCATGAAGCACCATGGTAAGCCCACAACTTCTTTACTTGCAGAACACCTTGGTTTTCCCATCCCCAAACTCTGCTGTCCCAGACATCTGCCTGTTATGTCTGTGCTTCAGGTTACTCTCTGTTAATTAACCTTATCTTCTACTAAGAGTGGCGTAAATGCACTTACACTGGGATTACAGCAATCGATCAAGAAGCACTTTTCTATAATTATGCCAGATGCCCCCAAATTTAATAAGGAAAGAAAGGGTAAATCTGAAATGATGATGTTCTTAGAGACATGCCCACAGCTTTTATTATCTGTTCCACCATCAGGAGGAATTTTGTTCAGGTTTGTATCACTCGAATTCTTGAAACAGCAAAAGTAAAAGGTCTTCTGATATTCTCAAATAAAGAACCGAGCTCACATCTGTCATAGCCTAAAGCTCCAGTCACAGTCTCATAATTTTAACAAGTCCAGCCTCACTTACTAACAACATTTCTGAGTGAGCTACACTCTCACAAGTTGGGACCCATTGTTTTCACCTTGGCTCCATAATAGTCGTTATATTGGCTATGGAAATTCTACAGCTATTTCTGGCTCTTCATTGTCTAGGGAAAGACATTTTAGTGTTTTCTTTGCCTGACCTTCTTCATGCTCAGCAGAGATTTTTATAATCTTATTAAGAAAGGGCAAATACGCTGATTGTGTTTGTGTTGTTATCAGGAAAAGCCTAAACACAGAAAAGGGTGTGGTTTCTGGTTTTCTTGTATTAGGTAGCCTTGAACAATGCATGCTGGATGATTGGTTTCACATGCACTTCTGAAACGTGATCTTCATTACCTTATAGGTTTTTGGATGGAAGGATCTTTATAATGGTGACACCCTGCTGAACTGTGTAAGTTCAGAGGTTTGTTTGGGGGGGATGAATAATATACTTCACTTGTTTGTCATTTCAGTTGATCTTATGCATGTCTATAAACATCACCTGAAATGTTTCCTCTTTTATGCACACCTTATGCAATCGCTTTGCAGTGTTGGCAAGTCACCAAAAAAATAACAAGTACTAATAATAAAGAACTAACATCCTAACAGCATTTCATCAAACTTCTTCTTTTCTTTTGTGAATAATTACAGTTATTGTGTTGGGAGTTTTCAAAAGCTGCAAACTGTATAAATCTTTCTCACCAACCCACAAGACAGATTTAAAAAAAAAAGATATTTCATAGTTTATGTGTTCAAATGCAAGCTCACACAAAATTTCTCTATTCTTGAAATACTTTGTTATTATTAAAAAAGAAAAGGGAAATAGTCAGTCTATTTTTAACTTCTGGGCTAAGAAACCTGTGGCAAGCCCATCTACTGTCCTACCAGGCAAGCTGAGATACTCTTCCGGCAGAGGCATTTTCATATAATGTGAGCAATCCTGCAAAAGTTGCATCCCTGCTGGAAAGAGCCTCCAAATGCTGTAACCTTCATAAGTCTTGCTTGCACTCCTTAGTTACCAGACTGAGTAGGCCCCACAAAAAAGTCTTAAGATATTTACAGTGCTTTGGTTCACAGTGTATTTTGTTGTGTGACTCCAGGGAAGAGCTTAAGTATTGCAGTTGTGAGCGTGCACTTAGAAAAGTTCAGGCACTGCTTTCAATTCCGAACTTCTTTGATTTGATAATTTTGAACTCTTCTTTTCTCTTGACTCTAAGAAATTCTTTAAATATCTATAGGAACTCCACAGATTGCCAAAGCAGGAAAATCTATGAGCAGAAGCTGCTACTGGACAAAGATTGGAGATGTGCTGATCTGGCGTTGTCATATGCTAGCACTAAGCTTTTGTTGCACATGTATGAATAGATTAAACCTGACAACATTCCTGTATGATGGGTAAACATTATTATCTTGAGTTAAGACATAAGGAAGCTGAGATGCTGAGAGTTTAGTTAGGCTCAGTGAGTAAGTTAGTAGCAACACCAGAAACAGAAGCTGGACTTGTATTCCACATGGTTTAACTGTTAGTTTATGCAGGAGCATTCTTTGTCAGTGCTCTTCTTTTGTTTTTCTGCAACCCCGGAGGACACGTGTGAATGGCTAAAAGCAACATGGGTGAGTACAGGTCTTAGAGGCAGGTACTTAGAGGTTTATTCTTAACCTTATTACTGATTTACCGGCTGACCTTGGAAAATAACCTTCATTTTCCTAGTCTTTGATACTATTAGGGCATGTTGTAGGGTTAATCAAAACTATTATGTAAGCTATATATTAAAAAGGCTAAAAAGAGATTTGTTCAAAGAATTCATAGTTTTCTCCTGGTAACTTCAAAATAATATGGTTAATGAAAGTCACTTAAGGAAGCCAGCAGCATGGATGGGTTGGTCTAATCAGTAAACCTACTGGTGTGCAGAGTGCCAGGGATTAAACTACCATGAGCTTCTCTCCTATCCGCCTCTCATGGAAACTGGATTCTATAGCAAGGAAGCTTCCTCACACTGAGAAAGAAAGAAATTTAAAAGCCACTTTTGCTTTCCTCTATTTCTTCCTGTGATGGGTATCAACTCTAAAGGTTAAAGGGAAGCCTGGAGAGAAAAAATAAAATAAAATAAAATAAAATAAACAGCACAAAAGCTGACTGTGCCCTATTCCTATGAATAATGCATCAGGACTCCAACCCTGCAGCTCTCTTGGAGCCATTTCCACTCAGGCATCACTCATTAGCTCATTAGTCACAGCAGCCTTATTCTTACTAATTGATTTTACAGTTCCCTGCAATGTATGGCCAAGATCCAGTGCATCCAGGGCTGGCTTTAAAACCATTATGTTGACAAAGCTTTGCAAGACACTTCATACTGCCTCATGCCAATTAAGCATGTAGAGGCTGGGTGATTCCTGGAACCAAGTTTCTGGCACATGCACATGGGGGAAAGGTCATGCGTCCCCTCAACCTGACATGCTGTAAGCCCAAAGCATCGTGCAGAGCAGACAGCTGTGGCTTTCGTGCCTGGCAGTAGGTGAGTCTGCTGTAGTCTGGAGCTGCAGATGGGAAAACAAACCACAATACTTCTCTCCACACTGGTTTCCATCTTGGTGCTGGACTGGAGCATGGAGGATGCTCATACTGTGAGACTGGTGGGAGCATGGGGCTGAGGTTGTCATTTACCCAAGCAGTGCTCCTCCAGCCCTTTTGCAGCCTGCTACAGGTTATACTCAGCTCTGTCTGTGCCTGTTCAAACCATGCAGTAAACAGCCTGCCCTAAACTTCTGGCCTCTGTGGACATTTTCCTGTCTGACTTCTCCAGAGCTTTGCACCAGCCTCGTCTGTATGGGCCATATGGAGGTAGCTGCAAGGCCGGGCTTGGACTCAGTTGTGACGGATGGAGCCTTTCCCACTCAGCCCATTTGTAAACTTCAGGAAACCGCCATAGGCAGAAGACCCATGGGTGGGTTTGTACCATGCAGATGCTCCAGTGATGAACCTGGCAGAGAGAGAGGAGACCAGACCCCTGGTAGGGAAAATTTCCCTAATTCTGCTGCTCTTCACAAATTCCTACTGGATCTCAGCTTTATAGCTCATGCTCTCTGCTCCAGGTCTGCATCTTGCACTGCGCCTGTGCATGAGTGACGTTTGTATACCCATCAGGATATGGAGGTAGGGAAACCAGATGATTTATATTTATAAGGAGTCCTATTTCCTGTATGTAATGATTAATCTACTTTTCTTTCTTTTTTTTTTTCCTGCAACTTGCTTTTTCTTGCTTTGAACTTGATGCAGGTACCTCTTACCCCTACATTACTATTCAGACTAATAGCTATTTAGCACTTAACTTCTTTTGGGTGGAGACCTTCATATTTATCATTTGTCTGGCCAGTGGCCAGCATATGGAGATGTTATTGCTACTAGAGGTTTTCCAGGAGTTAGTAACTAACCAGGTATGCTCTCCCTCCCTGTTTATAATGTGCATGGGAAGGTTCTATCATATATTTATAGTTGGTGGGAATTTGTCTTCCTTCTCTATGATTTTTTTCTTGGTTCCTTTTTTCTTTTTGTTTTTAAGTTAATAATTTATCCCTTCCCATCATCTGAGACTGACTCAGGGCGGAATCACTCATTTCAAGATCATTTGCTACAACCAGCTTTCCAAGGTATTGTTAATGATACAGGAACACAAATCACTTGCTCAGCTTTGCTGTCATCTGGTTTAATTAGTCCCTACATTCCCTCAAGTCTTAACGCCATGAACAAGAGAGACTTTCCTATCTGAGTCATTTCTCATTGCCCCAGAAGGGAAGAACAAGGACTACTCATGTAAGCTAGTAAATGGCCTGACTGAAAGTAAGCAATTTTGCCTCCAGGTCCCTTTCATCTCCATGCAGTGCTGCACTGCTTGGCACTGAAGCTGGAAACATCTGCATGCCTCTGGCTGAGGCCTGGCGGGAGCGTGCCTCAGGGCTATGACTGCCTGGGTCAATAGCAAGATCTGAGTGTTTTTGGAGATATCTCCATAACCCATGTAAGAGGCTCAGCCCATCTCCCACCAGCTGCAAAAAATGTCTCAGGTTTGGCCTTGGAGCCTCCAGAGGCCTGAAGGTTTCAGGAAAATGCTCATGACTCAAATGTTTCTGCAGCTTTCCTCCTAGTAAAGTTGAGGGATGTAGCCCTTTGATGGGGCAGTGCAATGTTTCACAGCCAGGTGAGCAATTCAGCTTTACTGATGATCTTGGCAGGCAGGTGAAGGAACATCCACGCAGGAGGAGAGCAATTCACAGGCATCTGTCATAAAGCAATAGAGCACTAAAATCCTCAGCCACACCACCCACAGAGTTCACAGAAATTGCGGAGGTTGGCAGGGATCCCTGGAGACCATCAGATCCCCCTTGCTCAAAGTAGGGGCAACTAGAGCAAGCTGCCCAGGAATGCATCCGGTTGGGTTTTTGGCATTTCGACAGATGGAAACTCTGCAACTTCACTGGACAACCTCTTCCAGTATTTGACAACTCTCACAATAAGAAAGTGCTTTTAAAAAAAAAATCCTGCATTTTAATTTGTGCTTTGTCTCTTGGCCTGTCACTGAGCACCACTGAGGAGAGTCTGTCTCCATCTTCTTTACTCCCCTCATCACATGTTTATACACTTTGATGAGATCCCCTCTGAGTATTCTCTTCTCCAGGCTTAACTCCAGCTGTCTCAGCTTTTCTTCATATGACAGATGTTTCAGTCCCTCAGTTGTCTTTGTGGCTCTTTGCTGACTTCCTCCAGTAAATCCATGTAGCTCTTGTACTGAGGAGCCCAGAACTGAACACAGTACTCCAGATGTGGCCTCACCACAGCTGAGTAGAGGGGGAGGATTACCTCCCTTGACTTGCTGGCAATACTACCCAGGGGGACCATTGGCCAGCTTTGCCATGAAGATACACTGCCACACTGCTTGCGCATGTTCAACTTCTTACCCACCAGGACCTGCCCCTAGTCCTTCTCTGCAAACCCGCTTTCCAGCTAGTCACCTCCCAGTCCATCCTGGTGCTTTAGTTTACTTCTCCCCATGCGCAGTACTTTAAATTTCTCTTTGCTGAGCTTTATGAGGTTCCTGTCAGTCCATTTCTCCAGTATGTCAAGGTGCCTCTGAATGGCAGCAGTTACTGTATTAACCGCCCCTTCCAATTTTATATCATCTGTGAACTTTTTGAGAGTACAGTTAGTCCCATCCTTTGAGGTCATAATCCTTTGAGCCCCATTGAGAAATTTCATCAGTTTCTCAATGAGGATGTTATGGGAAACTGTATCAAAAGCTTTATTAAAGTTGAGACAAACAACATACATTGCTCTCCCCTCATTCACTGTGTCAGTCATCCCATTGTAGAAAGCTATCAGGTTGGTCAGGTATGATTTCCTCTCCGTAAATCCATGCTGACTACTCACAGTCACTTTCCTGTCCTTCGCATGCCTGGACATGGTTTCCAGGATTAGCTGCTCCATCACTTTCCCAGGGATCGAGAAGGGGTTGACTGGCCTGTAGTTTCCTAGATCCACCCTATTGCCCTTCTTGAACAGATTTCCTCCAGTTGTCTGAAGAAGGCGCCATCTTCTACTTCTTCCTAATCAAGTGGTCTCTAGCAGACACAGGTCACAGGGTTTCCCAGGCTGGTCTACCCACCAGTCGTGATCCATAAGCTTTCAGCTAACCCCTCATCTGTCTGCAGGGAGAGCTCCATACACTCCTGCTGCTCTCTCATGTAATGGGCAGCTCCTCCTCCTCCTTGCCTTTCTGTCCTGTCCATCCTGAAGACCCTGTATCCATTCATCACAACACACCAGTCATGTGAACTATCCTAGCATGTCTCCATGATCTTGTTTGCAAGTATTTTGGCCAGGGCCTGGACCGTAGGACATACAAGCAGTTGTAAGAGAGATGAGGTTTTTTTCAGCCTGGAGAAGGCTGAACGGGGTCTAATAACAGGGTGATCAAAGAGAAAGCTGAGCCACGCTCTCCTTGGGGATACACAGGAGAAAGACAAGCAGCACGAAGCACAAGTTGTAGGGAGGGAAATTCCTTTCAGGTGTAAGGAAAAATATTTCCCCATGTGGATGTTCAAAAGTTGGAATGAAACACAGAGAAACTGTGGTGTCTCCACACTTGGGGATATTCAAAATTCAACTGGACAAGGTTCTGAGCAGCTTGATCTAGCATTGTAGTCCTCTGAACGAGTTTTTGACTAGAGACTCCAGAGTTGCCTTCTAACTCCAGTTATTCAGTGGCTCTAAGGAAACGATACAGAGGGCACCTACCAAGTGATCTATCAGCTGGCCAAACCAGCTAGAGCTGGTTTCTATGGATCAAGTAACACTAGGTGGATTGTAACCTGCTTTATAGTTGCACAGAACCACTGTAAAGTTGAGCTGTGGATGCAGTGAAGATTACAGTGAGCTAATGCAGTTCTTCTTCTGGCCTCTCGAGTTTCCAGATGAACTTCTTGCTGCATCATGCCCCTTAGCACAAGGGGCTTGTTGCCCTGATGCACCAATACACCCATGCGAGAGCATCCGTCTCAGACTGTGTTTAAGGGCCGCTCTGGGGCCTGCCACTGCCACCTCCTGGCAAAAGAAGAAAATGCAAAATTCCTGCTACCATCCCATCTCCCCTGGAAAGAAGCAAGGGACAAAAGAAGGAAGGGAGGGATGGAGGGGGGAATTCTTAGGATTCTTGTCATCTTTCATTCTAGTTATCCAGTAGCTGAGTTTCATATTCATTTGTTTCCAGTCAGCCTTGGGATGAGTTACATCCATGTGAAAATAAAAAAGGGAGAAAAATCTAGCCTGCCTAGGCTACCTTGAACAAACTAGGAGTTGAACTCCAATGCGCAACTGATGAGTAGAGCTGCCTTGCCGTAATAAACTACTTGAGCATTCAAAGTGGTCAAATTCAGAGTGTTGTAATCCCACAGCTATTCAGTGCTTGTATTTGTTTCAACAGATTTTTTTGCCATCTTTCCTCTAACAGTTTTGACCTGATTGTAACTGTGATACTAAGTGGGTGATTCTTCTGAAACCAGTAGATTTAGCTGGTTCAGACTTAGGACGGGGCCCTCATATGGAGCTCAGACTCTTATAGAACAGATGATAAAGTGGGGTGAAATATAGCAATGTAAGCATAAGTGCAGTGTATGTGACTTATTGTTCGCTATTTTACTTTAATAAAAAGTACATGGAATTAATAAAAAAATACATTTGAAATACGATTTTTGGATGGTTCAAACTTTCTCTGCCATTTCACCAACGGGAAAACAGAAGTGGAGGAGGAGTGCTCAGCTCTCAGGGACAACAGTGCTCTCAGCGATGTGGGTACGACGAGGACCTCTGAAATACAACATACCCAGTGGCTGGTTGTGTTAATTGGCAAAGAGAAGGAGAAGAACGTACGCTACTTACACCTCTTTCTCTGTGTTTCGTGCTTTATGCTTTGCATTTTAGGTGTGTTAGTTTAACTCTTCCTATAGGAAGGACTAGCTTTATTAACTTAGTGGGAACTGCAAATTAAAAGCAGGCGTCTCAGCCATGAATGCTAAAAGCAGGACAGCAGCTTTGACAGCCAAGTGTCACTATGTCACATGAGAGGCCAGGTTGTCAAGACCAGAGAGACCAGGATACATTGCGCGTGGCTTTTAACCTCTTTTTCTCAGGTTGTGTTAAGCAGGAGGATTGGAGGAAGTTTTCATAGCATTGCAAAGTGCTTCCCATCTTTCCAGCTTCTTCCCATCGTGGCTGCAGCTCAGATCATGGGCTCAGCATCCCAGCCTGGACTGCCAGCTTTCCCCTTGCTCCCCCCAGCCTCTCATTTGATCTACTATATTCACAAAATGTGAACCAGGGAGACAAAAGGAACCAGGAGAGCAAAGAAAAGTGGAGAAGGCTAGCACTGGCAGAAAGGTGAGGCTCTTGATTCAGTAGGCTCTTGACTCATAGCTAGCAAATAAACCTGTTTTCTGGAGACTCCTGAGTAGCCACAGAGCTATTCCTTCCTCCCCAAACCTGCATTTGCCCTGGATAGAGTAGAACTTGGAGTTCTTCATCTAGAGAAGGAACAGAGAAGGGCAGGGATGGGGAGGCGGGAGTTTTCCTGCTTCAGGCCTGTTGACATGGTGTCTTGTTTCCTGAGATGATAAACACGTTCTTGAGATACCAGTGAGAAACACCTGCAGAGCCAACCGAAACCGAAACACTGGGAGCAGCCATGGTTTTGTTTCAATAAGTACTTTAAGGTATTGGTATTGCTGTGTCTCTTAACCAGGTTCACCTGTAAATGCAGGCCTTAATGAAGGAAATATTTCTGATACTTCTGAGATAAAACATTAATCACAGAATCACAGAATGGCTGAGATTGAACAAGGTGTTCCTTCTCAGACTGGAGAAACAGCACCATCTACCTGAACTTCCCGAACTCCTGAAAAGTGGGAGACCCCAGCCACAGATGAGCAAGAGCAGGGACATGGAAGGCCATGTGAGTGGAAAGAACAGAGGGGCACCTGGCAGGAGGGAGGCATAGCTTCTTCAGTAGCTGGTTTCTTCTGTCCTAAAGCAGTGTCCAGCTAGCACAGTGTCCTCCCATCCTGAAAACATTCCCTGTCACTGCAGGCTGCTCTATCCAGTTGCCCAGTTCTGCCCAGAAGCCAGAGAAAGATGTAGGCAAAGCTGTAAAACACTGACTGCAAGGAGGGAGCACAGTGGAGGACACCTCTTTCTCACAGAGGAGATAGTGCAGGCTGGAGCTGTCATGAGAGAAGAAAGGATATTTTTATTTGTTTGTTTCAGATAGCCTGTAATTGTTCCTGAGAAATTCCCCGAAACTCATAGCTGTTATGTTCTTTTACCTTTTATTCCCCTGGGATCATAATCTCCTTCTCCCATGGATTCAAGGCTATAGGACCCACCAAAATAGTCAGGTTTAAACAAAAAAACATAGCTACACATCTTTGCAAAGGAACAAGAGCCCTCCCACCTTCAGGAAGGCTGAGGGGATCCTTCAGTGCAGTTAGTCCCTTGCCTGTGCATGCATCCATCCACCCGGTCACCAGCGGGCAGCGGAGGCGGCAGAGCAGCCCCTGCAGCGCTGCAGCCCAAAGAGTGCAAAGAGCAGCAGCTGCCCACAGATGGCCACACAGGGGCTATTATGTGCCCAAAATAGCCATTTCCCCCAGCAAGAGAGAGCACAGACACAAAAAAAAAAAAGCCTATCCATTCCCACAGGGGTCATGGGCAAGTGCACGATATTTATGAGCGCGAGTATTGAAAGCCAAGACAATCCCTGTTCTTTGTCCATCAACAGGAAGGCTCCAATGGCCTTGAGAGTACAAGAACGGATTTATCCCTCCCTTGCTGTCTCTAGATTCAGTCATACATCTGTCCCCCTCCGTCCTTCTTCTGACAGGGCCTGCAACTCCCACCCCAGGGTTTGGCTCAGATCCAAGCTCCTTCTTTTACACAAAGTGGGAGGTAATATTTGTAAACTCTGTAAGTTTGAACCATCCCAAAATTGTATTTCAAATGTATCTTTTTTATTAATTCCATGTACTTTTTATTAAAGTAAAATAGCGAACAATAAGTCACATACACTACACTTATGCTTACATTGCTATATTTCAAGAAATCAATGTTTCTTTATTCTGCTACTAGATATGTAATGCAGTTAGAAGTATCACACACATATATATATATATGAAAAATTAATATTTCAATGTAACAGTGCAAATGAAATCATTCAAAAATGCTGAAATAAAATGTTTCAAACTTTTTTTTCCCTGGAACACTTTATTGAGTTTATTATATGGTCATGAAACATTTCAGGTTTTGATGAAACAGTAGCATATTGTCTGGAAAAATATTCCCATGGAAAATGTTGGACCTGGGAAGCCTGTTATGCCTTTGATTTCTCAATTTACTCTAATGGAGCAGAACTGGACAAATTAATATATTCAATTTGTCTCTAATGCCTCTGATTGTCTACTCTGCATGCAATTATCTGGTTAAAAGCCTGCCCTCCACAGCACAGCTTTCACTCAGTGCTTGCAATTACAGCTGCGTTAAGGATTTCTCCTTGACCCGTGAGGTCTGGGCTCTAAAACATCCCTCCCAGGTCTGGCAAAAGCCAGTAGATGGCAGGACCTACCCAGCGCTTTGCTTCCCTTGCATCGTGAAGGCTCCCAGCACTGTGCAAAACTGGGTGTGACTGTCCTCCTTCTGGCTCCAGCACCCAACAGCAGCTTCCCGGGGGGGGAAAGGGGTGAATAACTCTGCCAGGAGCTAAGGATGTTTAGAGATCTCCAGTATCTTTCTCCTAAAAAGCTGAGACCCCCAGCACCTTGCCGCTGACGATGACGGTAAAAAGCATAACCCGAGTGAGGAGGCTCTTATGGATCAGCGTAGCAGGAGCACTTCAGGGTGTAAAAGCATTGGGAACACCAAACGGAGGGACTTGGGACAGGGGACCAAATGTGGTGGTTGTGCCTCTAGGTGCCTGCTGTCGTGTATCTAGCCATTTCCACTCAGAGACCTGATTCCTGCCTCCCTTCCACCATGGAGACCTTTCTATTTGCAGCTTCTGCACCAGAGGCACGTCACTGCCACATATCACATGTCTGTGATTTGGGGACGCTGGTCCTTGGTTGGGAGGCTCCATTTACACCAGCTGTGCTCAAAGCCTCCAAGCATCCAGACCGGAGAACCTGTCTCCTCCAGAGATGGGAAAGGGGTAAAGAGGACACCCGTGGCTCACTCCATCACAAAGACCGGAGATAGGGGGCTTCCTGTAGGGCCCTTCATTGCAAAGAGAAGTTCTGGGAGGAAAACTGTTTCTAAGGACTATAACTTGGGTTAATTAAAATCAAGTAAGGATGTTGTTTGAGTAACAATGTTGAGTCTTGCTTAAGTAACTAGTTTTATCTGTTCTGGCTGTGTGTGCAAGGAAGTCACATAACGGCCGTGTTTTCCTAAAAGAAATAGTCTGCCCTTTCACAAAAATTGTTTCAAAAACTGGCAAGTGGACTTTGCTGATTTTTAAAGTTCTCTATTCAGCAAACAGCAAGCACAGTGAACCTGAGCTGAAAAGACTAGTGCTGCAGCAAGCTTTGAGCATGTACAGACAACACACAAAAATGGAAGCCCCCGTGACATTAACGTCGTGTAGATGACAGCAGCTGCCGTCGAAGTGCAGCCATTTCCAGGACGGAAGCACAGAAACCATTTTCTCATTAGTACACTCCAAAGAGTGCCATTTGTTGACCTAAACTGTTCATTTTCCAGGGAAAACCATACTAGGATATTTTTTATGCTCATACAAAGCAAAGCTCAGAGCAAAGCTGCCCCCACTCTTAACCTCTTGTCTTGTCAGGGAACATGAATATATGAGTTTTCTGCTGAAATTCAGCTCTTTAATTCCACAGTCTAAGTAAACACATTCAGATTATTTAAGGAATGTCCCACTGCAGCTCTCCAGCTCCAAGTTTCTGGTTTAACAAGCCACCAGTTCTAATGCTCTGCAAATGCTGAGTTCCTCCTATTTGTTTTCTTTGTTCTTTTATTTCTTTTTTTTTATTACTACAGTTGCACATTTTCTGGCCTTTCACTCTTGCTCTTTATGACAGTTGAAATTTTCACATGATTTCAAGTGTTAGGGATTTGCTGGAAAAGTATCTACAATAGGACCAGAAATTGTGAGAGGTGGCAAGACTGATCACATGATGCCTAGGATTGAACAGATGAATTTCATCTCTTGCATTTGACAGGCTGTCATACCCTTCCTGTCTCTCAAATACATGTACATCTAACAAGGAGATCTTTGTCAGACGTGGAAGAAGGAAAACTGCAAATATCTCGTTTTCCATGCAGTAAGTACATAAGAATACAGTACATGAGAAGGGAAAGAAAGTCAAAAAGATAGTGAAGAATTTAAGATTTCCATATTCAATCTATTCATCCTGCCTATAACTCCAAAACATGTCCAAACTGGCATTCAGATCTTGTCCCTTAGCAATATCTTTAATATTATTTGTTATCTGTAGAGGATAAGTAGCCTGTTGAGCGCTCTTTCTGCCAGCCTTTGCTTCCATGTATGACCAAGTCCCCAGCACGAATAAACTCCAAAATCCAGAAATACAAAGGAAAGGGCTATTGCAACAGGCAATCAGGTTTCATAATTCCAGTTGTGGCTTTAGCCCATGGGATTCTCCAGTGCAGCGTTCTCAAGACAGTCTTGAAAAAGTAGGAACAGGCTTTAGGATGCTACTATGCTGGTGGCTCCTAAATCCAACCTGCTCATAGCAGATGTGTTGTGAAGGTAAACGAGATCAGAACCAAGAAACCCTACTTCCATGGGGGCTAAAAAAGAGCCACAGTCCAATTGCTTGCAAGGTGGAGGACTCTGGATCCTGTCTTGGCCCCTCTCATCCCTCCAATCTGCAGCAATCCCACAAGGACCAATGCACCTATTCAGAGCCACTGGCCTGGAGCAAATTCCCCTTGGGAATGAGGTTTCTAACCCTCACGGGAAGAAGACTTATGCAGAGCCTCTGAAAGGGAAACTAGGGAATATGAACTCCCCCACTTCCGATAAACTTTTTCCCCAAATTGCCTTGTGTTGTTTAAGGTACATAGCAAAAGGCCAGACGCTGGGTTGAGGCGTGCCTCGAGTTCCGTATTCCCAGAAGAATGAAGCCCTGCCAACATGGAGAGGCGGGAGAGGATGTGTTAATCAGAGGACTGCGTGGCTCAGGCCCAAGGAGATAAAGCAGTACTGTGCATTCTTACCAAGCCAATCATCTAATTGTGGGCCATGTCACGATGACCAGTGACTCTTGTTGTAAGAGCCATCATTAACATTTGTGCAACTTTAATTAAAAAGATGGAGAGGGGAAAAAACATGCAAAAGCTTTTTTTGCAAATATCCCTTATTTCTCTACAGCTGCATAGATCTTTCACAGAAAAGGTCCTCCTTATCACTCACTTAGCAGGGGGGAGGAGGGGGGAAGTATAATTAAATGGAGCTTGGGAGGCTGTTTTGTTCCTTGACACAAAATAAGAGAAACAAATGCAAAGGAGGCGGTGGGGGGGGGGGCAAGGCCAGAGTGCCAAAGCTACCCCTGTCTTTTGCTGCTAGAAAAAGAGCCTAGTGCAGCATCTAATCAGTCACCGGAGTGACAGCATGCTTTTAGCAAACAGTTTAAAGGCTCCGTTTTGGCTTGCTTTGAGGTTAGCAAGTCTGCAGCAACGCTGCAACAAGAGAATCCGCTCGACCAGCCGTATCTGACTCCAGGATGGGAGGAGGAGAGCAAAACACGACAGACCTGGGAAATCCCAGGATCCGGGGGAACAGCAGCAGGTTTGTGGATGAAGTCACCTTCTGTAGCTAAGGAACACCATCAGCCCATCCAGTGATTACAGTTTGAACTTAAATACCTCAACAGTGATCTCTTCATCTGCAACATCACTTAATTTTTGTGAGCAGACATGTCATCCTGGATCATGTAGGTATTGAAGTTATCATCTATCATTCCAATTTCATAAGTGGGGAGATTGAGACACCAAGCCACTGTAACACAGAGACTAATTTTCACAAGTCCTGCTCCTAGAGCGTTTGCTCAGCTACGAGCAACAGAGCTGATTTTTGTCCAATAGACTATTAAAATGTACCCAAAAGAGGCTTTCTCAAGAGACACAAAACAAGCTGGCAAAGGGATACTTATCCAGGCCCACAGGGATGTTTATCTGGGAGAGGAGCAGGGAGGAGTTGGAGTTGCTGCTACGATGTGAACTGGAACTGCAGAGGTGGAGTACTCAAAAGCTGCTCAAGAGCATAAGAGGCCCTCGTGCTGGGTCTACAATTTGGTTTTTCCATAACAGCGTTTCTAATCTCCCTGGCTTCAGCAAGGAAACACACAACACAGCACACATCCCAGCTCAGGTAACAACAGGAGTATGTTTATTCAGGTCTGGCACTTACAGAGCTCAGAGGTACAAGGTACACTCCATCTGTTTTCAAGAAAAGTCAGCTCAAGATTGGAAGAAATTACATGATTTATAAAAAGAGACTCCAGTTGCAGGAGCCAGGAAGGTGTCCCCCTTTGGGTCATGCATTCCCAGTGCCCGGGCCACCCTTGCACTGGAGCACACCAGTGCCAGAAACTTCTGCAGAGGTGAGAGGAAGGAACGTCTAAATACTTGATTTAGTGATGTTTGTGGATAATTGTTTCTTGGTGAGTCCCAATCTTGTTTTAATCAATCTTAGAAACCAGGGGTACAGGTATAAAAGCAGAAACCCTTCCAAAACAATCCACCTTTGCCAGGAGGTGTAAGACTGCAGTGGGGTATGTCCACAGAAGGAGGAGAACTGTTCAGCCCAACCTCCCAGGTCTCTGATGCTGAAAGAGCATACAGTCTGGGAAACGATCATCTTTGAGGCCTACTGAGAAGTACAGGGTCTCCTTGTGGACAGCGACAGAGAAGATATTGGCTAATGAGATCTGAGATGGCACTTGGAAGACGGGGCACCGCAGGCAGTCGCAGTGCAGCTTCGCAGATGCTGGCTTCCGACGTCGCACCGAGGGAGTCTGCGACGTCCCCAGGGCGCCGGGTCTTCCTCGCCCAGCCCCATCACTCTCGAGCCCTGAGGACGTAGACGAAGCTGACCAGGATCCCCAAGGCCAGGACCACATAGCTGGCTTTCACGTTGCTGGAACCACTGATGTTGCACAGGAAGGAGTCGCAGCAGTAAACGGAGGCAGCTGCTATGCCGAAGTTAATCCCAGCACTGGGACAAATTGGAGAGCATCCTTTGGAGATAGACTGCCCAGACCTGCTGCCTGAATGTAGGGTGGTTGGGCAAAGACAGAAGAGAGAAAACAGAAAGAGGATAGGTTTAAAGTGTTTCTCGGCTTTCTGATCAGCTGTTCTGCAAAGGAAGTAACAGTACTGAAATAGCTAAACGACCACCTGTGGAGGGTAGCACAAAGAGGGTAAAACGTTTCTCAGCATTAGGCTCCACGACAAATCTTAGCAGGCCCACACACCTTGAAGAACACTCAGCAGAGATTCACACGGCTTCTAGAGACTGCATAGCATCCCAGGCACATCTCTTTCAGGCTCTTAACCATAATTTGGCTGCTATAGTTCAGGAGAAGAACCTAAAACATCCCACTAAGCTTGATCTTGGGACTTTTCAAGCAAAAAGGGGAGCACGGGGCATACAGAGCACCAGCAAGAGGCTCACGAGCATACGCCTGTGTTATGAGCCTTGCTGAAAGGCTCAGCACATGTTTAGCAGCGAGCACAGGAAATAGAAAACCATTAGCACTGTGCTAAGACAGCAGGCTTATATAAGCTTCCAGTCTCCATTTGTGCATGCACAGTCCACCCACGTTGCAGACCGTGTAACTCAGGCATGCAACACCCCTCCCTCCCGCAAGCGAGATGAGGAGGGTTTCTCCAGTGCCTGCGCAGGGCTGGGAGGGAACAGCACAGCAGGCCAGGTTGGCTCTTTGCAGTGCATCAAGGAGACCTGGCAGAGAAGCCCGCTTCCCTGGGAAGTGCTGCTGGCAAGCAGAGGTCCTCAGATCTTTTCCAGTGATTTTCCCCCTTCTGAGAAAAGCAAGCATTTAAAGGGTATCTGGAAATCTCCCTTCTCAGCATCCCCACCACATCCACGGAGAGAGAAGAAGCAAAGGCAGGAGTCAGGGATAAACAACCCAAACATCAGCCAACATAGAGTAAAAGCAGGAAGCACAACCCTGAAGTTTTCCTATCAAGGAAACCTGCAGCATCTACCACCCTTTCCCTGATTCATTATCAACTTCCCTCCCCCCCCCAAAAAAAATTCCCCTTGGACTCCTGGCTTTGGTGCAGGCACGTGGGCTTTAACGTGACTACATTTGGCAGTGTTTGTAAAATGCACTAGGATGGTCTGACACTCAGTTGCCAAGCAGAAATTTCTCCTTCTTCCAGCCAAAGATAGAAAAACCTTCTTGCACCTCTCCAGGTCATCAGGGAAACCAGCTAGGACAGACAAAAGAAAGTCCTGTCAACACTCACCGATTCCCACTCCGACATACGTTGTCACACAGTGGTTTTCATTCTCTCCGCACTTGACAGGCTTCAGACAGGCCCAGTTGGAGGACGCATCCGAGCACGAAAAGCAGATCAGCGTGTGGGCTGCAAGGGAAAGGCACACCTCCATTAGAAGCTGGCAAGGAGATATCCCCATTCAGCAGTTCTCACCTCCAACTCCAGCTGCAGCCCAGTGCTTGCTATTCAGGCTGTGTCAATCTGCAATAGGATTTCCCCTCCCCCCCCCCCAAGCTTGGCCAAATAAATGGTTCAAGCCCATGGGTTACATTTTGGACATCTTCCATGAAGCTCTGGGCAGGACCAATTGCTGACAACAGCCTAAATGCCATCACAGATCAGCCTGATGTTTGACACTATGCACCTGTTTGCATCAAGAGTAGGGTCAAGCAATGGCTGCTAACCAAAAACTGAACAACAGTGGTAAATTCAGGCCTGCAGCCTGGAGTTGGAGATTTACGTTAATTCACCTCCGCTGCCAAGGATACTGATGGGAAATGTTCCAGGCAACAACATAGGTTTGAGCTTTCTGTCACCTGCCTTTGGCAGCAGGGCATGAAACTCAGACTTTGCTTGAGAACTCGGTGGAAAAAACAGTTTCTCAACTAGAGTAAGCCCAGCATTGTAGCAAGACCTGCAAGGAGAGGACAAGGCCAATGGAGAGATGGAAGTGTAGCTAGAAGTCCAGATGAGTTGCCATGAGCAACCCAATAGGTTATTTACTGAGGGAGAGGACACCAGGTGGTTTTCTGTTACTTTCCAAGAAGCCTTGGTAGTAATTTTTTGAGTCAGTGACAAAGGGAAAAAAAGGTATGAGATGATATGGGACTCATTTCTCAGCAGCCTATCTGGTGACCTGCACCCTCACATCCTACTATACCTACTGACAGATTGGGAAACGGTATTCAGCCAGGGGACATGGTCACAGAAACAGCCTGGACCAATGACTCAGCAGGAACACATGCACTTCACAATGGATGGATGGTGTTCTCTGTATTTTACATCTACGCACATCATATCCATGCTGCAATTGTTGACCTACATACGCAGACAGCTCAGGTCTGTTCCTGATGCTTCACGGGCACTGATTTTTGAGCACTCAGGCTGCAAGCCCTTCCACGAGACACCATCTGTCTCTTCTGTGTCTACACAATGCAAAGCAGAGGAGGATCCGATTCAGGATGGGAGGTGCTAGGGACACAGTAGTGTTATTTCTGCTCCTACCCATCTCGACTCCTTCACAAACGGTTTTCCAAAACAAGAGGAAGTCAGCTAAGCCCTGGGAGAAGTTGCTCAGGTTCAGCAGTCCCTTCCATGGCCTAGTTTGAAGAGTAATTTGGACAAGTATCTGTCAGCATCTGTCCCATTCTGCCATGGGCCTGCCCGCCTTCTTGAGGTTCTTCACCATTCTGTTTCTCTCAGAAAAAGCATTTTACAGGAAATTTTGAAAAAATTAGCAATTGTTTTCTTAGGAACGACTACCAAGCTGCCACAGCCAAGGCAGGGGATGAAAACAAAAGCACAACAGCATTTTTCGGTAAAATGGAATAAACGAGGTTAGTGGGAGGTCCAGAACGTCACACCAGGACATCTAGATGACTCTGGCTTGGAAACAAAGCCAATATCGCAAATCCCTAGCAAGAATTTCCTGGACAAGCTCATACCACTTCAAAATGACATCAATTTGCCAACAATCCTTGCAACAGAAAAAAGTTATCTGACTAAACTAACACAGCAGCTGCAATCTACACACAGCACCCAGGATTACAGGACCATCAGCTGAGTCAAAGACCTCAGGAAATACCTGCCAGTACACCTTGCCTCTGGATGTAGGAGAGGAAGAGGAGGACTGAACCAGTGACCTGAGTCAAAGGACTGTGTCAGTGCTCCTTGCTGAGCCCATAGTTCCCATGGGTGGCCTTTTCGACCTCACTGGTAAGGCTACAAACTCAGCCTGAGACCCTGGAGTAGAGTCCAGCTCTCTTCTGGTCCCCTGACCCCATGTGTTTCTTCCCCAAGTCTCCAAAGACCTGTCCCAAGCACCTCTCCTCGCAATCACCCTGAGGGCAAACTGAGGCACAAGGGAGCAAAGTGATTCACCCCATCTCACCCAAACAATCTACAACCAGGAATGAACTGGATTACAGGCTTCTCATGGGCATTATGGTAGCACGTATGACCCCACACGTATTACGTCACTACATTGAAACACAAGCTGAGTGGTGCAGTGCTATTCATTAAGCCTTAGAGATTACCGATAAAAATTTCTGATAAAAATCAGAAATATTTGTATGGTTTGTATGGATACATAAAAGTCTTGTTAGCCATGAAATTCTCTGTGACATGGCTAAATCTATGTTCCTACGACTGTGTCTTCAAACTGCCTCCATCTTTTTCTCTGTCACACCTACAACCTGTAACACCTGTAATAGATACTAGACAGGCTGAATCTCTGCAGGAAAGTTTTTCACCATAGTTTAAGAGAGGAAATATTCAGTTATAAGTGGTAGTACTTCCTATTTCAGCAAACTAGATAACTGAACGACCCAATCTATAGATCACTGCAGAGTAAAGAAAGCAAACAATCTGAATTAGACACAAGAGGGGAGCAGAATTATTTTACGCAGTTGGAGACAAAGCAAAGAGTTGGAGCTCAAGGCTAAAAAAGAAAAGAAAAGAAAAAAAAAACAAGTCTAAAGACCGAACAATGTAAAAGGGAAGCCTTGTTTTCACCAACTAGAAAATGCAGAATCTTCTATATATATTTATGTGTTTATTTGTTAGCTGCTCAGACCCCCCAAGAAACAAAGAGCTCCTGAAAGACAACAGACCATTTGGGGGAATTCCTTAGATAAGACATGCTGGGTCCATTCTTGCAAGGAGCAATGTACGAAAAGCCTTTAAAAGCCTGCTCTGAAGCTCAGCAGCACTGGTGAAAAATGCTGTTGCTTCAGCAGCTCTTCAGTCCCTATGCCAAATGCTCTTTTCTTTGCCATTGCTTTCAGACAAGAGCCTTATACACCATGTGCCAGTTCGCTGAACAGCGGGCAAAGCTTTTTTAGGGAAAGAGTCCCTGGACATGATGAGAGAGTTCAGGGATAAAGCTACCTGCAATAAACCCTTTTCTACAACTAAGGAGAACTTGTTCTAAGCTGAAATGTTTTTGGGGAGGCGGAAGGTTAAACTCTTTTCTGTTTGGGCCTGGACAGTCCATCTTCCGGGCTGGAATTCAGCACATGCCAGTTGGGCTCTGACCCAGCACTTTAATTGCCTTGGACCCCATGGGGAGGGGAGAGCATGGGAAGGGCAGCGAACAACTAGTTTCTTCTCACCGATGTTCTCGGGAGATAAGGAGAGTCTGTGTTTCCCGAGCAGATGCTCAAATGGCCGGGAACTCTCTGGTTTGCTTTGTTTAGCTTTTCCTAGCATTGACATATGGAAACAATATGGGGTTTTGCAGCACCCAATGGAGTTTTGATAATCAGAAATGGAGTCATCAGGGAGGCGAGATAAGAGACCTGCGACTAGGTCAACTTGCATTTCAACACTCAGCGACAGGGCACACGTTCTCCTCAGGTTTAGCAGCAAGCCTAGGGCATGATCCACAGGACTCGGTCCTTTGGGGGTTACCTCCCCATGCGCTGGCATCCCCAGCCTGCCCCTGAATGTTGCTGAGGGACCGCAGGAGCCAGGACCACAAGTGGCTCTGCCCAGATCCGGCTCCATCAGCCATTACCGGGGCTGGGCTGCATCCTCCTTCCCCTCCACCACATCTCAGCCCATTTCAGCGTCGCTATCCCGGCTAGCTGTAGGGAAAGGGAGGAGCAGAGCCAGCCCTGGTCTTTGTTCGAGCTGCAGCTGGAAACAGCTCCAAAATACGTACAGCTGGAGACATGCACCTATACACACAAACACAGCAGCCCTGAAGTTCCTGCTGCAAGAGGCACACTGCGGAGAGGCAGGTCGTGGAAAGAGTCCCCACCAGCCCCCAAACTGAGTCCCTCCAGCCCCTTTGCAACCCCGATCCCTCCCTTTCTACAACTTCCAGAGCTCACGCTGCAAGACGCAGCTCCCTGCCCCCCCCACCCCAATTTGCTCCCAAAACCGGGGACTGTGGAGGGAGGTGGGAAAGACGGTGGTGGCCTGGGGGACGGGGGGCATCGGAAAGAGGAGGAGTGTGTGTGTGTGTGTGTCCGCTCCTCTTACCTCTCTCCACGCACAGCACCGCAGCCAGCACGGCGAGCAGCGCAGCCTTCATGGTGCGGCGATGGGGCCGAGGAGCAGCGCAGCGAAGCGGGCGGCGCGCAGGGGCTGGCGGCCGCGGGCGGGGAAAGGCCGGCGGCCCCGCCCCGCGGGCCGGGCTGCGCCCCGCGCCGCCTCCCCGCGGCGCCGCCTCGGCCTCGCCGGGTTTCGTTTCCCCGTTGCAGCGCTCCGAGGCCGGGAAGCGGCGTGGCACGAGTCGCCTGCTGCGGGGGCTGGGCAGCTCCCTGCCAGCCCGAAGGCTCTTTTCCCCCCCTCCTCTCCCTGCCCCCCCGCATTGGGACCCCTCCCTCTCCCTGGGTCTGCAAGACCCCCGTGATGTGTGATCCCCCTGCATGCACGACTCCCTTCATGTGCAGCCCTTGGGCATGCATGACACCCTTCATGACCACCTGCAAGCATAACCCAGCCAAGTGTTACACACACGCCCCACATGCACAGTTCTCCTACATCTGCAAAGCCCTGCATGCATGACCCTCCCACCTCCCCTGGCACTCTCAGATCCTCTGCATGCACACGCACTCCTGCATTCACAACCCCCCTTTCATGCGCAACACTCCTGCATGCGCAACCCCCTGGCATGCACAACCCTTCATACCCAGTTCCTAGAGCCCAAATGGGGTTAGACATACAGGTTTGGAAAGCTTGAAGGCACAAGGGTTCAGCAGCTGGGAAGGCATGGGGCAGCTTCACCCATTTGGCAGGATGGAGCTTCATTGCACAGGGCTGGGAAGATTTGAGAAGATTTGGGGAAGATTTACAGGAGCAACACAGGTTCAGTAAGTCCCAGAGAAATAACAAAGACCTGCAGCAAATTAGCTGCACTGAGGGCATGGGGGGGGGCCTGAGAAGCTGGCTAGTGAAATGGGCCTGGGAATGGAGGAGACAGTTGGTGAGCTAGCAAGAAACAGGTTTGACAAAGTCTCTATGCCACAGATGGATTTCATTCTGCAGAATCAGCATTTTCTGACAAATACAGCTGTCAGGAGAAATTCCAGCTCCTCTCTTGTCGGAGTCCTCTGCTCAGGAAACAAATCCATGCTTGCAAACCCCCACTTCACTGTTCTTTCCTGCAGCTCATTCTATTTGTTGTTGCCAGTTATTCTAGCAGGAACTGCCTGTGAACACTGTGTTTCTGTGGTCTAATGTCTTCCACTGGAATAGGTTGCTGGGACTGCTTCAATTTCTGGTTTGCAAATCAAATGATCAAAATCTGGGAAGTTTCAGCTTTTGTGGTAGGCTGAGCAACCGTAACTGTCTGTCAGTGCACCGTCATTCAGATGCACTCACAAGACCCCTGTGTCATCCAGTGCCCAAAGACCAAATGCAGGTTGTTTCTTAACAGTCAGTTTGGCATTTTCTGAACTACATGTGACCAACCTCACAGCATGTCTCTTAGTTTTGCCATTTATCACTTGAGATTCAATTTCTGGGTATTGGGAAGGAATAGCACATTTGGGGGGCAGGTTTAGCTCAGTTGGTTAGAGCGTGGTGCTGCTAATGCCAAGGTCACAGGTTCAATCCCCATATGGGGCACACTGAGGGTTGGACTAGATGATCTCCAGAGGTTCCTTTCCAACCTTACCGTTCTATGATTCCTTCAGCTCTTCTGTTGCTTCATGGTCTTGTGTCCTCCCCACATCCCCCCAAGATAGTGTACAAAGGGCTACAACTTTATATTTTTCTCCCTCACAAGTTTAACAGGGATAGCTCCACTGCTTCTTGGAGATACCCTTGACTGTCCAAGAAGGAAGAAAGAGGACCTAAAATTGACAGGATACAACTCACCACATAAAACAAGTGGACAAAGCAACTGGAGACCACTTCTCTACAGTGGAAGCTGTGCCAAGTTAGGAAGCCCTTCTGAAATGTTCACTGGGAGAGACCCATGACTCCCACCTCAGTACGAAGGCTACAGTGTGGTTAGAGCAGATTGCAAAACAAAGCACAGCAAGTGTCTGATTTTAGGGCTTTCTGTTCCAGAGCAACATACAGAAAAACACTGTGCTAAATGATTCAGCCTTTGCTTGTGGGTCTGAACACCTGCACCTGTTGGGAGTGCCACAGGTGCTGCTTTTTGGGCTTCCTGGCTCTCTACAGTGCCAAACAGCTCACTGTCCTCCATCACCTTGACAGGCTGGTCTCTGCTGCATCCCACAGGGACAGACCTGAACTAGTTTGTAATTAGCTACTGAGGTTACTGAAAATGTGGGTGCATAATCAGGCATATCTTTGGGCTGCAATATCTGTTGGAATAGGGCCTTCACTTGCTCTTTTCAAGCGCAGCCTGCAGTCACAGTCAGGCTCTGTCAAATTTATAAACTTTCTTTTCTGGTTAGTGTCAGTGTTTCAGGTTTCCTTTTCTCCCAGAGTCATTAATATGAAAGATTGCTGGCTGGTGCATGCTCAGTCTGTACTGGAGAAGTCAGTACTTTCACACCTCCTCACTTCCAGAGCCTGCATGACTCATCCTCTGTCTCGCTTGTTTATTCTAATCTTTTGACAGAAGAATTGTGAAACTTCAAGTAGAGGTCATTACTTAGTCAAAAAGTTAAGCTCTCATTGCTGCCCTGATCTCTCCAGGCTGTGGAGATCATGGAATGTGCTGAAGGATAGACTGTCTTCAAATAAAGGTTCCTCTGGAATGATGCCCTCTGGCATTATAAACTGGCTCCACTATGAATGGGCCCATGGTGTCAGTCCCTGACTATTCCTATGGACCTTAATTACCTGACCAGCCTCACTCAGACCTGTGTCCAGACCTTCTGCAAAAGGACTCAGGAGTCTTAAGGTTTTCATTGCCTTTAGAAGGTCTTTAGTGCTTGCCTGGGCTATGTTATAGGTGTTCCTATCTCCAGTACGCCCCCGAATGGGCCTTGGACCCACATTGTAGGTAGTTTCTTTACATGCCTGTTTCTGGCCTCATCTCCTGGATGGTCATTGGACTCATGTTGTGGCCTTCTGTCCAGCCCTGTCTCCTGGATGGCCCTTAGACCTGTACTGTGGGTGTGCGTGTCTCCAGTCCTGTCCACATCTCCTGAGTGAATTTTAGACCCATGTTAGAGCCTTGTTTCCAGTCCTGTCTCTGGCTTCTTCTGCAGTACAGAACTTCCTGAGTAGGTTCTGCAGCTTCCTGGAAAAGATTCTGTGCCAAGGTTGTCTCTTCTCACCCACAGCAGGGACCTCATTGCCAGGCTGGTTGAGGAAGGGAAGAGAGATTCCAGACCCTTACTACTCCTTCCACCAAAAATGTGCCTGTCTGCAAACAAGGAATTCAGCAGGCTCCAGAAAGGAAACAAGAACCATGCTGAAACTGTAGACAAAGTGCTGGGCTTGTGGATGTTTGCAGTATGAATACTGTTTGGTATGAATGAAATAGGAACGGAAATGTGTGAGTGTGTGAAACCATGCAGCACAAAGGTTAGATTGCTCTAGCGCACCTGTTTGTGATTTCATTCAAATCAAGAGGCAAAACAAACTGACCTAACATGAGGAGTCAAGAGGATGAAGAATAGAAAAGGAAAACAAAGGAACTGTAAAATTCAGGGAATTTGCTTAAGAGGGGCAAAATAAGGGGGAAAAGAGCCTAACAGCATTCTTTCCTAAAGGCTGAAAAAGACATGTCCAAAATTAGTTTATTATCATCAGTTGAGAAGAACTCCAGAGGCATGATGAGGACTGCCTAGCTGGAGTCCTGCCCACATGTCACACACAAGTGACACTGGCCAGATCACCTGAGCACACACATCTTGGTGCATGTGAGACACTGATTAAATGAACTCTGCAAGAACAAATGTGAGAGGACAGAATTGGCTAGCTTGGAAATTTGGTATAATAAAATCCCTGTTATCTTTCAGAAGATCTTGCACTAAGTTTTATTACATTCATTTCCTCTAGACTAGAGAAGGGAGTTTCTTGTTCCCAGGGGAAGCATGTGCATGTTATCTAATTACTGATTAACATCTAAAGCTCAAGCAGGCCTTGGAGCTGGGGGCAAGTCCCGGATGAGCTACTCTGAGCATTGAGCACAAAGTCAGCATCTGCTTCCTGGCTCTTCTGGAGCCGGTACGTAAAACTGAAACCTTTGTCACCTCCCTATGTGACAACACATTGCTTGGTGTTAAGGGATTTGCCTAGCTGAGAAATCAGCTGAAGAGAGTAATAACATGTCATTCATATCATGCAGAGCTGACTCACCTGCTCAGCACATCTATTGCTTATACTTGTTGACTGAGATCCTGGGAACCCAAGACATTTTAGGGATTGAAAGTCCTTTGGTGTGAGATTCCTACAAGATGTCAATGGAAGACCATCTTTGGTTCATGTTTGATGATAAGCATCGTTGTATAAAGCAAAGTTAAGCTTTGCTTGACAGTTATTCGGCTCAGCACAGTTACGCTCTAATGAAGGAAAGGGAATAAGCACTCACAAAAGGTACATGGGAATGACAGAAAGAAGAACTGGAGTGGACCAGGAGTGGCAGTTCGTTCTCCAGCTGTCATGGAGAACCTAATCAGATGTTGAAGAAGATATTCTTGTATCGTACTTGAATTCATCTTGATGATGATACTCAAGCTGCTGCTGCTGGTGGCTGTTCTCCAGGCATTCGACTCTAGCTCTTCACCGTCCCTTAGATTCAAGGAAACTGTTCTGATCCTGTCTAAAAGCTTCTTTACTGCTGTGTGAACCCAAAAGCAAAAAGGAAGGAGAATGCACCAGCCCAGTCTTTCCCACTGGAGAAGAAGACTGGAAGGATCACATCCCATCACATGCCAGTTTGCACTTCCTAGTGTGAGGTGTGCAATTTTGGAATGGATGGCAAAGTTGCAACACGACCTTTTTTCCTTCTCCCTCTCCCCCCAAACCCAGGTTTGACGTATCTTGTGATCATAGAATCATAGAATCGGTAAGGTTGGAAGGGATCTCTGGAGATCATCTAGTCCAATCTCCCTGCTCATCAGGGTCACCTAGAACATGTTAGACAGGATTGCATCCAGGCGGGCCTTGAAGATCTCCACAGAAGGAGACTCCACAATCTCTCTGCGCAACCTGTTCCAATGCTCTCTCACTCTCACAGTGAAGAAATTCCCCCTCACGGTCAGGCGGAACTTCCTGTGCTTCAATTTCTGCCCATTGCCTCTTGTCCTGTCACACGGGACAACTGAAAAGAGTTTGTGCCTGTCCCCTTGACACCCTCCCTTCAGGTACTTGTACACATTGATAAGATCCCCCCTCAGACTTCTCTTCCCCAGACTAAACAGGACCAGCTCTCGCAGCCGTTCCTCATAGGGCAGGTGCTCCAGCCCTCTGATCATCTTTGTAACCCTACGTTGCACTCTCTCCAGTAGCTCCATGTCTCTCTTGTACTAGGGAGCCCAGAACTGGACACAGTACTCGAGACAAGGCCTCCCCAGGGCTGAGTAGAGGGGCAGCATCACCTCCCTTGACCTGCTGGCAACACTCTTCCTAATGCATCCCAGGAGACCATTGGCCTTCTTGGCCACAAGGACACATTGCTGGCTCATGGTCAACCTGACATCCACCAGCACTCCCAGGTCCTTCTCTGCACAGCTGCTCTCCACAAGGTCAGCCCCCAGCTTGTACTGGTGCCTAGGGTTATTTTTCCGTAGGTGCAGGACTCTGCACTTGCCCTTGTTGAACCTCGGGGGTTCCTCTCTGCCCAACTCTCTAGTCTGCCCAGGTCTCTTTGAATGGCAGCAGAGTCTTCTGGTCTCCACTCTTCTCAGTTTGCTATCATCAGCAGACTTGCTGAGGAGGCACTCTGTCCCCTCATCCAGGTCATTGATGAAGAAGTTGAACAGGAGGGGACCCAGTACTGAGTTCTAGGAGACTCCACTAGCCACAGTCCTCCAGCTAGACTCCACACCACTGATGACAACCCTCTGAGCTCTGCCTTTCAGCCAGTTCTCAATCCACCTCACTGTCCACTTGTCTAACCCACACCTCCTGAGCTTCTCTAGGAGGATGTTATGGGAGACAGTGTCAAAAGCCTTGCTGAAATTAAGGTACACAACGTCCACTGCTCTGCCCTTATCTACCCAGCCAGTCATTCCATCACAGAAGGCTATCAGGTTGGTTAAGCAGGATTCTGGTATGCAACTTTTTTTTTTCAGACAAATTTCTGCAGAAGATGTTTTTTCATTCTATATTTGTGCAGATGACAGCTCCCACTAACTGTAGGGCCTTGTGTTTGTCCTCATGAAATTGCATCCTCATCTTCAGAGCACCTCTTAGATTTATTCGTCACTCAGAATTCTCACCTTGTCCTCCCGTCTAGCTGCAGGTTATCCCAGCTTGTTACCTGAAAGCTCAATAAGCTTATTCTCTAATCCGTCATTCAAACCATTAATTAAAATAGTGCATCGTGGCAAACCACACAGGACCCTATTTAATAGATTCTTCTGGTATGACAGCAAACCATTGACAGTTATTTGTTAGGAAACACAGTCCAGTCAGTTTATATCTGCTTTGCAGTGATTTTATCTTGACTGTTTTCTTAGTTTGCATATGAGGCTGTCATGTGATACTGTGCCAACAGCTTTATTAGCACTGAGATATGTGACAGCCACCTTGACTCATTGAACACAAAGCTCTTACTGTTCATTCCCGTCTCCTCAGCATCTCCTACATCATTGCAAATTGTTTGATGATTTATTCCAGATTTTTTTTCCAAAATGGGGGCTGACTGCTCTGTATTTCCTCATCCTCTTCATAAGTGTGGATGCTGTGTTTGATAGTGTGCAGTCTTCTGAAATCCACAATGTGTCTCTCTGTGAAGAAACTAGGAGCAGGTAAGACAGGCTGTGTTTGGTAGCTTTGATAACAAATATGACTAGCAATGCAACCAGTAAATTCCTTTTAAACACAGTGAAAACCTTAAAGTGCTTCCTCTCCAAAAAAAAAATCAATCAGGATAAACCTGGTACAGTCAAGCAGGTGCTCTGGTGCTTGGAAATGTCAGGGGAGAAAAGGCACCCTGTAAATATCTAGATAGGGAGACCCTGAAATCCTTCTATCCATTTTATTTGTTGGCAGTAACATCCATTCAGGTGTTATTAACAGACTGGCGTGGTGAAGAGGAGGAAGTGCTGGGAAGGCAATAGCAGCTTGCAGGCAGGTGCGCAGTGATGCGTGCAGATGTCTCCCAGGAGGAGAGAGGAGGGAAATACTCCCTGTGAGCAGAACCAACCAGCTTCCTTCAAGAGCATCTGGTTGACAGTGGTCTTCCTCTTCCTAGGGATCCCAGCACAGAAGTACAAGGCACTGAATGATGGGCCTCAGCAGCAGCTGCCGGGCTCTGAGCTGACAACCTCTGCCTGCAGACCCTGCAGCAGCTCCCCCGTGCTGCTCTAGCAAAGATCTGGCTGTGGTTTCCTCTCCTTCGTTTACTCCGCACAGCTTGGTCTTCTGCATGCCACCAGCCTCAGCGGACTTGTCTCAACCTGACTCCTACCCTCCCTGCCAGCTGGTCTCATCCACCAGGTCTCTGCCCTCTCACAGCAAGTGAAACTGGTTGAGATATAAATTGCTCCTTCTGCTTCTCCTTTCCTGTGCCAGCTTGCCTGGTGGTAAAAACAGTAATGACTTTGGCCTGAAGCCCATCTTTCCTGGAGGTTTTGAAAGCATCCTCTGTATTGCAGATTGGAAGTGTAGATCCGCTATATTGGAAGAAGTGGGTTCCCTTTGTGTCAGGTATTCATAAAACACGTGTTCATGGCAGCGGGGTGCAGCACGACCACCACAACCTGTATCAATGCTGCCAACCCTTTCTGCTCAGCAGCCAGGCATCTCCTCCTTCCTTTCTGTTTAAGCAGTCTTTCCCCTCATCTTCTCCACCACAGCCTTCCTTCCTTTTTGTGGTTGTCTTTGGTGTGAGAAATTAGATGTAAATTCTGCCAGCAGAAAACAAGTTCACTTCTGGCTCTCTTGAGATGTCTTTCATTTCCAGGCCCAGCTCACCAATATGCCCAGATCAACGGGTGTCAGCAGTTTCTCATCCCTGTGCAGCACCTTGGTTTCACCTTGTTCATTTGCTTTGTTGTTCTCCTGCCCTTTAAACAAAATGTTTGCAGCATCAGGCTCCATGGATCACAGCACAAACACCCTGGGTTGATGGGGCAACTTTGCTGATCATCCTGTTGGGAAATCAGTAGCTTTTTAATCTAGGCAGCATGAAACGTCTCAAATGTGTGTCTTTCCATGGATGCAACCAAATAAAAAAGGCTGATTTACAAGGCAAGTGCTTTGGACAAACCTGGGTCTCATTAACCACCAAACAGGTGTCTCATTCCCCCCCCCCCAAAAAAAAAAAAAAAAAAAAAAAGGCTTTGAATTGTTTGGACAAGTTCTGTTTTCCCCCAGAACACAACCAAGCCAGTGATACTGCCAACTCTTTTTTTTTTAATATATATATTTTTTTTTGTCTTGAGAAGCATGCCTGCAGCAGAGGCTATGACCAAAAGGCTTTGGACTGTTGATACATGCTATTCTCTGATTGCCTGCCATTTTTCTTACTTTGCTATGGACAGCCCCATGCCTCCTAGAGAGCTCTTCTGGCTCCCCACAGCTGCTGAACAGTTCTTACAGGGAAAGAAGGGAGCAGAGAGCCTGAAGCTCATAATGAATCAGAGCCCAACAAACTTGATCATTTCTACATCAGCGTCACCATCTGTAAATGCCTGGATTTGGCAAGAGCTGTCACATTAGTTTGGCCCTGCATCAAATCAAGGGAATAGATATGGGAGCGTTGTCTTTTCCAGCCCGGAAGAGGTCTGTGAAGAGGGAGGCAGCATGGGTCCAATTCCCAGCACAGTGTCCATCACACTGCCTCCTCTCCCTCCCTCTTCCCATCTCCCCTGTAGTACCATGCAGTTGCCTTTCCTCTCTCATTTGGTCCTCTCTGCCTTTTCCTCAAGCTCAGCCAACACGTTGGAGCCAGGTGATGAGGATACTCATTTCAAAATGCAATGCCCCTACAAAAGGCAGGGGAGTCAGAAATTGTTTCCCACCGGGGCTGGAGAGGTGTCTAAAATACTGCTGGAAATGAGCTTTACCTCTACATGTTTGTTTATGAATCACTTCATGACGTGTGATTACTGACCTGTTGTGAATGGAGGAGGATACTGAACTCTGTGCTGACATAGCTATTGAACTATTACCTGCATTTCTGTGAGGGTGGATTGTTATTCCTTGCAGTGTTCTGAAGCTCAAAGAGACAAAAATATGTCTTCAAGGATTTCTTCAGAGCCATAATGATTTGAAGATTGAACATGCTAAAAGGACTGCCTTTTATGTATTTTCTGAGGTGACTTGGATGTCTGAGGATACTTAGGATTCAAGTAGGCTTAGGAAATCAATGGGTTTTCAGCAGCTAACTTATTTAAACACTTTTGAAAAGCCCAATGGGAGCTCATCTGCAAAGCGTGACTCTTTACAGGTAGGAATTGTCCCAGAGCAACATTTTTTTTTTTAATTTATTTCAAACAATGCCATCCTGTGGAGCTTTTCCTAACCCATCACAGTCCGGATGTAAAGATACAAGTGATACTAGCTAGGACACCCAGGGTCATCACTCCATAGCTGTTTTGCTTGTTGCTGACTCCGTTCACATTGCATAATGGTTTCTCACAGCAAGAAACCTTCTGATAGGTTTGGTTTTGTTGCTGACTTGTTGCTGGACATGTTGGAGAACACATCTTGGAGTAGACGAGTTTGTTTGGCTCTAATGCAGAAAAGATGGGGGAAAAAAGAGAGAAAGAGCAAAAGGAAGAATCATTGTTTAAATATTTCGTTTACTAAATCTGCATTGCTGAGTGAAAGAAGGACAGGGACCAATCCCCAAGACAAATATGTCTTCTGCTCAGGAGCTGCCCCATCTAGAACATGATTATGGGTCTCCCCTGGGCTCCATGGCTCCATGTTATGACTATGCCTAAAGCAGAATTAGCATGTGGGTGCAGGTTTCAGTTCAAATTGTCTGAGGCAATGCTCAGTCTGGGTTGCTGCCCACCAAGATGGTTTTCCTGCAGCATAAAACCAGAGGGAAGTATTGTATGACCCCGGGGCTCAGTGTGGGAGCACATGGAAGCATGTGCATACAGTTCCAGGCTTGAGGTTGCTGTCTGGTGCTGCTATACACAGTACAGGCATTGCCCCTGACTCCTGAGGTCCATTACTGGGACACTTGTCCTACAGCACAAACAAGGAATTGTTTTGAAACGTACTTGTTCCAATGTTGTTACGGACAGTCACACAATATTTATCTTCCTTTGTGCACATGGAAATGGTCAAACAGTTCTTGTTGGACTCCTGTTCCTGGCACACGTAGCACATAAATGCATAGGCTGGGGGAAGGGAACAAAAGGAGCACATTTCATGGTTTAGAAACTGAGATACTTATGCTCTTGATAGCTATATTTTCCTAGTTGTAGCCTGGTGAATACTTGTGTGAATGACCAGTGACTTTCTTTACCCGTTGACGCACGGTAGCAATGTTAAATCCTTCTTTGTCTCATATGCCTCAGACTGTGAAGTGTTATTGATTTGTTTGCAATCTCTGACAGCAGTAGATGTGAATGGAATTCAAGGATTTGGGGTCTTTTATGAGGGAGATTATTGCTTAGCAATAGCTTCTCTGTCCTGAGAGCTCTATCACGTGAATTACCAATTACTGCACAGTCATTTGTCTTATGCAAGCTGTACACAGGGATAGTCAGGCAGGACCTGAGGACTCCTGGGGCCTGGAGCGTTTCAAGGAGGTTGGCAACTGCCAGCGTCCTACCTCTCTTTCATCCAGCCTGGAAAGTATTGTCACGTATTTTTTCTTGTGGCTGAAAACCACTAGCTGAACTGGCCTAACCTCAGTGCTAGGAAGTCTGAGGAGACTAGTCAGATGCTCTGTTGAACTTCATACTTCTGGGTAAGACAGGGAATAAATGGGAAGTCTCAACCAAAATTATAGTTTAACTGGTAAACACAGATTTGATGAGATAATTCATACATCTGCAATACAGATAAAGAAGAGGACAGGCAGCAAAGACAGGCAGAGGTGAGTTGTCTTGTCTACCAAAGATGAACATGCTTGTCCTGAAATCCAGAAAGTGATAGAATGAACCTCTGGAAAGTAATGATGAAAGGGGGCAAGAGGAAGAACAACATCAGGATGAAAAAACACACCAAAGTGTGTGCAGGACAGCCCCTAACTAGGGAGATTAAGTGACTTGTGAGTTTGGAAGTGGTGATTGAGTTTCAAGCTAGCAAAATCATCCAGAGCAAAATATGCATGTCTGTGTAAGAGAGAGGATGAATTACTTTAAAAGCATAGGCATTTTTGGAAAGGGAATCTAGCACAACACAGAATGCTTGCTAAGCTCCTGGTAAGTCTGGGAACAGTCTGTCAGTACAGAAAGTGCAGAAAGCAACTGGCAGGCATGTTCTTATGAATTCAGTTCTGCCTGATAAGAAGTTGGAAGCAAGAAAGTGGAAGGGCAGTGTAGGTCAGAGAGACCATGAAATGAGAAGTTCCTGATTCTGGGGAAGGGGAAGGGGAAGGGAAGGGGAAAGAAACGGAAAGGAAAGAGAAGGGGAAAGGGAAGGGGAAGGGAAGGGAAAAGTTATTGACTGTTGACACTGAGGAGGCCATAATGTGACTTTTTTTGCCTTGTTCATCGTTAGTAAGTATAAATCTTCATGTATAGGATGGAACATGCTAGAATAGCATGGTTTTGGATAGAGAAAATGCAATTTTCATTTCATTTACATTTTAGAAAATTCATTTACATTTTCAGATGATACCAAGGGGAAAAGAACTGAAAATATTTTATAAGTAGAGTTCTAAGTGATTTTGATAGATGGGTGTAACAAAAAAATGGAAAAAAGAATAGATACAGTTCAGTAAAGAGAAACATAACATGTTCCACTAACATAAAAGTAAGTTACATAAATATAGGATGAGAAACAACTGGTTAGGTTACTATTAAGGATTGGGGTGTGTAAACAGCAGGAGTGACAGTGTCATACTACAGCAATGAAAACAAGCATTACGCTGGGGAACACAAGCAGCAGTGTCATGTGCAAGATATGCAAAATGTCCTTTGCACTTTGGCAAAGCCTCAGCTGGAACACCGATATCCAAATCTGTATGCAGCACTTCAAAAAATGTGTGAAGCATTTGGAGAGAAACCACAGGAGAAGTTGTCAGAGATCTTGAAAATACAATAACGTGTTAGAAAATGTTGGAAACATTGAATTTGTTTAATCAAAATGCAAAAAGGCTGAGGAAAGACACAGTAGGCATCTTCAAGCAAGTAACAAGTAGCTTCAAATAAGAAAGTAATAAATAGTTTATCATGTTCATGGTGATAACACAGGAGAGCTGTACAAAAAAAGAGATGAGCTAGACCTTAAGACTAACTCTCTAAAGGAAGAGTGCTTGAGCAGTTCCAGGTTATGGAATCTTCTTTGCTGGAAGCTTTCAAGAATACGTTAGGCAAACATCTGCCTGATTTGGCTCAGCACTGGAGTGAGGAAGAGGACCATCACCTTGTAAGATTCCTTCTGGCCATAATATTTCTGTAACAGTGAGTTCCAGGAAAGAGATGACAACAAACTCTCCAAAGTGGGCTGTGTAATCAACAGTTTTGATCAAAAGATTGCACATTGGGATCTTGAATGGAATCCCAGATACACGAGAAGAATCAAATAGTAGTTGCTTCCAAGATGACCTTTTTTCATGTGTTAGGCCAGGAGGTTGCAATCATTTACATTTGAACGTAGAAGCCTTGCTATTAGTTTTTCTAACTTTCTCACATCTAGACTAGGCTACAGAAAGATGCTATATAAAAGATTGTCCTTAAGTTCATTTGGAAGATGATGCCAATATAAAATGTCATCAGCCTACTAGAGGAATAAAATATCCCACCATAAATGTCTGTTACCAGAGTCTTGGATCTCCATTAGCCTTTCCCTTCACCTTAGGGAACACTGAATATGTTGCTTTTGATAATTACTCTCTAGTGGCCACGCTGAGTTGCTGCATTCATGAATTATGGGCACAATGTCCTTTTTCTTTGGTACAGTTGTATACCTCTTTCCCCCACCCCAAAAATTCACAAAGCTTATGATTTTCAAGGTAGACTGCAGAACCTTATGTAAAATAAATGTAGGAGGAGGGCTTTAATACATCAGAGAGCAAGAATTAATTAGATGTATCTTTCTCAACCTCTCCTAGATATGTATCACAGTTTCTGGGAAATTATCAGGCATGTGGGAAAGATTTGCGACTTGGTCCTTATTCCTACATGCAAGTTGCAATGTAGCAATACAGGTGTATCATCCCCTGAAGAACACTCATTTAAAATACCTCAGACTTCCCTTTGGGAGGAAGGATGCCTTTAACGTGACATAGGCATGCAAAAGCTCTTTCACCTCTGTCTCTTATTTCATCTTTAAAAATTCCTAGTTGTATTTCCTAGGAAGCAAGATAGGTGGTAAGCCACGTGATTCACTCCAGTGGAGAAAGCGGCAGTACAGAAAAGTCTGCAAAATACCCCAAAATGATATGAATAAAATACATTTTTGCTATGTTTTCTGCCTCTTCTAGCTTGCATAATATGGAAAGGTGTCATAGACAAATGCATGGATGTAATCCATCATCCAGTGAAGTACAATTAGGGTTAAATCACTTGATACTGCCTGCTGGAAATCAGACATGCTCTGTAAACTGATCCGATTTCTACAACAAATGGAAAACTCAGAGTTAACCAAAGTGTGAAAGGGAGTTAGCAGCAGCATTAGAATACTGCAAAGCTGGTGATAACTTTCTAAATTCTTGCAGCACAAAGTTTTCTCCATCTTCCCTATAAACCTCATTCCAACTAGCAGCAGCGATAGAGGCTCACCTTGCTCCACACACAGGACAGCAGCCAGCAAGGTGGCAAGAGTAGTCCTCATCTCCATCAGATCCTCTCAGATGGACTGGGAAGGTGTTTGGAGAGCAGGTTATATACCTTTTGCACAGCAGCAGTTATACAGGTTCCATGTGGCTCATGAGTGGAAGTGAAATCAACCCAAGGGTGTGTGATGTACATGTGGGAGTTCTCCATGCTGAAACCCATGGAAATTGTAGTCACCTTTGCAAAAAGACCTTTTAATACCACATTCTTGCTCTTCCAGTCTCATGAGTATCATGGGGAATAAGAACCTGCTGTTCTCTCCTCTGAGATTTTTCCTTTTTCATCCTTCTGTCTTTTGGGCAGCAGCAGTTGCTTGATGAAATAGGAAAGCCTGGAGACATGGAACATTTTTCCTAGCAGTGCATTTTTCTATCCTCTTTGGATAGTTAATGGTGGATGTACCAGGGCTCATGATGTACCATTCTTTTTGTTGAATTATTCCACAGAATCAGAAGGCCAAATACTCAACTGGCCTAAAATGGCTTAGCTGCAATGAAATCAATGTATTTTACACTATATAAAATTAGCTAATTGCTAGTTAAACAGATTTTCCTCAAATTTTCATGACAGTCTTCATTTCTTTTTCATTCTTCTCCAGGCCCAGCAGCTTCTGGAAATCAGACCTCCATTTAAGATATCACAAGTTGGCATCCTGGAATTACTAGTCTACTTTGAAAATGCCATCTCTCATCACTTTCAATCCCTCATATTAAATCAGTCCCTTTCCTCTCTTCCTCTGTGTTGCTCTCCTCCGAATCCCTTAGGACCTGAGAGCATGACTCAGGTTCTGATGTTCTGGGAAACTGGCTCTAATATGAGGTGCATCTTGTAAGAGTTCAAGCTACCGTCTCAAAATGACAGTTCCTCCAAGCTGAGATTAATCCTGGACATCAGGTAGGAGAACACACAAAAGAGGAAGTTGCCAAAAAAAACCCTTTTGCTGGCAACTATGGAATACCATAACAGGTGGTTCCCTAGTAGTAGCCACCAGTAGGTTGTTTGTTCCTTCCTTGCAGCACAAGGGGTTGTTTCCTTTCTGTCTATGTCTAATATTAATCATCTCAACAGTGGATGATTTCATTATCCATGTGAGTCGCTAATATTTTTCAGGTCCTCCTAAAACTGTTCCTGGAATGGTATCATTCAGTGGTGAATTCCACAATTATACAAGCCCTGTGTGAAAAAGGACATCCTTACTCCTGTGTCTGGAGATGTGTGAGGTCAGCAGGGGACATAGCAATGATCAGATCAAGCCTTCTGCTGTGCAGAGGCCACAGAGTGTACAACCCCAATGGATTACAAACAGGTTGCCTTTCATAATTAGTGGGTGTCTCCTCTTGCAGGTATTTTGTAATTATAGTTAAAAGAAGTACCAATTTTTCCTTTTTTGTTCCATTAATTATCCCAATAACATCTGCTTTGTATATTCCTGTTACCTTCCTCCATGAATGAAACAGGCGTCAAATTGTTGCCATATCTCCCCTCACATTTGATGACCTTTCCATCACCCACTGTTTCTACATGGGTCTTGGTGCATAGGTACCTTGGCTTGGTTCTTTTATCAGGCCTCCAGCTTGCAAGTCTGCTTTGAGAGAGTAGTGAGGCTGAAACAACCCCAGCACTGTCAACAAATGTGTACTGAGTGTAAGGAGAAAAATTAAGGTAAGAAACCAGCTCCTCCATATCGAACATTATTTGGAAGCTGTCCCCAAGACATAAAGTCTTTGTTAGTACCTAGACATAGTGTAATGCTAGAACATGCCATCTTCCCAGTATCTAAAGAGCACTGATTTTGCAGCACAGTGACTAGGTCACAGCGATCCCTTCTTTCTCTGTAGGACAGATTACAAAACTCAAAACATTCAGAAGCAACACTTAAGCAACCAGAGTCAAGAGGGTGTATCCTGCTGACCAGCATCCTGGCTGTGGGCTTAGAGGAGGCTCTGGAGCGACAGGCCAGACAGAAACACCAGGTAGGAAGTAAGACTGTAAAAAGAAACAAAACAAAACAGGGAGCTGAGCTGTAGTGATTCCATCACTACAAATTTGGGAAAGTGAAAATGCACTAACAATTTGGGAAAAATAAAATGGACCTCAGAATGGAGCGACAAGTTGGCTAAATGATGATAGAGCAGCATCTGTTTCTGAGAAAAGAGGTCGTTTTTGCCATTTTCCATAGTTTCCAGAAGCTTTTTGGATACAGTCAATACCTTGTTTTGATCTTAGGCATCCATATTATCTCTTGCTGTCACTGATTCACTGAGTGTTGATCTGATCTGAAAAAGAAAGGAAATAAATTTAAGATTGTGGGGAAAAACACAACTAACCTAATCAAAGTGAGCAGAAGGTAGCATAGGTTCTTTTGTATCAGCAGTGGAAAAGCCCTGAGTGAGGGAAAACAAGGGCCAAGGTTAAATCACCTCCTACAAGTACTTCACTGAGGTAGGGCAAAGCTTCCTTAGCTGATTCAAGTCCTGGCATGGTGACTCAAGGCACTGAAGAGGCATCTGAGCCCCTATATAATCCATGCAGAGAGCGTCAACTGCCTTCCAGGAGTGATCTCAAGTATCTGAGTGAGACACCCACCTCCTTCTCAAGATCCCTCCATGGCATCCCAGATGTTTCTACAGGGCAGTTTGGCACTCTCATGTGGTGAGTATGCAGCCGTGGGAGCCAACAAATAAGAAAATCTGGGCAGAGGGATGTGGAATTAGGCATCTAATTCTGCCTCCATCTGCATGGGAGACGTCAGCTCAGGATGTCTCAGGAAGGCTGTCAGAGAGAAGGTTCTTACACAACAGCCTATTGCCAAGGGAGAGCTCTCTATAGAAGAAAGAGGCATGATTTTAGGACCTCCCATGCCTCAGGGCGATAGCTACTCCCACACTCTGATAAGGACCTTATTACATAACTTGAGACATTGATCAGTCTTTGGCCCACATGCTTTAGCTGGGTTTCTGGGCAGAAGGGAATGCAAACTCTGTGGCGCCAGGGAGAAACGGGGCAATATGGAGACAGGCTGGGGCCACGGATGGGTCTGCTCTCTTAGGAACAGGACTCTTGGGTTCCCAGTGTTTGTAACTCCACACAGCAGCCATCAGCATGTCATGAAATCCTGCAGTGCAGAAGCAGGCTCTTCCACATGCCTTTGTCCTCTCTACTTACACATTTTTATAGCTTCCTTCATGTTCCTGCTTCCCTATCAATCCAAAATGGAGTTGCCTGCCAAGTTCAGCTATTTCTAAACAGGACATAACCTCATTTTAAATGAGGATACCACGAGCAGGTCTATATTCATGAACTCAACAGGATAAGATTTATCCCTCTGTTGCTAGTACTGCCCCGGCTTGGCCCTGGCCTGTGCTAACCAGCATTGTCCCTAACAACTTCTAAGCCCATGCTTAGAAGCTTAGACAGCTTCTAAATCCAAGCTATCACAAAGACTAGAGACTATTTCAAATGATTTGGGTGTTACCACCTTACAGTCTAGGTGTAGGGCAGATTTTAGCCATCCAAGCCCACAGAACAATTCTTGGTTTGTTTTATTTCCTAGCAGAGATGTACCCTTTCATTCCAATCCTATCCCTACTGTGATAAGTGGCCAGGGGGGGGATCACTTGACAGCCTGTTGTCACCTCATAGCCAACACCTCCTCTGGTCAGTGGAGGCAAAGAGATTGATCCCTCTAGGAGAGCCAGGCTGAGCTGCTCCCTGCAGGCACTTGTCTCTCCCCCTTGACACCTACAGCTAAAATGAGGTGAGATGAACCCAGTCCATCAGGACTCTTAGCATTTGAAGACTATGTGATTCCAGGGCATACAGTCTTCCTGGATGTGTAGATACCTGTTTCTAAACAGGCTATGGCCTGGCCATGGCAATTTCTGATTTCGTCTTTTGCTTGCGAAACGCAGCAAAGAAGGGCAACAACATTCAGGTGTGTGCGCCACACTGATATCTCTAAACCTGGCAGGAGGGGAAGTAGGCTGGCGGTGGTGGATTGGGTAAAGAGACTGGGAATAAGACTGGAGCCAGCTCAGTGGGGGGATGACAGGGTAATAGAAACTACAAAGACAAATGAGAGTAATGGCAAAAGACAGAGTATCTTTGGCCAGTTTTGGATTAGCAGGAGACCGTACTTGCTGAATATCTATGCAATGAAAGCCAGGAAGTAGAAAAAGTAAGAAAGAAAATAGAGAGTGACCAGCTCTAGAGAACTAACAAGAAAATAGAATGAAGGAGGTTAGAGACAAAGCCCAGACTGCAACTGGATGTAGAAGCCAGTGAGGAAGGCTAGGACTGGGAAAATAGCCAGGGAGTGCATAGCTGAGGGTTGGAGGTAGACGGGGAGGAAGGCCGGATGAGAAGGTAAGGGAACAAGTTAGGGTAAGCTAGAGCCATGAGACCACATTTCCCTTGCAAACCTGTTACAGGGATCCATAGATTTCCGAATGTCACCATAGCCCTGCTCTTGGCAAATGCCCAGCAGAGCAAGCAGTAAGTGTAACGGCTCTCCCTGTGCACTTAATCTGCAGAGGGAAAACCAGCTGGGCAAGCTGCACCCAACTAATAGTCCCAGGAGATCTTTTCTGGGGTAAATCTACGTGGAGAACTTCCCTAGCTCAGGAGAAAGCATTTCAGCCTTGTGTGACTCACTTTGGAAGGAGTTAAGGGGATAAATCTCTCATTCCTGGCTAAGATTGTCCACAAGGAAAGTCAGAGCAGCGGAATGTATTCCTGCAGTTATAACTCGGGTAGAAAACCTTACTAGTAAACATAAATATTGGTTTCCAAGGTCATCGGGGTAGAACTTAATTTCTTGTTACGGTTGGAGCTGAGATTTCCTGACTTCAGCATACACAGGGTAGAAACTGCTTGTCTTTACTGATGATTTTTTATCCTTTAAGCACTATGCAAGATACTTTTCTTCCCTTTCAAAGTAATCCTTAATGCTTATAAAGCAACTTCCACTGGAAGATATTAAATCACTTTAAAGAAAACATAATGCTCAAGATCCCTTCATGGTAGATCCCGTCTTGTCCCCTCTGCTTGCCTGCTGGAGAGCTCAACAGCTATTTCCTTCCAATCAGCTGACCCAGAAGCAAAATTGAAAACAAGTTAAATAGAATACTGTTTACTCTGATATGTTGTCATAAAATGACACTTCTGCCTATGTAGAAGAAAAGATAATCTGGGAAGAGGCTTCCTGAAGCGAATGCAAAGTAATTTTGATATATTTCAGTATCATTTCAATGCAACTTGCAGACTAACACCTCCATTCTTGTTGCTGCTACCAGGGATGTCTCAAGCTGCTATGCCTGAAGTGCCACACCACACACTCACACAGCAGACTAAAATAACACTTTATTGTGCCCAGCTTCTGTTTAACAGCTACAATATCAAAGGCTTCCTCAGAGCAAAATGATCCAGGGCAGAAAAATGGTATAAAGTTAAAAATGATACAGAAGAAAGATAGGGCCAAAAAGGAAGGGGAATAAATGCATGGAGTTATATAGGCCAATAATAAAAGGAGAGCTGGTCCCTGTACAGTGCCCATATGCAAGGACAGGGCTCCATATCATGACTTTCTCTTCCCACCACCATTTTGAGGTAGGGCCATGCTCTTATACGTGGTCATCAGAGCATGGTAAAAGCAAAATATTTGCTCATGGGGTGTGAAGTGCAAACAAAACGACCTTCCAGAAAAACCTCTCTTCAGAAGAGATAACAATTCCTTACAATGCAAGGCCAAGCAGTTTCCTCCCCCTCCCCCCAGCCCCTTTACAGCTGCAGTCGGAGGACACAGATAAGACTGGCCAAGGCACCCACAGCTATCATAGTGTAGCTGGTTTTCACACTGCTCGCCCCACTGATATTGCACAGGGAAGTCTCGCAGCAGCTAGTAGCAATGCCTGCTATACCAATGTTCAGATTTATTGATGGACAAACTGCAGAACACTTCTTGGTAATACGCTGACTATGGTCATTACCTGAATGAGGGAGAGAGAGAACAGAGAGAAATTCATCATTTTGTCTTACACATTTTTTACAAACAACAATGATAGACAGACTGAGCAATATCCCAGTGGGGAATACATTGTTCTGTAGTTAATGACTGTGGATTTTCCCTTGGACTTCAGCACATTCCACCTTTATCTGTGTGTGTGTGACCTATGGAGAGACTTACATGTCCGTCTAGCCCAGCAGATTTCCTAACTACACTGGTCTCCATCTAACACCTCATGCGTGATAACTAGAAATAGACCCAAGCTCAAAGCTTTGAGCAGCTGAAGAGGCCATCTCCAGAGCTCAAGTCTTCTGCTGTTTTCAGGGCCAGCCAAGTGCAGCCTGGCATAGGTATTTGGAGAACTGAAGCATTTGCATTGTGCAAGGTTGCAAGACTTCATTGCTACCATGCCTTGGGATTGCTCCCACCACAATTACTGGTCCCCTCAAATACCATCACTTCATGAATGTACACGTGGAGATGAGACAAGGGGTTTGTGGAGAGAAATCCTCTCTCTCAATGGCTCATGCTCCTAAGTGCAGCTTAATGATCGATAAGGTGTTGTTACGATATATTGTGACAGAGAGGAGTCGCGTCAAGTTCCCACCGGCTGCAATATTTGCTTTCTTTGCACTGTGATCCTTATTAATTCTTCCTCCACACCTCATGGTAGGAATGGGAGGACATTCTGCACTCGCTGTAACCAGAAACTCTCTTCTCATCTGAGCCTTAGAAAATACTTGCACTTACCAAGCCCAGTGGAAGAATAAGTTGTGAGACAGTACTTCTCATTATCAGAACATGTTGATATACTGAGACACTGCACGTTGGAAGTTGCATCTTTGCATGTGAAACATGTCAGGGAGAAAGCTGCAAAAGAACCACACAATACCCATCAGTCACCTCTAGAAATGGTGCTAGAAACCCAAAACTGGCAATGCTGATGCAGACCAAAGACTTATCCAGCCCAGTGACTGCAAATAGTCACCCAAAGAAGTATAGGACAGGGCAGGAGTGTATGAAATTCATCCCCAAGAACTTTCCTGGACCCAAATTATTTTAAGCTCAGATTCCTGACCTGATGTGGTTTTCTTATTTCGTAGCTGCAAGAGATCTTTCTTCTGAATACTTACTAAGTCTCTCTTGAGTCCATTTAAAGTTCTGTCATCCCCAATATGTTTTTGGAAGGAGTTCCCCCAGCCTACTATCACTTGCAGCATGAAGCTCCTTTGGTTTCTTTCCAGCCTGACTCCTTGCTGACCACTAGTTATTGTATTGAAAGAGACCAGTTGGTTCCTATCCACACTCTATCACATCCTCTTCAAGTCATTTCTCTTCCAAACTGAAGACCCCTGGCCTGCACATTTTTTTTCTCAGAGCACATAGATCAACAGCCAATTCTTAAACAAAAAATTTGAAAGAAAGAGGAAGAGAAAGACCTGAGAGTAACTACATTGGCTGTCCTGGACAAGATTTTTGTTGTTGAATGTCCCTACATGTAGCTCAAGTGAGGGACAAGTGATGTAGCTTTGCATCTCTGTGTTGCCAGGGAAAACTGGATGCTTTTGTTTGACAGTTTCATTTTCAGAGCTTTTGTGCTAAGAGACAATCCTGAACCTGTAGAAGGCAGGACTCTGCAAACCAGCCCTCAGCTGCAACATGCTATTTTTTATGGCCATCCATGGGAGAAGACTGTGCAACTTCAAAATGCATACATCTGTAACACCATTCATCTGCAAAGCACTGGCCTTGTAGGGATGAATGAAAACAGCCTGCACTCAAGTGAGCTAAAGCAGTCATTCATAGCATCCCTCTTTGGGGAGAGTTTATTTGCAAGATAAGGGGAGTTTCCTACTCATCTGTTTATTTGAGCAAACCCTCCTGTAATAATGTCACCCGCTGGAGATTAGACACATCCTTCTTGTTTCCAAGCTGTCCTTATCTGTGGCCAGTTAATACCCATCTTATTCCTATTCCAGCATTGTTCTCTAGCTTATTCTCCCTTACTTTTCTCCTTTACTCAAGATTCTTTGCCCTCATTGCTATCTTTATCAGGAATGTCCCTATCTTCTTTCAGCCCTTGTTTGACGTTAGACAAGCTCATCTAGCCCAAATAGGCTCTTCACTTCCCAGCAGCCTACCAGCCCAGACATGACCCAAGTGACCAGAGTATATGCTGTATTGAGAGAAAGCCACAACAATTCCTTTTAGGGTAATATTCATCCTTTCATGTCTCTGTGGAAACCACCTCCTGTGCCCCCAGCAGCTGAACAGTCTGTCCATCCTTTTCATGGCCACACAGCACTGACCTTCGCTTTCCTCTTGTCCTCACAGATCCTACTCTCCCTCTATTATCTCCTGCTGAAGAGTGACTAGCAGAGGTCACAGAGGCCAGGTGACTGGGCTGGCAGTGACTCAGACACCATCTCCTTCTTTTCCCATTTTCAACACCCTTAATATTTATTTTAACATATATTAAATAAATATTAATATATTAAATATATTAATATTTATTTTAAGCAGCCTTTGACCTGGCACCCAGCTGTCTCTGACTTGATGATATGAGTGTTGTGACTTGCTTCCTGCTTTGGTCATGGTCATTTCCAGATCCTCTTGGCTGTCCTACCTGGCTCCTGTGTTCGGTATTATCCTTACATTGCAGGCAATATATATTTTTATATTTTCAGTCTGGAGCCCCCCTTCGGCTATTCTCCCTCTTTAGACCATCTTCACACGAAGTGGCATGACCTCATTTTCTACTCTTATGCAAACCCCATAAAGCAACATCTCTGCTCCACCCTACTAGAAACCACCTTCTTGTCCCAGAGCAACCCTTGCACTGGAGCACAGTCCCCAGACAGGATTTTCCAGACATGTAACTCACTTTATTCCTGAAGTTAAATTAATGCAACTACTTTAATAAAGCCCATTCTTGTGAAAACTTCCTGAATCTAAGCGGAAAGAGTGGAGCTTGTTGGATAGCTCAGTCCTGTTTCATCCCAGTCTCCTATGGCCGCTTATTTAGGAGTCCAGTTGCCCTGGGCGCTTCTGGTCAGGGGAGCGGGCAGACACATGCAGAACAGATTTTGCCAATATCTCCTTTTGTACTTAGCAGGCTTCTCTTTTTCTCACCATTGACTACAGAGAACTTTGAAGGCACGTGGCTACTAATCTAGTAGCTCAGTTAAGAGCCTGGAGTGAGGCAAGACAATTTTGATCCTCAACATTGTGAAATACATAAGGTAAGTGTTTCAGCATGAAAATGGGGGGAAATAGTCTTCTCTCTCCTGCTAAGTGCAAGAATTGTTCATGCTATCAAAAATGATTTCTGATTTTGTTGTTGCTATTGAGGCATTTACTGCAAAGAGAGTTGAGTGAAGGGTTACAATACGTCTTTCATAGTGTGCCCTACTCAAAATGCCAAAGCTGGGGTTAAACTAGACTGTCTTTGAAGGTCTCCTGTCTACATCCAGAAAGACCTCTACTGTGTTTTGAAAGGAAACCACAAGGAATATTTTGATGTAATTCAATCCACTCAGATAAATGACTTAAGTGTGTAAGGCATTAGCAAGTGCAAGCACCAGTAGATGCATGATTTACCTTGTTAAAATCAGACAGGTTCAAGATTAATTGGAACAGTCACCAGCCTTCTGGCTAGACTGCACAGCAAAGTGGTGCTATGTATGTGTTAATTTTTACTGGCTCTTTTAGTAAGTTTGCTGTCTCATTACGTGATTTTTTTTTTAAATGTGATTACAGTTGATAAGCTGCTGAAAAGGATCCTTTTATTGCCCTCCACTTTTTCACCTCCATTAAGCACAAAGATTTAGCACATGCTGAGTTCAAAGTCTGTGAAATCACATTGGCTTCAGTAAGAACATTCACAACCCTAAATTAAGTAGGAGCTTAAGTACTCTGCCAGATCAGGACCAGGATGGCCAGTAGTTTGCAGATGAAACCCTACAATGGAATTGAGAAAGATTCAGTTTGCAATAAGTTAAAAGCCCCAAAGCAGAAGGAATGAGATGTTCCCATGTAACAGAGAGAGGGATATTCAGGACTATGTTTGCCGTTTCTCGCCTGACCCCCCTGTTTAAACAGGACATCTTTCTTAGGCACAGGCAGTGGTCCTTGGCAGACTCCAACACAGAAGGGTTCCCAGCACTGGTTCCCAGCACATCTTTCCTAAAAGACACAGCCAATAGCCAGAATGAGAATGGGACTCTTTGCATCTCCACCTCAGGCAAGGGACCAAAATCGACAAAGTCTACCTCAAACCAGCAAACTGCAAGAAAGAAGTGAGAGCCATAATAGCATCTCCGGCCCTGATCAGGACATGATCATCTTTACCAATGTACTTAATTAGGGCTTGTAAATGCAACCAGTAACAAAATAAGGGAAAAATCAGTTAAAATGATTGCCTGTAGTTGTATGTCAAATTTATAGCCTTACCACAGATACTTCCCTTTTCCTATCCAGCTCAGGATAACCGTTAACTAACTTCACTTCTCATGTAGCTGCACCAGGTCTCGGGGCTCTCAGCTCCCAACACTGAGTCACTCCTTGGGTTGCAATGGAACTAAAAGAGTCTGGTGAGGTGAGTCTCTCATCTCCCACCTCAGCTTCTCAGCACCCTTCCAGCTCCCCCTGGTGCAGATAATCTCCCTCCTTTGGGAGACATTTGATTGGAAAAAAAAAAAAAAGAAAAAAAAGAAAAAAAAAAGAAAAGAAAAGAAAAGAGAGAGAGAGAGAGAACCAACTATTTCTTATCCAGATGACTGGAATATTCACCAGAGCCTAGTGACCACTCAGCATTGCCATTCCCACTGCAAATTCCCCTCGTCACCCTGCAATAGCGAAGACGTGCCCTGACTCAAGGGTCATGCTAGTGCAAAGGGATCCTTGGAGACTCACCACGCTCCGTGCACAGGGCTATGACCAGCACGGCAAGAAGAAAAGCCTTCATCCTTTATAGGTCTTTGCAGCCTCCAAATCAGGCAGGACTCACCCAGGACAGTTTTTATACCTCAGCAGTGTTTGCTTTGATGATACGATAATAACTATAGTGTTGCTGTGTCAGATGATGGGTGATTAAGACTAGCATGTCATCGCCTGTACATGGAAGTATACTTTGTTGGAAATTCGAATGGGTGTGTATTTTTTCCACGTTCTTTTTCTTGATGTTTCGCAATGCGGCTCGTTCATCTGGTGTATGTATGCAACAGTTTCTAAATCTGGATAAGTGGAAGGAGAACAAAACACCAAAAGAAAACAGAGTCCACGTGAGACGAGAAAGACTTTACTTTCCAGACTAGCTTGGGTTTCAGAGCAGGCTGCATCTTGAGAATCTCGTCCTTGCACACTGTTTTAATGCATATGGAAATTGCTTGAATTTAAATTTGAAATTGTGATTGAAACTTATTCCAAAATGTCTCCCAGGATTGTGAATGCAACTAGATCAGAAGAGCAATCTCTCCTTCCGCTGCATTTCATTGGGGACCAGACATAACTTTCTGTGAGCGTTTTTGAAACTGCAGTTCAAAATCCTAAATGATTCTCTTCAAAAACTGGATATTTTATATGCCGGAAAATGTTATCCTTTTGGAAAATAAAATTCCACTGGGCAACAAAAATCATCACTTAAATAAAAAAAGAAAAATAAAGCCTATCCCAAGCACGATAAAAAAGCTATGATTTTCTTTTTTTCTTTTTCACAAATTATAAAGAATAAATGTCAGGGAGGGGGAAAAAGCAGTTAAAGCATGGAGAATGAGGGTGTGCCTGACCAAGACTAATTAGCTCTTCAGAACCAACTTATTAGTTCTTCAGAAAAAAAAGAAACACATACTTGTATAAATAGCCAGTCAAAATTATGTGAAATAGCAGATAGGAGTAGTCATTTGGGTTTCCTGATGGTGCTCTTTTTTCCTCCCTTTTTATCGTGTTTCTTCCTATCTCCCTGTATAAAATCAGAATCTTTCTCATCTTCTTTTAATCGTTCTTCCCACCATCGTCCTTCTGCCATCTCATCGCAGGGATGGAGGCACAGCCCCAGAAATGATCCAGCTGGATCTCTTTCACATGGCACTCCAGGCTGTCGGAGCAACCTGCGTGCCCCAGGTCTTTGCCAGCGACTCTGCCCCATGCTGCTCTCCATCTGGTTTATTCCTCTGTCTCAACATTTCTCAGATTCCCCTCTCCCATTAAATATTTGGTATTCCAGCTATTATCCACCTACAGTCATTATCTCACTTAAAAGGCATGCCCCATGCTTTGGGTGATGTAACTCTTTCCATCGCCCTTAAATTGGACACATAAATGTCGTTAATATGGAGACTTGTGTGACTAAGGTGCAGAAATCTCTGCTTTCTCAATAGGTAGAATGTGAAAATCAAAAGGAGCAGAGGTGGCAATTAGCCAAGGAAGCTCAAAGGAGCGGTAGTTTGGCCTTTATGCCTCTGTAAGATACCAGGCAGGAGGAAGGCAGACCTCCGTGCCAACAAATGCAAACTTCTCTTCCCCGTGAAATAGTTTATTTTCTCCAGTAGAAATTTCGTGAGTCTTTATTGATAAATCAACTTTTATTGCTGACTATTCGAGGTAATAACGGACAAGGGGGCTCCAGTCGCAAGGCAATGCCGTTCTGCAGCCCGTACATTGCTCTACAGAGGCAGCCCACATTCAGATTTATTTCAGCCAACAGCATCCATTAGCAGGTACAGAAATAGCAGCCCAGCCAGGCACTTTATTTTTTTTTCTTTTCTTCCTTGCAGCTTCATCCAAGTGAAAACTAAAATATCTCTTGTCTCCTGCAAGCTGCTGAGATTGAGAGATTGCAGCGCTGCGTTTCTAAAGGAGTTACTGAAGGTTTTCTGACAGTTGGGATTTTCTATTAAGGTGTCCTGCACAGTCCCAACTGGTCCCATATGCCCCTCTGCTGTTAGTGTGATCTTTGCTTCTCATCCATACCAGGTGAGATAAATTGAAAAGAATGCAGCAGAGGCAGAAAGGACACAGTTAATCAGGAGACAGAGGGACCTAGGCAAAGGAAAAGATAATATCACAGTTTACAAGTACTGGGCAGTTATGAACTTCAAGAAGAAGATTAAGGAAGGAGGAATAGGGGATTTAACTTGCGGGGGAGGAACGGAAAGACTTATTTTCTTTGACGCAATTGCTAGGTGGAGAAGGATGGAGAGTGTTTTATTCTTGTTTTTCTGAACCTGGTTGAAAATGCCACATGGAAAGGGTGAGCAATTTCTTTGTTTTGATGAAAGTACACATTCTTTATGAAATAAAAGTGGAAATTTAAAATGAACTGTGTTGCTGAATTGAAGTATTGCTTTTGCCGTGAACAGATTTATCAGCTGGCCAAAAATTTTGCGAATCATTTCAGAAATGATTGTGACCAATGTGTAGGAAAAATGGTGGGAAAACTGGTTAACAAGAAGTGCAAAAAGCCAAGTTTCTTGTGGACCCCTGAGAACAGAGATGGCAACATCCTTCCGTTCTTCAGCTGACTCATCTTGTGTTTTCAACAAATGCCAGATTACCTTCCTGGCCAAGGAATTAGGTCTTTACAGGCTCTTTAAACATAATCCCATCTTCACAGCCTTCTGCTAGGGCTGTGGTTTTCTCCAAGTTGCACAGAAATGTACCAACTTTGCAGCCTGCCTTAAGCACTGGTGGAGCAGGAGTTCTTACAAACCCAGCTGGACTGCCAAAAAGGGGGTTTCTCCCTAATGCACATTCTGCACAAGCCCTCCCAGAGTACTTGTACTCCACTTAGCTAGGAATTACACATCCCTTCACCTCCAAGAGTGCATGCCCTTTTCCCAGCATTGCCAAATAATCCATAAACTCCTCCAAGAGGCGCTCTCCACCCTACCTCCCCTTCCTCCAAGAGGCACTTTCCACCCTACCTCCCCTCTCCACACCTGGAAATGCAGGAGTAACAGGGGAAAGTCAAGGAGCAGAGACCTCCCCACTGGGCCAGAGATACCCATCTCCTCTTCCAGGCACTTTCCACCAATTTACCCCTTCCTGCAGGGAAATTGTGAGCGGTCGTGCAGACGGCATCTCCTCAAGCAGGCAAGGGCATCTCCTCTCTTTGAGAAGAGCTCCATTGGTGCTTTTCTGGAGTCTTGAAGAACTGCTGCCTATTATAAAAGGTGAAATGACCTAACCAGTAGAGCTTGCATGACGAATTTGCAGCACAGCCAGGAATGCAATCAACAACTACTAACACATGGGAGCACGTTTTCTGTAGGTACAAAACAGCTCTTTCTGCTGCAGCAAGTACCAACTTGTGCTGGGAACAGCACAAACGTCTTGACCTTTCCAGATTAACACCTTCATTCATTAGTTCTGAATGGTCAGGCTTAACATCAGGATTTAAAAAGTATCATCTGTCTTGTGCTCTGGATACAACTGAGTCAATGGAGAAATGAAGCAAGGAGAAGACTGACATGTTAGTAAAGAGAAATTTAATTGTGAAGTAGAGACTCAAACTTCAGCCCTTTCTGGCAGGGCTGTTTTCCCAGGGTAGGCTTAGTGTGGATATAAAAAACATACACTAGAATAACATAAATCTTTATTTTGTCTGACTACTGTCACACACATGCTATCAAAATAGCTTTTCCAAGAACAAATTAATACAAAAACAATAAATGGTATAGGAGAAGAAAAACCAGAAGAAGCCACACTGCTATGCCTTTTTGTGGATTGGATCTGAAACAATGTCTTGGTTAAAGGGTAGCTTAACTGCGATGGAAATAGTTAACACAGAAGACATTAATTTTTCAAATGGGGAAGACCACTTAGGTTCTCAAGATATGAAGTCCTCTTCCCCCACCCCATCCTCATCACAATCCTGCCCTGATGACACAGATGAAACTAGCCACAATTCCCAGGGCCATCACGGCATAGCTGATTTTCACACTGTTGGCACCACTGAAATTGCAGAGGGAAGTACCACAGCATTTGGTGGAGATGGCCGCCACACCGAAGTTCAGGTTTGTCTCAGGACAGTCTGCAGAACATTTCTTGGTGATGCGATATCCTGTGTCCTTGCCTGCATGGAAAACAGGCAAGAAAGGAGAGCTATTATTTAAGATTTCCCCAAAAGTCAAGACCAGAGGGCAATGGGAGTGTGTATATCGTACAACACTTAATTTGCAATGCAGCTTTAACAGAGATTGGCAGATTTGATGAGTTCTGGGTGAATGTCTGCACAATATGAATCAAATATGTGACACCAGAAAGTCCTAGCTAAAGGAATAGCCAGTAGCCTGCGCTCAGGTAGGACAGCAAGATTTCACTGTCGATGCATCTTTGGTTTCTAGAATGACATTCCTTATGGCCTTGAAGACCCTTTCTCTCCTGTGTCACAAATTGTGAACTCTGAGACCAAGCAACAGGATCTACTGAAGGAAATCCACCTGCTGTAGCGAGCCCAGCAACAAGGTGGTGAGAAATGTATCCCACACACCAGATCACAGGACATTGCTGAGGGATAAGCATGCTCCATATGTTGTGATCCTTAATCCTGGGTGATCATTAGCCCTTTCCAAAGAGCCCAATTAGTACCCCTAAAAAAATAATTGCTCATCAAAGACTTTAGGAAAAAAGAAAAAAGCCATGATAATGCTACTCACCAAATCCAGCAGAGCTGTATGTTGTCGTACAGTACTTCTCATGATCTTCACACTTGTATGTTTTAAGACAGTTCCAGTTGGAGTGTTCATTTTCACATGTATAGCAAAAAAGTGACGAAGCTAGAAAGAATGCATGTAGCACATGTTAGTTGTTTCCACTAATGCCCTCCTGGGCAGAAAGTGTCAAATGTCACAGGAGGACATGTCCCTATGTCTTTTTTTGGCTAATACAAGGAGAAAAATATTTTAAAAACAACTTTTCATAAAAGGTGAAATAAAAGACTGTTTTTTGATTAATGAAGCTAAGAAAGCAAAACAAACCAGATTTTTTTCTCTCTGCTTGAGGTTTTGGGTGATTAAATTCCAAAACATCTTTCAGACTAAGCAGCACTCTCGGATGACCTTTCTGATAGCCTGAGCACCGTCTCTATCCGCGCTATGCTGGTGCAGCTGACAGTCATCCTGCAAAAGCAGAGCTTGCTACTTGCCCAGCCAGGTCTAGTACTGTTTTGGCAAGGAGAGGATAAACTCTTCTCATGTGAGGGCTTAGTTTTTGGTATTTTTGTGTCAGAGTGCATCTTCAAAGGACTACATAGATACGAATTAATTACATAGATATGAATTAATTACATTTTATCACACCCCATGAGCTAAACTACAGAGCATGGAGTCACATTAAATGGAATTCCTTGGGAAAGGTTGCTCTAGACAATAGAGGAATTATTCCTACCAATGCCTGGAAAAATATGTCTCTAGTCATCTTATTAGTGGGGCTAAGCTAGGGCTATTCTAAAGCCAGAAGGAGATAGGATATGTATTTATGGACAAAAATGAAGTTGTAAATTGAGTCAAAATTCCAGGCTGGACAGCTCTTGGCCAAGCTGGAAACAGATAGAACATTTTCTCATTCTCTGGAGGTGGATTCACACTTCATGGAATCTGTTTCCCTCATGTTCAGAGTCCCGTGAAATGTTCCTCATTTTTTTTTTAGCAGAGCTAACAGAGGCAACTGAATAGCTTTGGGGCAGCCTGCTCTACCGACAGCACTGATGGAAAGCTCCTGGTCAAAGATGATGAAATTGGAACCTGGGGTCCTCAGTTCGACCGAAATTTCCCTGGTTCAATTCCTCCTGGCTTTTTTAACCCAGAAAGATTTTCATTTCTGTATAGAAAGGTCTATTTCATTTGAAATCGAATCTGTTTTTAACAAACCATTCTCTGGCCAAAATACAAACCTCCTCCCGGGACTCTCCAAAGCCCAGTTGCTCAATTGATTCAGATTCATACCTGAAGTTGAACTTACCCACAACACCTGCTTGGAGAGTTCCAGAAGCAGTTTTAAAGTAAAATTAAAAACCATCTTAGGCCCTAACTACCACAAGGGATATCCAGGTAGAAGAAGAACAGGCTGCACCTCTCCTCTGTGGGGAGCTCGGTTGCCCAGGGTACAGGTCTGCAGTGTGCTCTGGGTCCCAGCACCTTGCCCTATGAGTGACTGTCTTGCTCTGGAGCCTACTCATATGCTCTTTTCTCATGCCAGGTGTTACAAGCGTGGGTGTTCCATAACAGCAGATAAATTCACTCTTGATGCTTCCTGTTTTTACCTTCCCTTTAATTGACTATTAGTACTTGCTGCTTCTCCACCAATTGGATGAGTTAAGCCTTTCACCTCTCTCTGAAGGTCTTCCAGCTGTGGGCAACTGCCCTTCAGCATACCGTGCCAGAGCAATCCCAGATACACTGCCCAGCAGTGTCTTACTACATGTTACAGTCCCTGTAGCCCTCCTTGATCTCTTTTTGTGCTAAATCTGACATAAATCATTCAAAGCACTTCCTGCTACAGGTGGAGTCGAGACACCAGCATGTGTGCAAAAGCAACTGAAATGCACTTAAGTGGTCTCTGCAACCGAGTGATGCAAGGAAAATTCCTCCCAATCAGGAAACAGTAACTGCTTAAACCATCATAGCTGTTGCGAAGTCCTTGCCTGCATCTGGCCCCTACCCTACATTAGCTCTAGTTTTGCAATTGCAGCCAGAAATAACCCTACTGGTACAAACAGGCTTGCCACACTCTTCAGGATTGCAAACATTCATGCAGAGGCATTGATGGGATCCTAGGCTGAACAGATCCTTAGCCTAATCCAGTAAAGCTATGCCTAGTTTACAGGCTTAAGGAGTTAAAGATAGTGCCATACAGAACCATCTTGGGGAGCTCTGCTCTTTGAAAGCTCTGCTCTGGTTTTGCTTTGTAAGACTTTGTGGAAAATCTTCTATAATATTGAGGGTTTTGGTTGAATTTGATTTTTTTTTCTTTTTTTTTTATTTACGGGTAGAGACTAATTCTCTAGATGTGCTGGATTGAGCTGGTGCACTCAGTCCCTTGCAAAACCGCCATATTTTTAAAAAGTTTTAGTATTATCATTATTTGCCAGAAAAATACTCTGTGAAGTACTACATGCCCTTGAGCAGAGGTTCCAGGACTGCAGAAGGAGTAAAAGATCCCTTTGAAAAATATCTAAATGGGTTCCCCAAAAACCAGCCATGTTCTTTAAGGCTCACCTCTTTCCCATCTTCCTTTCCTCTCTCCCTGCCCTACTGCATGATGGCCCTCATGGCTGGCTGGAGGAGGCTTTAGTCATCGTCAGGAGATAGCACTGTGATTGACCAGTCACTTTCAGCAAAACACGGCACATGGTAAAGACTGCCTCATCTACTCTTTCAAAAGCCCCTCTGTCCTGATTTCAGCATTACTAGTGATGGGTACTTGCTGCAATCATTAGCTAGCTGGGCTCGTGACTAAAGTGAACTCCCTCGGTCAGCTCAGGGTCTTTTTCTAAGTTTTGGGGCTTCAGTGAGGAATACATCCTTAGCTGGCTTCTGCTTCTCATCAGGATATTTCTAAGCAATTATCTAGTTGTATCTGCTCCTCCTTTCGGGAAGGGCTGAGCAGGAGCACTCTGCCCTGCCCAGGCACGCTTGCTTGCCCACCACCGCAGGTCCTAGCTGACTGCTCTCCAGCACTTCCAGCCCCACACAGAGCTATCTCCAAAACTGAGCAGTGCGTGATAGTAGGGATCATGCCAACATCAGGCAAGTAAATCACACAACATGTCTCTTAGTGCTCGCTGATAAAACAGCTATCAATATTTATTTAAATATTTAAATATTTATTTATCCTCACTACTGCATTGCTTTGCTTGGCCAGATCTCCAGACATCTTTCCGTTAGTATTTTCCAGTGGTTTGTGTTATTTATTTCCATATTAAAATATTTTTTGTTGTTGTTGTTTTAGTATGACTGTTGGTCTCTCAGTGCTGGGATGCCATGCAAATTATTCTGTACTTTCTTCCAGTTTTCTTGTAGAAGCTCGCAAGGGCTTATGGCCAAGTACAACACATCTGTTACAGACATACTCATTTCCAGACATTTAAACAAACTCCTCAGACCTATGAGCAAAGAAATCTCAGACTTTCAAATATCTGACAGCGACTTAATTTCTTAATTGTAATGACATTGAATTGAATTCAATGAATTGAAACTAAATTTAGAGAAGTTGAGGTCTCAACATCAGTCCTGTTATTTTTATCAAAAGTAACAGCAGTTTCATTCAAGAACAGAAAGAAAACCAAAGACAAAACTGTGAGCCCAACTTAATTGTTTGACTCTTAGCATTTTTCAGTTCATATGTAAGTGGCTGGAGCTTGGTACTCCAGAGTGCCAAAGAAAACAGAGGGATTTCTCATCTTATCTGGGTTAGGGGCTCCTCGTTATACTCATCCAGAAGCTAAGACTCAACAACATTTAATACTGTTTGAAGCAAGTGATACCAAAGGAAAATTGTATATCAGGACTGCAGCAAAAGCTGTCAAATGTCCTTGTCCCTGTGTTCTTGCTAACTTCTCTCCTGGTATTTTCATCCCCTCGGTCTAGGCTCCCCCAGCCTCCTTAGTTCCTTACCTTCCTCAACACACAGGACCACAGCCAGTAGCGCGACGAGAAAAGCCTTCATGGTTGTTGCGCCCTCAGAGCCTGCACAGTGTGAGATGTTACATCATGGATAGGTTTTATACTGGGACTACATCTGCTTTGACTTCCTTTGATTACAGCAATTTGAGGTTTGGGGAGTGACGGGATATAACACGGGATCAGTTGCTGGGTGTGTTTGTGCGTAGGAACCAACCTATTAGGGTAGCAATTTTTTCTACTTCTCATTTAGAGCAAATCTTTTTTTCCAAGGTCTCCTTCTGTTGGTCACATCTGCATTGCTAATGTAGGGAACAATTTGTCTGACTCAGATATGGGAGTCCCTTCTTATTCCATAGGGCTGAACTGTGAAACTTGGGGAAAAGCAGAGGCAGGTGTGCCAGTCTGGGGTGGCTCCAAGCTTGCAAGATAGTAGGAGTCACCTGGCATCCCTTGTCCTTTCTCTCTATCATAATATAATAGCTTTATATCTGTAAATTTGGGAATTGGGAGAGGAGAAAAAAAGAGAAGATTTTCACTGGATTGTCCAAAATCATTCAGAGTTTTCTCACTTGTACTAGGAAAAACACTTTATACAGGAAAGCAGTTTGGACTGCTCCTGCAAAGAAAACTGTTTGAGCCTGGGGACTGTCACTCAGAGGCTCTCATGGGCTAGACAGGGATGGGGTCCAATGCTTTTGTTTGCTTCTCTGTCATCTAGAAGCATCTAGAGTTTCCAAGCAAGGATGTTTATTGCTATCTGTGGCCAAGGTCTAGACTCTGTCAAGTTTTTCTGATCCCCAGTGACCTTTCCAGTCCTCCTGGACTCCTTTTTTCTGCTCCCAGGACAAATTCATCACCTTTTACCAAATCACCTGGGACACAGCAAAGGTAGAAAATGTATGAAAAAGCCTAAGGAGTTAAACAGGGAATGCACAAAAGTGAAAAATGGCTGAGAACTGAAACAAGCCCTGGTCAAGAAAAGATCTAAGCAGACCAGGACCTTCAAAGCTAGAGACAGAAAAGACCAATGGTAGCTCTGAGGCAAGGTTTATAAATTCGCAGACAGTGTTCAAACAGAATAAAGAACATCCAGTCATTAATCTTTTCCCAGTATTGCTCCCCAGTTCATAGACTCTTCCCCCAATCATCTTCCAGCAGAATCCTGAGCTGATGTCCATGAGCCTAATCCCTGTAACTGGTCTGTTCCAGTCATTCTTCCTCTGCCCAGTTCCTCCTTTTCTACAGCCTTTTCAGTCCCCAGTGACTTCTGTCTCTTTGCCTATGCCCAGGATGGGGTGGAGGGGTGAGCATCCAGTGTTCAAAGTCTTCCTCTCTGCTCTTTAGTTTGTCCTGACCTTGAGCATGATTTTTTAATCACCTTCTCTATTATCAAGGATGTAGGAGACCTATCTGACAGTTAGTGTAGCAATTAGACTTAGGAAATAATCTGTGAAAAAGCCCTAGTCTCTGAACAAGGCATTATATGAATACATGTATGAACGCTATCAGGAAGGAAATACAATCTGCTAGAGCACAGGTGAAAAGAGTTGGTATAAGTCCATGTGTTTGTTTTCCGTATAATGACCAGCCTCCACTCAGCCATGTGTTGTGAAGGAGAGGAGTCAGGAAAACAAAACTTCTTTCCCTTCCATCCACACCAAGAATACAGAAATGAAACTGAATTATTGCACTGGATTCAGCTCATCTTGGAGGCAACCGAGCTGAAAAATGCAGCTCTTCAGCAAGGAGAAAGGAATAACACATGAACACAGCCCAGAACAAGAAAAGAGAAAGGGTTTGAAATTAAAGCAAATAAATGAACAGTAAAAAAATGACACTGTTAAAGCAAAGTGCTGCTGAATAGAAATTCTGCAAGTGAGAAATGGTCTGTCAAAAGTGGAAATGTGGAAAGCATTTAAATAGATTAGAGAAAGGGAAGGTTAATAATAATAAACAAGATTAATATTTCACCCTGGACTGGAAAGGGAAAAGGAGGTAGCTGAGAAATAAAGGGACAAAGAAAAGTAAATCAAAGGAAACAGACAAAGCTTGAGGTGGGAGGGAATACATAAAGACGGGCAAACGGAGGGTAGGAAGTAAGATGTGATCAGAGGGAAGGGCTGATGCTTCACCATTTCCCCGATGGTGGTATTACTTATCGCTGTGCAAACTGCAATATGTTGCTATGCGTGGGCACTGTTCAGGACTTAACCGCGGCCCATCAAGGTCTGAGGAGCTTTTGCAGAATAGCAATTCTCCATATCTCAGTTTAACCAGCCACTTCAGTCAGACTCCAGGATCTTCTGCGTGCCCCAAACAAGGAAAGCAGCTGGGACATCATCTGGCACCTACCTCTATGCCCGTGAAGGAGAAGCTTGCAAATGCTTTGAGACACAGGCCAGGGTCTGGCCAGGTCCCCAAAATTGCTATTCTTGTGCCCTGTTGGTATTGCAATCATGCCTGGGGCCACCGCCAGAGCTCAAGGCTCTGAGCAGGACCACGGGCAGGAGGACAGGCATCTCTTGAAGCGAGGAACAATTTTTCAGGCAAGGGAAAAGGTCTGGAAGGGTGAAGGCAACTGGCAGAGAGGCAGCAGGGAAAGCAGATGGCATTAGGAGACTTTAGAGAGCAGAGTGCAGAGGAAGTGTTAGAACTCCTTTCTCAGGGACATCAAAAGAGAGAGGGGATGGCAGAAGGGCTAATTTTGCTGCAGAAAGCGGGCCAGGCGGGTGTCAACTAGACCCTGTTGCAAAGAGTGTCAAATAGTTAACAGAGGCTTGGAGCTTTAAGGAAGAAACCTTAACCCACTTTGAGCTTGGCAGCTGTCAGCGCGTGTTTGTGCCAGACCTTGGGAGTGCATTGTGCAAGTCCTGTCCCTTTTGTGTAACTGGAGCCAGACAAAGCGTGTTTTCAGCCCGAGAGGAAGCAGCTACACGAAACAAACTGCTGGGTCCAGAGACTTTTTAATATTAACTACCCAGCACCCTCCCCCTTCCTCTTTTCTTTCCCTCTGAAGGGCAGCTCCAATCACGCTCTCAAGTAGCCCTCCTCTGTAGTTTGGTGGGGGGGGGGAACACTCTCCATTTCAGCTCAGGATTGCAAACAACAGCCAAGGACAGGGGAGGCAATGGGAGAAGATGGTAAGCAAGAGTGGTGGTTCATGTTCTTGGTGCTCCTGAGTCATGTAGAAGGGCAGGCAAGGCAGGCACTGGTCTGGTCTGGTCCAGTTCTCTCTTCCCTCTTTGACAGGCCAGGGAGGGCCAAGTTGCTTCATCTGGTCATGCAATGGTGGGGTTAGGTGAAGGGCAGAAAGGGGGGAGATTGCAGGAGGCAAGATCTCCTTCTACCCCAGGGAGAAAGGAAGACCTGCATATGCTATTTTGCCTTTCCCCTCGGGACTGGTTGTTACAGGAACCAAGCTCTCTTCATCGCTTTCCTATAGTCCATCCAGATCTGCAGCTGACCTGTCAGGCTCCAAACAGTAGGACAGAGCTCCTCGTCTTGACCTGGTGACAGACAACAGAGGCTCTCAAACCTTCAGCTAGGAAGGACAAGGGTAGCCCAGGTCCATTTGGCTGAAGTACAAGGCAGTCCCTGTAGGTGCCCATCTCAGTGCCACAGCCATGGACACCAGGATCCTTGCTGCCAGTCACAATGGATGAGGAGCCTGGCTCTAAGCTAGCTCTTTGTCGCCACAGCCACCAGGAGACTAAAACCATTTTATCACATTCCCTTAGTCTCCTAGGTCCTAAGAGATAATACAACCCCATCAGTTTGTAGGCTCCTGGGAAGATATCAAACAGCACCATCATGCATAGAATCATAGAATCAGTAAGGTTGGAAGGGACCTCTGGAGATCATCTAGTCCAACCTCCCTGCTCAGCAGGGTCACCTAGAGCATGGTAGACAGGGTTGCATGAGGTCAAGCAACTTGATTCACTTCCCTGGTGGTGATCTTGCTGAAAGGCCAGGTCCATACTAGCTCGCCAAAGAGGGCACAAGTCCAGCCCCAACACCATCCTTGCTGCTGGACCATCAGCACAGCTTTGGATGACCTCACGTAGCATTGTCCCAGACATAGGACTACTCCTTGCATGAAGTTTCAATGCAACTGCCCTGTTTGTAAAGAAAAGAGATTAGAGTTATGGATGTGAATCATTGTTCTTGACTCCAGGGCAAAGATTTATTAGTCTAGCAGTGGTATCTCATATGTATTAGAGGTCTGTAGGGTCTGAAAGGGAGAGGATAATGAAGAAGGAGATTAGGAGGAGGAAGGAAAGGCAGTCAAGAAAATTCCTGTACCCTTTTGGAATCCACTGGAAGAGTTAGTTCTTCCCACAGAGGACACCACTGGCCATAACTACAGTTGGAGAAAAATGACCCTCATAAGTTTATTTAAAGTGCATTTCTAGAGCAGCTCAATCTATGTCAAAATCTGTCTTTCTCCCTTTACTGAAACTTGGAATTTCCACTTGTTCCAGGTTCAGACCGCCTGATCCTCTTTCACATGAACAATCAATGTGCAGACACTAAAATGGGGCCGCCCCATCTACAGCATGTTCATGCTGGTCCTAACAAGTGGGAGTCTGGTCTTTATTTGGAAAATTTAGGTTGCAGGAGGTTTCTGAATCATGCCAACAAGAATGCTTATAAAAAGTAGATCTAAAGCTTTACCACAGAAGATTTTGGCCAGGCTCTCCAGGAAGAAAAATAGGTGATATGTCTCATATTTATTTTCACTAACATCTTTCTGATCCTCATAGGATTTTTTTTTTTAATTATTAAACTTCAAGATCCTGGCGTTACATAATGGTTTACAGAACAGTTACTTGGAGCTGCCAGTTCAGGGTTAAGTAAGACAAATTCCTGTACAACACAGATGTGGTACCAGCTGGCCATATGGGAACCTCTTCAGCCATCTACATGAACACCAAGAAAACCTTTCAATTTTGATTTTGTTAGAAAGAAAATGTTTTATACCTGCCTATTACAAAAGCTCCCTGCACAACAGCCCCCTCACACCGCGCCCTGAGATGTCAAGGAAAAGTTCGTGATTTCCAGAATCTCTCTCTTAAAGAAAAATAAAATTGCTTTGGTGTTTTGACTCATCCAGTGCTTTCAAATGCTGAGTATTTCAGGCTTGGGAATGATCTTCTGTGGTGAAACCTGAAATTTTCCTGATTAGGTGAAGCTGCGATTGAATTGCAAAAACTTAACTTTAATTCTGAAAGCTGTGATGGGTTCCATAGCCAGCCTCTCTTCTATTCATTTTAGGGGTCCCTAGGACTGATTTATTACAAGGAGGCCTAAACCAAGAGTGAAAAACTTGGACCCTGTGTGGGAAGATGAGGGTGCTCCGGTTCCCCTCGCTCCCACTGACTTGACACGGCATGGTGTCAAAACCTCAGTTGCATGGCTAGAACAGGCACTTGGGTCATTACGTCTAGAAACTTGTCACACCTCAGGTAATAGCAGTGCTGAAACCTTTGCAATGTCACCTACAAAGCCTACCGAGGAGGGCAGGGAGAGCAGACCTGTCCTCAGGGAGGAGGACTCGGCTGTGAGTCTGCAGCAGGTGGAGGAGTTAAGTATGAAGGAGAGACATGAGCTGAAACCATGAAACCATCCCAGCCCGATGGGTGTGTTCAGCGAGGCAGAGAAACAAACAGGAGGGTATAGGGAATGCAGCTGTACTCCTCACCAAGCAAGCAAAAGGGTATTTTCCCAGGAAGACTAGCCAAAACAGCTGAGGCTGTGGACTGGATTTTTTTTATTATTTTTTGATTGTTTGTTTTGTTTTTCAAGCACCTTTTGGAAAAGTCAGACATGATTTCACTCGAGTGCATTTGCGCTGATGGTTGGGCAGAGGAAGGGATAGGTATCAGTTTGCTTCACGAGCATCCCTGTACACTGGAAGTGTGGCAAGCAATCCCAGGTCATGGCTCCTCTCACCTACCATCTACCTACCATCTCTGCAGCTCATGGGGTTATCCTGAGAGTGGCTGGTGTGCCATCAGGCCACCCCATCTGCAGCTCCCCACGGGTCCAGCTCACCGTCTGTGAGCACAAACACAGGCTCGAAAAGCTCGACGGTGACAGTCTGGGAGGGAGGTGGGAGCCAAAAGTCACCCACAGTGATCTAGAGAGCAACAAAGTGATGAAACCACCCTGCATTTGCAGACAGCCTTATGCTTGCCGAGGTAGGATCAACTCGCCCCAATGTGATTGCATGCACAGGGGCTCACGAAGGGCCAAATAGCAGGCTTGACCGACATTGGTCCTGTAAAAATATCAGAGAAAAAGATAACTATGCATTGAAAGGGTTTTGCGGGGCTTCACTAGCAGCAAAGACTTCCAGGGCCAGGGCAAATTGGGGCTTGAGCGAGGAAAGACATGCACAAATTCACAGGCACGGAAGAGCAATGATTTTTGGTCCTCAGCCCGCAGCAGCTGGAATTGCTGCTCCTGTAGGCTCTGTTTTGCAACACAAACGCTTTCCAGCCTTCACTGGAAGCTGCTGGAGGAGGAATCAGAGAGGGGAAGAAAGCTGGATCTCCTGTAGGAAGAGGAGCTTTCTTTCCTTTGAAAAATGGGCCCAGGTAAATGCCCTCCCATTTCCGGACTGTAAACACAGCGCTTGGCACCAGGCCCTGGTTTTGCTCACAGCCTCTCTCTTCTTCCCCCTTGCATGGAGGAGAACCCAATTTCATTCAGTCTGAAAGGGATTTTGGATTAAGCAAGTGCCAACAGAAATGCCTCTGGGATGAGCTCAGCTTCAGGATACCTATCCTGCAGGCAAAAAGCTCACACCTTCTCCTCTGAGCAAGGCTTTCGCACAGGCCATGAGGGGACTATCCTCTCCTCTTCTCTGTGACAGCCACAGTGCCAAGTACTGCCTTCTGGTGTCACTTCTGCACCCAAAGCCCAGCCATGACATCTCCGGTGGCCCCACTCCCACTGGGTCCTGCTTTTGGGACAGGTCCTGTCCATCCTCTCAGGGAAATAACTGATGAAGGATAATATCACTTTTCTTCACTTACCCAGGGCCCAAGAGAAACACAGCTAGAAAGGAAGGATGCAAGATGCTGTCCTGAGCACGCAGTCCTTGCACGTGTTGCAGACAGACATCTCTGCTGTCACATGTTTCTTTGGAAATGACAGGCTCAGAATAGCTGAGATGTGGCCAGCAGAGCAGAGTTGATGGATGGGTCGTGTCTCCCAAAACAGGGACTCTGACACAGGCAGGAGTTGTCCCCTAAACCTCCAGTTTCAGCCTGTGCCAATAAAGGCCCTCCCAGACCAAGCCTAGGGAATAGCCTAAGCCAGTGACTCTTCCCAATGGGCCATCTGGAAGTGGCTGCCTTGTTTTGGGGGTGAAAAGGAGTTAGTCATCCGGGCACAAATATGCCATACCCTGCAGCCTCAGGGCCCAAGAACTGACCCTTTCCTGTGTTATGTACTAGTCTGGATGGAGCCCAACTCTCTCCCTCTAGCATTTAGCCTCAGGAGTTGGTTGCACCCATTTGCTTCTTAGCATTCCTGACAGTGCTCGGGACACAATATTTAATGCAGGATGTCTGAAGTGGGAGGTGAGATTATCTGTGGGTACGGTGCTGTGACAGCATCCGACCAAGCTCCTTCCTTGTCCCCTGAAAAAGGAAGGAGCAACACAGCCAGGCCCTTTCCAGCCAGGCCTGGGAGATGCTGTGCACCTCCTGCGCTGGTTTCCATGGAAGCGGGACAGCATCTCATGCAGGACTGGGGCCTGCCTCCATTTCTGCCACTCCCATCCCCACCAGCTTGGCAACAGCAGGTATTTTGGGAAATGAAATTAGGTCAGGCCCAGCAGCTTGTCGAGCTCTGCTTCCCCCGAATCTTTCAGCCCTACTGCTAGCACTGCAATGTTGGTGGAAGCATCTGCCTCCTGGCACCAGCCATATCCGCTCCATCAACACAGCAGGGTCTTCATGCACAGGGAAAGCTTACTGCAGCTCTGAGCATGGGGAAAGGAGACAAAGGGCAGCCTGGCATGGTTTTACTGTTTTAAGTGGGGGATAAAATATCACTCTTCCTCCTTGCCACTGCTCACGTGTGCTGATGTGGTAAGCAGATAAGGTGCTCTGTCAGCTTGTGTGGGGCTGGGGAACCTCCTCTCTGCAGCAACACGGGCTGAGACACTGAGGCAGCACCCACTTCTGAGCATGTTGCCCACACTGGCAAGAGTGTGAGGGGAGGGCAGAAACAGGTCAGCAGCAGCATGCAACACTCCCATTGCCTTTCACAGGCTTTCCAAGGACACGAGACTCTGCGTGCCGTCCTGGAGCTGGGTTAGTCCCTGGGACAAAGTCCTGATCCTAGAAGAAGGACATGCTCTGTACTGATGCAATTGCATCCACTCCTGGTTCTCTCTGCCTTTATGCCAGGGGTTAATCGTTATGTGCAGAGGACCTAGCTCAAAACCAGAGCGTACAGGGAGCAGTGACAATCCATATGACCAGTACAGAGGTCACTATACCATCATGGTGTTAAAAAATATTGGACTGACACTGTCCAGAGTTAGTTACTTAGCATAACTTGCTTAGCATTAGTAGGTAAATTTGCTGAAGCTTTAGGCCTGAGCTGTAAACTTTCTTAAGTAAAAAGAAGGCCCCAGAAACAGTTCTAGAGGAAAAGATAAGGAAGTAGAAGAGCCAGACAACTAGGTAAGAAAGAGGTAACCACGAAGACTGGTTCTGAGACATCAAGGGAGTAACCTGGGGTCGAACCCTGTCAAGGTGGCTGACAAGCCTGATTTTCCACAACGATGCAGTGGAGCCTACATCCCCAGGAAGCCCGGTGCATGGTAGCTTTGCATCCCTGCTGCAGTGGCATGACTCAGGGTCCAGCCCACCTTGGCAGGGACACGTGTCCTCTCTTTGTACTGCCAACAGTGTTCACATGCAACACGCAGCAAGCCCAAGGGTGCCTGGGCCTGCTCAGCACAACTGCACAGCTTCAATTCATAGCTCTATCTGTGAGGGATGTCTCTTTGTTGACAACAAATTTGGCAATGGTCAAGCAAATGGTGTAATGAGCAATGCCCGCATTCTTGCCCTCATCTCTGTGTCTATATCCATCCCTTGTAAAAGCTCAAATATGATGGAGAAAGTGAGAGAAAAATGTCTTTTTGTGCTGTTTGTATGCACAGCTCCTAACAGTTAATCACAGAAGCTCCTCAACACCACAGTGAGACAAAGAACAGCATTTCTGGAGGAGTGAATGACGTGGGAGCAGCCCCGATTTGCCATGACAGGTTTCCACATTGCATTGCAAAGAGGATGAGTGTTCATGCCATTTACAGAAGAATAGCACTGCAAGGGCCAGAAGAAGGCACACGCTGAATCCACAGGCGTGAGCTTTGCTCTGCACTTGGGTGGGCAGGCTGGACCTTGTTGGTCCTGGTGTAAAGATATCCCTGTACCACCTGGGTGAAGCTCACAGAGATACTGAGCACTGAGATCGAAAGAACTCCCAGTGCAACCAAGTAAGAGAGAGATGCCACGCGTTGTTATCTCCAACTTAAGCACATGAATCACAGAGGCACTGACTGACTTTCCAAAGGTCAGACACAGAGAAGAATCCAGAAGAACTGGATTCAAGGCCTCACCAAGACCATCCTCTCTCCAAAGATCTTCGTGGACACCTTCCTCTCTCTGCAATTGTTGTTCTCTTTCATGCAATTGTTGAAGACATCAGATGGTGGGCAAAAGAGATGGTGGACAGTATGGCTAGCAAACCACGGGTGAGGAGGAAAAGGGGCAATTGCTACTACTTACGTCCATGGTGGATTGTAGATACCTGGCTTGGGGCTATGGTCATTTATAAAAGGAAGAATGGAGGGAGTTAGTGGAGTTTAGTGCTAGAGGGGAGGAAAGATGTTTAAGGAGGCACTGCAAAGAGGGAATGAGAGAAAAGTCAGAAAAAGAGGACAGAGTCACCCATAACAGGACAGGGAGTTGTATCCCCACCCAGTTTGATCCTCTCTTTACTCCCCATATGAGGGAACCTTGCAGGTGCCAAGAACATAAGGGGTCCCTACATGCTGATCCCTACACCAGGCCAATGTCAGCTCAGCAATTTGGGTGACTGCCAAGATGAAGACACCCGTAGAGGGTGCCCATGATGACACTCATGGAGGAGTGCAGAATGGAGAGCTGCACCCCATTTCCAAGCAGCCCATGGTCACAGGCTCTGGAATGAAACTTTACATGGCTTGGTACCAGCTTTATCCTTTAGACAGAAATGTTCCCCAACCATAGCACAGACACACCAGTAGTTGATGTTAGATCAACAGGAATTAGCCTGTGCAGCCAAACTGAGGCATGTCCCCAGCTGCCGAAGGCGTGGGAGGAACAGACGCTGGAAGTTGGCCAGGATCTGCTGTCACTGAGCAGAGCTCTGCATGTTTGGCATTACCAGGACAGCATTTTGCTGTTAGTCCTTGCTAGTGTCCTATATCAGGTCCTTCCCTGAGCTGCTCTGGTAGGATCCATTGCATCCCTTGCAGGACTGCTTGTTTTCCCCTGGAAATTTCCCCAGGAGCACCACATTTCTGCAGGCAGCTGGCATTTGCTGGAGAGTCCAGCACTGCATAGAGGCACCAGCTCCCTCTTGTGGGCTTAGTCCAGCTCTCTGCACTGGAAATGGTCCAGGATTTCCCAGGAAAGTGGGTGTTTTTTCCCATAATTTAGAATATTCATAAATGTGCCAGACATGGAAGTTTTTGTGGGAACATGCCAATTTCCATCACGGTTCCTTTTGATAATCACAAGGAGGGTTTCAGATGTATCAGAACCTACTTTTATTCAGTTTTGCCACCACAATTTTTTTGTCATTCAGGCTGGGACTCAAAGCAATTCATTTAGGCACATAAAAGTTAGTTCTCTCTGCTCTGGTCATCTTGGATCTCCGGAGAGAGCCAAGTATATCCACTAGGTCCCTCAGCCCCCTGTCTTTGATATCTGATCTGGGATGAGCTGAATCATCCTGGAAGTGCCCAGCTCTTTGCTAACTTAGGAGGACGCAAAAGAAGCTGAGAGAGATTGAGGCATCCAATGCTTAGATGTGTCAATTAAGGCCCTGGCATGAGGTCTAGAAGGCTACGTCCCTTCATGAAGCTTGACAGTAAACAGAATTTATTCAGTCAAAAGTCTTGGATCCCCTTCCTCTCCACTTTGCATGGCCCATGACCAGCTGATCTCCAAAGTGAGACTGGCTTTGCCTAACCTCTCCTTCACGCAGAGCATGTCTTTACCACCCTCCCCAAGCAATCGCCTCTAGAGCAGCCCTACTTGCACCTACTTTCTCATCTTCATTTCCCTCACTGCATCTCGAGCACAGGACTTCTTGCCTCATCCTCAGTAGATAAAGGGAAGAAAAATGTTCCTATTCTCTTTGGAGCAGCCTTTTGAAATGTTAGGAAACAGACCAGGTCTCCTCAAATCTCTGCTTTACAGATTCAGTGCCCTCACTTTTTTCCAGATCTTGAGCCATTGCTCTGCTCTGCATCAGCTGTCCCCCTGCATGGTCCTTCCCCAGCCCCTCCAGGACCTGTGTCTGGGGTATGGCTGCTCACCCTTTGCAAGACTTGATGGCTCCAGCATGTTTCCAGCTGCCCTCCCAGCACTTTTCCAACCTTGCCCACACACAGCTTGATGCAGCACTAGATTTGTTATGTAGGTTTGGCTGTTCAAGATTGTAAACTGGTAGCTCTGATAATGAGGGATAAGGTTAACAGTTGCACACAGGCAGTCTGACTGTGCTACAGCCAAGAGCAAGAGGAGCCACATCACAGCTCCCCCCTATACCCTTTTGACTAGTCCATTAGGTATTTGATCTGCTACTAATTATCTGTAATCAGGCATTTACTATGTCATTTTTAATCAGTTCATTGCTTCATCCCTACATTGCATGTGCTTGCCAGCTCCAGCCATGGAAAGTACTCTGTGTTTGCTTTGTGCTGCCTGCAAGTGCCATGGATGGGCACTTCTTTCTCCATGGACCTTTTCCTTGTGGCAGCACACGCTGTGCACAGAGCTCTGTTAGCCCTTTGGGGAATGGCAGCCCTGCCTTGTGCTGAGGGGGTAAAGGGCTCTTTCACATCTCCCGCAGGCTCTGCTGATACCGAGGCATCTCTGGATGATGCTTAGATTTTGTTCATTTGGAGGTGGCATTACTTCTCCTTCACAGATGGCTCCTCTGTGGTTGTCATCCCCAGCATCAAAAAAATCCCATCATGTCAAAGGACAGCCAGCTGCCGTTAACCCGGAGGAACGCCGTGGTTCCTGGGGCACACTGATATAATCTCAAAATGACAAGTCCTAGGCTGCCCACCTCCCATCGCCATCACGCCCCTGAACAGAGTCAGCAAAGCTCAGTGCACGCTGCTGCAGTAACAGCTACCTTGTTCCCGTCCGGTGAACAATCCCTTTCTGCTCAAGGTATTCCATATTTCCGTGGTCCTAATCAGCTCAAATTCCTGGTCAAAATCGGGGGTTAGGAATTACATCCACTTCTTTCTCCTTGCACATTTCAGAAATCTCAGAAAGGAGCAATTACCACGAGAACTGCCCCAGGAGCTTTGTACCTCCAGCCCTGCTACCACAGGAGTCCTACAAAGACCAACTGAGCCAGATTTTGTTGCCTTGAGCTGCAGGACCATTTGGAGAAGAGAAGTAACCCTTTCCTCTTTAACTGTGCACAAGATGATTTATTTCCCATTATGTTAGCTGTGTTAACAGCTATAGTTATAATAGCTGTGGTATAAAAGAAAGCTTTTCTGCAGCCAAGATAGACCAAATCAAACCCAAACAACTCATTTTACTTTAAAGAGGTAAAAAGTACTTAACAACGCTTTCCTGAAAGCTGCAGGGGAGCTCTGTCTCCGCTACTGCAGGATGTGTAAATCCAATGCAATGAAATATTAATTATTAGAGTCTATCCAACTGGGATTCACAGAATGGTTGAGATTTCCACAGAGCTTTCAGAGAGCTGAATAATTCTGGCACACAGGAAAAAACACACAACTCCTTTTTAAGTAAAAATACTGTAGGAGGAGTAAGTTAGAATTTTTGGATATTAGGGTTAAGGCAGATCTGATTGCTTCAGGGAGCAAAATGCAGATTCCTAAATAGTGTGAGAAAGGGAACATGGTTTAATGAAGGAGTAAAGGGAGATGGTTCCTCCCAGGATGGCTTCTTCAGCATGAAGATCAGCTCTCACAGCATGAGAAAAGGAGAGGAGTAATAGGCAACTGGAAGGAAAGTAGAAGTCGATTAATAAAAGAGAGGCCACATCTCTGAAGTTTCCCATTGTGCTGCACTTCAGAAAGAAGCATTCATCCACGACAGCTATGGGCACAAGCCCAAAGCAGAAGGGCAGCACACAGCTCAAAGCCCCTTTGTCCCCGTTGTTTACCAGGGCCCTGGCCTGGTTCGAAGCGCCGCACAACACGGAGCGTCACCCCTTGGCTGAGGAACGTTTTGCCCTTTTTGCCAGCCCAGAAGGCTGATTTTGAACCGGGTCCCAAAACGAAGTGGGGAGCCTGGGAAAAAAGATGTGCATTTAGCAATCGGCATTTAGCGCTGTGCTGCGTGGCCGCTCTCAGAGTGGCACGACCTGGAGCTCGGCTCTCCTGCATCACGTTTGTCCTTGCAACAGGCCTTGAAACCTTTGCAGGCTGCAGATCTGGCCCATTTCATTGGCATAGCAATGAAAGGGCAAGTAAAGCTGCAGGTGAGGGTGGAGGTGCCTGCTGCTACAGTATCTCCCAGAAGCACCTGCTGGGTCACTTGTCACCCAGCTGGGGATCATTCCTGTGGGAAAGGAGCAGGCACCATCCGTACATCTGGTCTTCATGAAATGCATGGCAGAGATGGCCCTGAAAGCACTCCCAGCAGCTCAGGAAATCTGACGCACAGGTTTGGCAGCCAAGCCACAACCCCAGCTCAGATAAAAGCTCCTCCACCCTCTCGGTTGATCTGAGATGAAACATTTCCATTCTCTTGCCAAAGAAAAGCTCCTCCAGAAAGTGATGTTTGGGAGGGGGGAAGAGGCATTCAGCAGTGCATCTGACAATGAAAAGTCTCCGAGCCAGCTCTGCCTTCTTTCATTTTTCAGCTTCCTTTTACCCTCATTTATCAGCAACCTCTGGTAACTCTGGAAATTTGGCGTCTGTGAAATCTATACTCTTGAACACTTCACTGTCCCTCACCAGCTCAGCCCAAACATTGCAAATACTTTTCTTCACCCTGAAGCTGCTTTTAGGGATGAGGGATGGATAAATGTGTGATTCTTTGGAAGAAACATTGCCGTGCAGTAGGCCCGGGGCAGTGCAAACCCTGGGTCAGGTCATGTGGCTCAAAGAGCAGTCACAAGTGATCGAGGCAAGGCAAAAAAAAAGGGGGGGGGAGGAGGAGAAGTAACAAAGAACAGCTGCTGCAAGTGGAGTTGAGGACAATGACTGCGGGCATCACTTGTATAACATGTCCCCGCAGGCTGAGCCAAGAGGAAGAGGCACGTGGTTGACATATCTGACTGCTAATGGGGTGCTGGCACAGAGGAATGTCATCGTCCCCCAGCTGGTGGTGACATGAGCTAGGAATGGAGAGGCTGGATGGAGGTGCTTGAGGGATGCAAGGGAAGAGTGCTGTGGATGGCGCTCATCGGAAGATCAGGGTTTTGTACTGAGGACTGGCTTTTCCCTTCACCGGCAGCAACCCCATGAGTTTGCATGATTTCTCTTCTGAGTTGGTGCAGAAGGACTGTTGTCTCTGCCCCCTGAGCCTGAGTAGCTGCCGCAATGTTGATACCCATTAGCTTTGTAGCTCCTGGTTGTCCCATGACTCCTTGGAGGTCCCCACGCCCTGGGCCCTTCCCACACTCCCTGACAGCCCATCAAAGCCTCACAGTGCTCTTCACCCAAACCCTCATGCTGTGAACACTGAGTGGATGGGCCTGATTTCTCCCAGGTCCTGAGGGAAAATTTGCATTCCTTCCCAGCCTGCCAGCAACAAAAAAGTCTCTAGGAAGGGAAATTCACCTTCTGGGGATTTACCATTCTCCTAAGGAGAGCCCAGTCTTACAGTATAGCTAAGGGAAGAGGCAAGACGGTGGGGAAAGAAAACTCTAGAGATCTGTGTGACATACGGAAGCAATACTAGCATCTTCTGGGCTGCAGGGAAGTAACAAGGCAGATTCTCCTTCCAGCTGCAAAGGGTGGCAGAGCTCAAGTATGAAAAGGAAGAAGAAACTGCTTCCTCACAGGTTTGGAGGCAACACAGGGCAGGAGGTTGTGACCATAGTACTTTATCTACTCTGCAGTGCACTCGGTGTCCATACCTTCCTGAGAGAATCTGGCTGTGCAATTCAGGCCTTCAGGAGCCCTTTTCTCCCACCACCTCTGAGCACCTGAAGAAGGACACTGGCACAGTATCTTCCACCACCTCACTGCTCAGCCAGCTTGGGTCCTGAGCATGCACCCAGATTGCATAAGAAAGTCTGGCAGCAGGAAGAGGTGTAGGAGGCCAGGCCCAGGCTGAAGTTGTGGTGTGGGCAGGTCTCAGAGCACTTCTTGGTGATCCTCTTCCACAAAGTCAAAAGTCCTTGACCAAAGAGAGAGATCAACGTTAGTGCCATGTGCTCCTATATCTCATATAAGAGGGAGATGGGTTGATGGGTCTAGCTGTCACTCCCAGAATCCTGAGGACCGGCATGGCCAAGAAGACCCAGCCCAGTCCCATCATGTTCCAGTAATTACTGGTGACCAGCTTCACAAGCTGTTCAATATCCCTGCCAAGCATTTGGTGCCTCCAAGTATGGCCCCTTGAACTGAGACTTTCTTAAGCATACTATGGCATCTTCAAAGCAATGTTCATACCTACATTGAAAGCACATCTCCAAGCTTCTCTTTGAGAAGGAAATAGTCTTATTCTCTTGTTTCCTCTAGAACATCTCATCCATCCCAGCTATCTGACTCCTTTCATCTCCCTGTCTGACCAAGGTCCCGATTTCTTTATCTTTCTCCGATCTCTCAGTGTTCCCTGTCTTTTCCACACAGGCATAAATAAAAGACTAAAGTAGAAGCTTTTAATGTGCACTTGGGAGGTGGATTTCAAACCTTGCAAAATTCAGTGCTGCCAGTCCAGGCTAGCAAGGGTTTCACCTCCCAAATGTGCTTCCCCTCTGATTCCTCATCCCATCCACCCACAGAATCAACCATAAATCCATGCAGAATCCCCACTTCACATTCCTGAGCCCCTGTCAGAGGATACCAGCACATACCAATTCTGACAGAGGCAACATTTGTCACACAGTACTCATCCTTGTCTGAGCACTTCTCAGCCTTCAGACATCTCCAGTTGCTTTGTTCCCACTCACAGGTGTAGCACCACAGGGTGTTTGCTGCAGGAAGAAACACAGGATGTGGAAGATGGAGACAAAATGCTGCCATTATAGGTAGCAAAAGCTACTTTTTCTTCTTCCTGACTTTTGAAAGCGGTAGGTGTGGGTCAGCTGAAAGCAATGGGGTTGCAAGACCCAGTCCCAACCAACTCTGCTCTCTGCACATCTGCATACTGATACCCAACGTGTGCACAGGCATGCACATCTGTGTCCATAGCCTAGATTAAAACGCTGGTGAGAAGAAGGGCTTTTAACTCCTAGCTATGTGAAATCGGTCCTAAGCCTTGTGGAGTCTAACACTTCATTTCTACTGTCTAGGTTATTTAACTCCGGTTAACACGCTCTTGGTTTTGGCACCGAAGACAGTCTTACTGTCCCTCAGGCCTTGCTAACACTTGGAAATTTATCAGGATTGCTATTCTAGAAAGTGAACAAAGCTAAATAGCAGAAAGGTATTCTTAGGTTACAATGGAACAGAAATAACTATTCCAGGAAATTATTTTTCTTCACTGGCTAATATGGCAAATTTCCAAGTGACGGCAGATCCTTTTCCCCTTTACAAAGTGAGTTTAACATTTATCCTCTCTAGCTCCTTATCTATCTTGTCTGTAGAGGCTATAAGACCATATACTTTTGCAGGGTTCTGATTTAACTGGCAATCTCTCTGTGAAATATAATACATAGCCTATAAATACAAATCATATACAAATATATATTCCATTCTGCGTCCCAACATGAAGCTGCTTAAACATATAGCCTGCAACCAACCTCCCCATGATTCCCCAGCTTGGACTGAAATTACCAAGCTGGGAAGGCCTCCCAAGTGGGTCAAAATCCAGGGCATTCACTAAAGAGCAGCACATGGGTGTTTCCCAAGACCAGACAATGTTGGTCTGGTCCTGCCCAGCTGATGCTGGTGAAAAAGGTGTCACTGACTTTAGCAAGAGCCAGGCACACAGAGCTGTTGACATACTGGGCTGCTATAGATTTGAGCACTTCTTCATAAGAGCTTTAGAAATAAATGCAGCCTTCCCTCTTCTGAACAGACAAACCCATTAGAAAAATCTCTTAACAAAGATAGAAAGGCAGCAACAGCTTCCACTTTTCTGTCTCACTTTCATATAAATCCCGTTGCACAGGAGTTTATAGGGAAATTTTCCTTGCAAAAAGCCCTTCACCCATCAGGGCTGAGCCCACACATGGGGAGCCCAAGGAGGAGCACTGTGTCCTGCAGCAGCACTGTTGTAAGTGCTCAGGCAGCCTCTTCCACACTTGCCTTTCTTTCCATAGCTACAAGACCTCCCTGATTCTCCAGCACACAGCTATTCCCTGGCTAGCAGCGAACCCGTGATGCCTCACCTTGCTCCACACATAGGACCAAAGCCAGCAGGACAATGAGGGAGGCCTTCATCTTCTCTCAATCGTCTCAGCAGTCCATGAAAAGCACCCTCACCTGCAGACAGGATATATATCTTCTCTGAGTTTGGATCAAGTGATTATGAAGGCAACAATTTTGAAAGAGTGGGCTGTCCATGAGCTGTGATTATGCATTATTTGACAGGAAAGGAATGCATGTGGGTTGTTTTCTCACCTCAGTGTTGCCTTCAGGCTGGTCTGATGGGTCAAGAGAAGTGAAAGCACTAAGGTAATTCATTCCATTTATTGCTTTTAATGTGTCAATCTCTCTATGGTCAGGTTAGCAGTATTATTGATGTCTGAGTGGGGCTTTTGTGCTGCTGAGTTCCAATCTGATCATCACATCTGTGCCCAGATAGTTCAGTGAAGGTATCTAGTCAAAGCAAAATGATCATAAATTAATGGCTCCTTCTGGGTGGATTATTGTAAAGCACCTTTCCAGGGTTAGACCCTGAAAATTTTCCATATCTACATTCAAGATAGATCTAGCTGTATGTTCATGGCTGACAATATAAACAGGAAATGTCTTACAATTTCCTGTTTCCCCATAGAAGCTGCTGCTAACCTATAAAATCCTAAATGCTTTGCATCTTTATTTTGAGAGCAGCTGCAGCAAGAGAACAATGACTTTGGGAACTCATCTGGACAAGTATGGTCTAGGTGACCCTACTTGAACAGGGGAGTTGGACTCAATGATCTCCAGAGGTCCCTTCCAACCTCAACTATTCTGTGATTCTGTGTGATTCAAATGTGGGACCCTGAACACTAAAGTTTGGTTTCCAGCTTTGTAATAGATTTCTCTTGATACATCTGAGTAAATGTTAAAAATGCCTTTGCCTGTCTTCTACGTGAAGCATCAGATTCACAGTCCTGCTAGATACCAACTAGATATAACGTTCCAAGACTTTACGATTTCCTTGCACATTGACAATTTGAGTGGAATTGGAGTGCGTAATTTCAGCCCTCTGGAGCCTCTGTTTGATTGTCTGTCTCACTTCTGCTTCCTAGGAAAGAACTACCAGGAAGTTTGGTGCTGGGAATCAGCAGACATCTCAATGAATCACCACCTGCTCAGCCACCAAAGAGCAGAGAGGAGGAAGCAGGAGCAGCCTTTTGTGTAAAGCCTCCTGGTCACTCTGCATCTGTTCACCCCTTACTTCTCCATCCTGCAAGACTTGGTGTGGAGGAAAGAGAACAGGAACCCAGCTGTAGTTATCCACCCTTCAGTTTAAGACATGACTTTATAGGAGAAGATACAGAAGCTCAGAGAGTGTGTTGAAGAGAGAGCTTGGACAGATGAGGAAAGGACAGAAATGACTGAGTGCCAATATCAATTTCTGGGCAGAAGAACAGTCAAATGAGTGAAGTCCCTGAAGGAGGGTTCATGCTCATCAAAGACATTTAGAGCACTTGATGGGATTAATCACTGCTCAACACAGTGAAGGCAAGGGCAGAGGAAGTTCAAAGGGACACCAAAACTACATTATCTTCCTTTTAAGGGAGGGGGGGGGGGAAAGAGTTGTTGGGGGGTTGGGGGAGTTGGTTTATTTCCAGATATTTTTGAGGTTCCTGATGATGGCTTTAAGCCACTAGGGCTGGCAACACTGCAGACATGAAGCAGGATTAACAGGATGATGAAGTCAGCCCTGATAACCCTGTGACCACTTGCTATTCTTCTCCAGTGGAAATACATCTTCTGGGCGTGGAGAGGATAAGCCACATCAGTTGCCCAATATATGCCACAACGGACGCCAGAGAAGGTGTGTCAGTCATCCAAAATGTCACAAGGCAGCAACCGAAGGGCTAGACTCATTCAAAGGAATAGGGATTGTCCTGCGTGATTCACTGTAAGGTGTCCTCCTGCAGGGATGACTCTTCAGGAGGTTCCGGAAATCAATCTGGGAACCATGGCTGGAATGTCACACAAAAGCAGGAGCACCCTGGTAAAGGTCAGCACTAATAAAGAAACAGTTTAATTTAACAAGGTTTGATTCAATCTAATTTTTGTGGAAAGAGGAAAAGTAATTGTTGCTATTTAATGTGATTATTGAGAGAATAGGACATTCTTGTATTTGGCTTTGTTTGTTTTTACATGGAAATGTCTCAGTTCATCCTATCACTTCCCTACAGCACCCTAGAAATAACGAGGAGAGTATCTGCTCTCTGACACAGAGCTAGAGAGGAGTCACCTAGACTAGGTATTCAAATCTGCCCTGCATTGATAGTAGGAAGAGGGGCCACAAGGCCACAGGAAGTGGTCCACAGCTGGTCTGCTGGCATGAGTGGCTTGGTGAACAAGCGTGATGAGAAGACTGCACAATGGGCCACGTGGCATTTGAGGGCTGCTGATGGCCCATTGAGCCAAGTAGTTGGGAAGATACAAGCCCAGCCTCAGGTATGTCTGATGAGTGTATGTGAGGTATAGGACTGCCAGTGCATTGCTAGCATTTCCTCAGAGACATGTGGGAGACTGAGGATGATGATTTCTCCTGGGCAGCTGACACGTGAGAGTAGAGCAACTGCAGCACGAAAGACCTATATAATGAGACCAGAAATCAATGAATAGAATTCAGCCATGGAGCTGCTCAGCTCCCATTTCCTGGAGTAGTCGTTAGTCTTCTCCAAGAAGACCCTACACAGGTGCTGAAGACTGTTTCCATTTTGCATGTTTTGAACACAATGCTGGGACTGGGAGCAGAGATGACCAGGAAGATGCTCTGAAGTCTTTAATTGTTTGGCCCTCCTGTACTCAGAGCATGAGCTCTGCTAAGCTTTCCTGTCTTTATCACTTCTTAAGTGGCATCTCAGAAGGTTACCAAGCATTTCCATTTCTCCCAGCATCCTGCCAAACTGTACAGATTGCTGTTTCCCACCCATTTGCTATTACACGCAGGAGCTGCCTTTCCAGAAAGAAAGAGGTGTTGTCACTGACCTGGACCAGGGGTGGAGATGGAGGAACCTAGCTCTCAAGGGGGTCTAGGAAAGGGTTACCTGGTAGTTGCCCTGGGAGTAACAAACTGCTCTCAGCAGAAGGTGTGATTGTGCCACCATGAACTTTTCAGCCCTAAATTAAGCCCACTGAAGCAACTGCAGGCTCTCTCTTTGTCTTGTTCCCCATCCCCCCTCCCTTCAGATGGAGTTGTGGAGGAGGAAGATGCCATATAAACTTGGTACCACTCTTCTGTCTGAGAGGCAGATAGTTTGGAGCACGCATTGGCTTGGACGGAGGAGAGGCAGCTGTGTACATAAAGCTAGCTGAAGCATTCACTCACCTCTGGGGAGAGAGCACGCTCCAGCTCTTCCCACCCTTGTGTCCAATGACAGTGGCTGAAGAGCGATTTTTCTTTCCTGCTCTTTTCCTCCATCTTCCTCCTCCTCCCTGGAGATTTACTCATGCTTGGTCCTGCAAGGCTTGCTCAAAATATTCCTCCTAGTTCTGACCTCCATTCTATCAGGACACCAAGGTGAGTTGTCACCACTACCCACCCAACACAGAGCTTTCCCCCATCTCAGACCTCCTCAGGTGTTTAAATCACAGGGAAGCCAAGGGGAGCTCAGAGCTAAACCCACCCCTGCGTTTGCTACCAACCGGTATGTGCTTAAACACTTCAAATGGCAAATCTCTGAAGGACTCCGATGTCTTGGCCTGTGGCTGCTCCAGCTTCACCTCCCACATGCTCCCCCTTTCCCAGGCACTATGAAGGAGGCCAGGTATTCACAGTGGAAGTCTCACCATGGGGAGAGATACTAGAGTTCAACAACACACCGCAGACAGCCTGGAGTCAGCTTGCACCAAGGTGTTGAAATCCTTCTAAGAGTCTGCCCTTTACCTCTTTCTTTTTGAAGCAGGGCAGGAAAACAGTTCCCCAGGGGCATGCTGAGTCTCTGTTTACCAGTATTACTTAATTTGATGGTGTCCCTGGACGTCCCATATTGCCCAAATCCCAGCTGGACATACCTCAATTATCATACCTGTATTTAACTCGTGACTGTAGTGGTGGGATCTAACAGTGATGTCCAGGTGTCACAAGCTGCAGAGGAGGTTATCACCCTTCCACCTGCCCTGGGGTTGAAACCACACTCCAGAAGAGCTGTCATAGAGCTATGTCTATACCAATAATAATAAAGAGAGGCTAGCCACAGTTTTAGCTGCTGTCCCACAATTGTCCGTACTGTCAACTGTTTGCATGCTCCTCAGCACAATTCTCGCCTGACGAACTAGTACCATCCCTGACAATTTCAGGGCTTAGCGCAGGGCTTTCCAAATGATATTTTGGACTCAGTCACCTTTTTTGGAAGGTGAGGTAGATCAGCTATACAGATGGGTACCTGCTGACCCCAGGGCCAGGAACAGCCCCAATTAAATTTAATTAACTAATATTCCCTCTTCATAGCGTTTTGGACCTTGTCAGGACCAGCATATAGAAAGCATGCAAGAAAAATACCACTGGATATGCAAATTCATTATTTTTCAGATCCTGTTTTCTGCCTGGCTGAAATAGCAAGAGACACACTGATTTGGTCATGCTGATTGGGGTAACAACCTCTTCTTACTCACCTTCTGCTGTTTAGGCCTCAGTGTAATTGTGTGAACAGCGTGACTATGCTGCTTGCAAAACCCCAGCCCTGCCATGAATCAGCACTCCACTGAATTTTCCAAGGTGTTTAATTTTTACTTTTTTTTTATTTTAATGTTTTCAGGGCCCTGTTCTGTTACAAGCTACACAAAGAATAAAGAAGAGATCACTTCTTCAAGCTCAGGCTAGGTTCACACCAGCCTGTCCACAAGAGAAGAGTGCTGTTCAGCTGTCAGATTCCTCCAACCTCAAAGACACTGAAGCAAACATGTAGAAGCATCGTTGGGCTTGCAGAAGATGTTCAGCTCCACCTGGGGACAAATGGGCAAAACCACTGCAGGTACTGGGAGGGTGGGATGGTCTAAGAAGCTTGCACAGGTTATTCAACAAGGACCTCCTATTCCCAGGCATCACTGCCCACTCCATATAAAGGACCTGGAAACACTGACCAGCACCACAGCCTCCAGCATCATGAAGCAAGGCCTCATGCTGGGTGCCTCATTGTGAGAAGACTGAGGGGGGATCTTATCAATGTGTATAAGTACCTGAAGGGAGGGTGTCAAGGGGACAGGCAGAAACTCTTTTCTGGTCTTGACAGGACAAGAGGCAATGGGCAGAAATTGAAGCACAGGAAGTTCCGCCTGAACGTGAGGGGGAATTTCTTCCCTGTGAGAGTGACGGAGCACTGGCACAGGTTGCCCAGAGAGGTGGTGGAGTCTCCTTCTCTGGAGATCTTCAAGGCCCGCCTGGATGCAACCCTGTTTAACATGTTCTAGGCGACCCTGATGAGCAGGGAGATTGGACTAGAGGATCTCCAGAGATCCCTTCCAACCTTACTGATTCTATGATTCTGTGATTACAGTAATCATCAGGGTAGCCTTCATGAAAGCTTTCCCATTGCCAGAACTTTGGGAATTCTTTTCAGTGCAAAGTGCATTGTTTGCTGATAGACTTCTAGATGACGCCTGGATCAAAGACAAGACAAATGGACAACAGCCCATGCTACTGAACCTTTCACTCATTGTCAAATCTTTATGTCTGCACTAAGAACTTAAGTCTCTATGTATTACAGTACTCATTTGACAACCCTCTGCCTCACCATTCAGGAAAAGCACTAGGAATTAGCTGGGCTTGACCTGTAACCCAGGATTATTCAGGCCTCCAAAGCCCCAGTGCATGGGAGTGTTTTAGACTCCTGTGCACTGCAGCAGAAAGGGGAAGAGGACACTGAGAGCAGGGGCTAAAGCACATAGGAGCATTGGGTGTCAAGATGGTGAGCCCACAGCCCAAACAGGTCGTGGCAGTGAGACTCACTGTTGCTGGCTGTTAGAGCTACAGCAAGGCAGAACTTCACGTTCTCGATGCAATTGATAGCAGACAAGAACTGATCATTGCTAGTCTGGTCCTTGCAGGCATAGCACTTCCACAAGCCGGCTATGGGAGCCTATTTGCATGAGGTCAAACCCAAGAAATGTCTTCTCAGCTGAAGTTCCCATTCTCATACAGGTCACAGGAAACCAAGATAGGCACTGAGGAATGGGTTGAGCAGTTTCACCCCTTCCGCTGCACTATTTCCAAAACTGCTACACACACACTTCTTCGTTGAAAAATCCTCTTTCTACGTGATGCATAGGGGCAGCAGGCACTTTCAATGGACATTGATATTCTTCTGTCCCATTATAGCATTTGGTAAATGATCAAAGGGCCAAAACAACAGTAAAATTTGCAGTTAAGTTTTCGTTCAGAGCTCAAATCTACCATTAGGTGCAAATCTCGGTCTTGGATTGTATATGCAGCAAAAATATGAAGGGCTTTTTCTGGTGATGCCTTGTGAGAACAGAAGTAATGACCTATTTTAGTTTTATCTGTGGGAAGTTCAAGGCTGAGGACTATCTGCAACGCAAGACTTGTGGGAGCAGGCCACTGCTGTGACAGAGCAAAGGAGAGGCCAAGTTGACGTGCAGAGTAGCTCTTTATCTAAATAGTAACGTCTCCAAGGCCACCAAGCTTCTAACTTACAAGCCTGGCTTCTTCCTGGAAACACCAGCTTCCTCTACCCCAGCCCAGCCTTTGAAGTAACCCTGGCCAGCTCACCCAGGTCTGCGCACAGGACAGCGGCCAGGCACACCAACAGGAGAGCCCTCATCTCCATTTGCTTTTCCCTACCTACACAGTCTAAAGGCAGTAGAGTCCCCAGGGGGAAGGGCAGCCAACGTGAAGGCTTGTCCAAACCCATTCGGCTCACCCTCACTAGTGACCTGCAGTACACCATGCAAAGCCCAGGCCAGAGGGCTTGCGTGTGCTTGCAGCACTGGAGCTTTGCAGGAGTCCAGCACACACCACTGCCTTTGCCCTGTCACACCTCGCTCAGTATTTCAAAATGAACCAAAAGAAAAGCAGCAGCTACTGATAGCACCTGCTCCATTTTGAAACAAAGGAAGAGAAAAAAAAATGAGCAGGAAGCGGTGGACCAGCTAAGGAGGAAGCAAGGCCACCAGAGAGAGAAGATGGCGCTTCTTGGAGTTGCATACTACCTGAGATCCATCTGACCTGGGAAGAGAAAAAGGGAGATATGTGCCAGTCCCAGCAAGGGGCAACTATTCTTTGAGGTCTGGGACAAATTCTGCATCCAAAACCAGTGGCTACCTTCCCTCCACTTCACTTGCCCAATCTGAGTCAAGGCTCATACCCCCAAATCCATCTCCTTGGTTTAGCTTAGTTGGTTAGAACGTGGTGCTGCTAATGCCAAGGTCGTGGGTTCAGTCCCCATATGGGCTATGCTGAGGGTTGGACTAGATGATCTCCAGAGGTCCCTTTCCAACCTTACCGTTCTATGATTCCTTCCTAAGCAAATAACACAGCCCGTTCCCATCTCTCTGCAGACCTATGCCTACGGTCCTCAGGTCTCCCCACGAACACATCCAGAGCCATTTTGCTCACTGTGTTCTGCTTAGTTGGAGCCTTGTGTTAGTGCTGGGCCACTGAAAAGCCTCATTCTACCTGCAGCCACATAGATTTCTCTTCAGTGACTTGGCCCAAGGGCTGCCATACCAGCTCTATTACAACATCTCTGAGCTCAGCACAGTACCAGCAGGTCAGGGAAACCAAAAGCAATGGGAAAAAGAACAGGAGAAATGTGCTGTGCTACTGCTACAACCTGTTAAGGCACAAAATCTTATATTAGAGGCAAAGAGGAAGATACGTATATCTATACACATATGCATGTATAGATACAGTGGCAACACACATGTATTGTGCGTGTGCTTGGCTAGATAAATGAAGCCAATAATTCACATTAGCATAATTGAAATATTAATAGTCTAATCCAAGAATCGTTACTAATCTAGATGTAATTATTATAGGAAAAGAAAGAACACTTCAATACAGAAATAGAGTTAAAATTGTTACTTGCAGCCTTACGCTCTACCCTTTTTCTGGATATTACACTGACCCTCCCAACTTCTCCAGGTCCCGGGGTTGGTGGGGGGAGGAAGGGGTGTCACAGCAAGTTGTCAGCACATGGAGTCCTTCGCTGGGCAGAATATGATGTTCATGGTGATGGCTTTTCTTTTAAATGTTTGCTAACATGATTTTATGCCTTTGCTATTTCTTTGTGGTCTGCAAGTCCACCTTAGATCTCAATTTACTGCATATAGTGCCTTTACTACAGGTTAGATATTACTTCTTTTTTCTATTATCCCTAATGCAGGCCTGGTCTGGACAGAACTGATTTTTCTTTAACTGACTGCTAGTGAGATGTTTATAACCACAGGGACTCCAGGGCCAAACTGTGCCCCATTTCTTATCACCCTGTGCTTCTACTCCCCTGTGGTGCATTCTATGTCTCCGCTTCCTAGGATCTCTGCTATCACACCCAGCTTGTATTTCTCTACACTGTACCATTGCATTAGAGTCATAAATATCTCATGCTACATGGAAAGATATTTTGTGCTTGTTACACCTCTATATAAATCTATAGTTATACCACACAAAGACAGACAGAAGTAGAACAAATTAACCATGGCCATCTGGTCAATCAGCAAAATCGCTCTTGCATCTAAACTAAGTGAAACAAAGCTTCAGCTAGGTCAAGAAAAGTTCAGTCAGAGCAAATCTGACAAACCACAGTTCTAAGGCCCTGCAAACTCAGTACAAAGCTTGTGGCCCATTACTGGCAATGGCAATACTGTACTAAAAGGCTACAGAGTAAAAATCCATCTTGTCTTAGACTCTCAAATGGAAAAAACAGATGGAGCTACTTTGTGTTTTGTTTATGAAATGATATCTGTTTATTATTTTTTCTAGTACATTGCATAATGAGGTCAACTCATCCTACTACATGCAGAAGCTCTTAAAATATGGCAATATAAAAAGGAAAAAAAAAGGATAAATTTATTTGCACAACTGGGGAGTCAGGAGTTGTGCAGTCACAGTCCAGGTCCACTGCCTGCTACAGAGTCCATGCTGTGAGGCCTGCCTTATGTGCTGGGGGGGGAGGTGAGGGGAAGATAGAACTAAATCAAATAAATAAGTACAATAAAGGAGGATAGCATGAGAGCAGCCCTCGTAAATCACAGCCCATTACAACACAAACCACATGTTGAAGTGCAAAGTTGCTCAGCTCTGTGCTGGCATTGCCAGGGCCCCATTGCACGCTTGCCTGGCACACATTGCTATGCCAGGAATGGAGTTGGCTGGTACGAGGCTGGCAACCCACCACTAAAGACCTGAGGATGAAGCAGAAAGTTGGATGAGATAGGAGATTTGAAGTACCCCACACAGCATCCCACATAAAAATTAAGGAAGCCTAATTAAAAAAAAAAAAAAAAAGATTGTTGTGCAACGTGCCTTGGTTCCTGCTTTTGAGGAATACAGTCACTGGGCCTGGAAACTTATAAGCCAGGATCTATCCAGCTCTCTGTTAAAGGAGACTAATTTAGTAGCCTCACAGCCTTCACCCACACTCATGAAGCAAGTCCATGACCTGCCTGCAAGCTAGCTTAAATTACTGCTGGTAGCAAGGTTAGGAGTGGAGGGCAGACTGCATGGGCCCTGCATGGAAAGGTAGCCAGCAAAGCCCCTGGTGAACTGTGACTAGGGAGCAGGTTAGTGTTACTCTTGCTCTTTCTAGGCTTAGGTACAAGTCCCTGCTTCCTTACAGACATCTCATATCACCACTGGCATTGACTCAATCTCAGGTCAGCATCAGCTCTGCACGATAAGGAGGAGGATGTGAAGTGTTCAGATGCCGTGAATGAGGATGGTGCTGGGCCTAAGGATGGGGATAGGACAGGGAGTGGTGGTGATAATTTAACCCTCTGCAGTTCTGCCTTCTGTAGAAGGCACCACTGGGAATAAACTGTGTGAAGTCAGGAAACATTTCTGCCTGAGGGACTACAAAGAAGGAAACGTGAGCCCTAACTAAAACAGATTGCAACACTTGGCATGCAGTTCTCTTTGGCAAACCAAGCTTTCAGGAGTTGAAGAGTTCAGCTATAGCTTGAGAAATAAATGGAAGAGATTATGTAGAACAGCTTAAAAAAATAAACAAAGAGTTCACTCATATATATATATAAAAATGACATTAGGGAAGGGATCAGAGTGTTCCTTGTGTGACCCACCTTCCTGGCAGATAAGAAGCCTGCCCAATGTGCAAGAGGAATGTTGGCCTGCAACCCACAGAGCTAGAAATACAGCATTTTTCAGAATCACATGAGCTCTGCCCCTCTCCATCTGTCTTCTGCGGACCTGCTCCCACACCGGGCAACCCCAGCAAGCTTCCTCAGTTCTGCACAGAAGATAGTCCAGAGACCCCTCACCCCAGCATGCTCTTTGCAGAATCACAGAACTATTAAGGTTGGCAAGGACCTCAGGAGATCATCTAGTCCAATACCACCGTTCAAAACAGGATCAGGAGGAGCCGTTACACAGGACTCTATGTGCAGTTGGGCTTTGAGTATCTCCAAGGTTGGACACTCCATAGGCTCTCTGGGCAACCTGTTCCTATGTTCAGCCACCCTCAGAATGAAGAAGCGTTTTTCATATTCAGATGGAATCTCCCATATTTCAATTTGCACCCACTGTATCTTTTCCTGTTACTAAACACTACTAAGAGTCTGTCACCATTGTTACTTCCCCCAACAGATATTTATACACATTGATAAGATCTCCTCTGAGCATTCTCTTTTCCAGGCTGAACATTCAAGCTCCCTCAGCTTCTCCTCCTTTGATAGATACTCCTATCCCTTAGGAACTTTAGGGTTTTTCACTGGACTCATGCTAGTAGGTCCTCATCTTTCTTGTACTGAGGAGCCCAGAACTGGACACAGTACTCCAGAAGTAGCCTTGACAGGGCTGAATGCAGGGGAAGGATCACCTCACTTGACCTGCTGGCAACAGTCTTTCTAATGCAGCCCAGGATACCATTGGCCTTCTCTGCCATGGTGTGGTGCTAGCTCATGTTCAACTTGACATCCACCAGGAAATCCAAGTCCTCATCTGCAAAACTGCTTTCCAGCTGGTCAGTCCTCAGCCTGTACTAGCGTATGGTACAGGTGCAGGACTTTGCATTTCTTTGCTGAGCTTCATGAGGTTCTTGTCATCCCATCTGTCAACTCTGTTTAGGTCCCTCTAAATGGCAGCACAACCATCAGGTACATCAACCATTTCTCCCCATTCTGTACCATCCACAAAATTGCAAGGGGACATTCAGTGCCATTTTCCAGGTCATTAATGAAAATGTTAAACAGTATTGGACCTTATATCAACCCCTGGGGACACCATCAATAACTGCCCCCCAGCTGCACTTCATGCTGCAGATCACAACACTCTAGGACTAGCAGTCCAGCCAGTTTCCAGTCTACCTCACTGTCCACTTCTCTAGCCTGTATTCAAAGCAGTTTGACTATGAAGATATTATGGGAGACTGTCAAAAGTCTTACTAAAGTTGAGATGAATAACATCCAGTGCTGTCCTCATCCACCAAGCTAGTCATCTCATCATAGAAGCCTATCAGGTTGGTTAAGCACAACCACAATTACTTTTCAGAGATAACTGAGAATAGCCTCACTACATTGGCCAGTTCCCTCAACACTCATAGGTGCATCCCATGGACTTGTTTATGTCCAGTTTAAGTGTTCCCTATCCTAATCCTCAACAGCAGGTCTGAATTTTCCCTTGTTTTTCTTTTGCCATTTATGTGCCTGTAGAAATCTTTCCTGTTGCCTTCCTCTTGAGCTCATGGCAGTAGAAGTAATTTGAAGCTATGAAGGCAGCAATTCAAAGGCTTATTCCTGAGTCAAGTTGATCACTCATAATTGCAGCCTAATCCAGGATTGAATTAAGACTATTAATTAAGCAATTTATTGGAATCCCTCATGCCCCAGCTTGCAGAGCCTCAGGATTAAGTTCTGGAGAATCTATTCTCAGAGCTTGCATTGGGCTTGGTTGGACTGAGCCCTTGATGAGGAGATTTTCCCTGTTAATTCAAATAACATTGTGTTCAGCCAGCCAAAAGCATCACAGTTAGAGCTAAAATGAAGCCTTAGGAAGAGTCAAAATGTGTGCGACTTGCTCACTATAGGAAAGGACTTTGGTCTCAAAGTTGGTCTCATCCCCACAGCTGCTCTCAGCAAGTACTAGGAGGTCTCCCTCACATCAAAGCTCATATCCTGGAGTTTATCCCTGTGTTGGAAGCCTTTCCTCTTCCCCTTGTTAGACCATCCCTCACTTCATTACAGAGTTCCAACTTCTTGTAGGTTAATTATTTACTTTCCTTTGTGACCAGTCTTATTGGCATCAACAGTACAGCCCATGCAGAAACCTGGCTAGTGCTAACCTCTGTCCAGTTTGAGCTTATCTTACAGCAGTCCAGATTTGGCTATTGATGAATGCAGAATACAACTATGATAAAGGGATCTCCTTAAGCACATGCTTTGCTTGTGCCAAACCACAGCCACATTCTTCTCTCCTGTTAAACTGAGTACTTCCATTAGCTGTTTTCAGAGACATGCAGTGTAGCAGTGAGAGTCTCACTTAAATAATGCTCTAGCCATTTCCTCTCAGTATCCATATTCCCCTTTCTGTTCTCTTTTTTCCCCAAAAAAATTTTAGATTCGCAATATTGGACTACAAGGGAAGAGAGGAAAAAAAACACCTTCTCAAAACCCTTCATAATTCTCTTCCTCATCTCCCCTCAGGGATTTTCTGCCTCTCTCATGCCTGCTAGACTACAACTGTTTCATTTTCACCTAATCTGATAGCTCACCAGGGAACAGATGCAAGGCATAAGAAACAGCTCAACAGCAAACATTCATCACCAAGGAGTTTTAGCATACCCACTTCCCTATCTACACCAGTTAGAATCAGCCAAAATCCCATCTCTCTGAACCTCCCACAATTGAGCAGAGGCCCTGTCATTGAGCAGAAGAAAGAGCAGCAAAGCTGCTGTAATTGATAGCCCTTCCTCAGATCACCTGCCAGGCCTCCTCTCCATCTGACACAGCCCTGGCACACTGGGGAGCAGCAGTGCCCATCCCGCTGGCAGGCTGGATCATTGAGGAAAATCATGCCTGGGAAGCAGCTCTATCAAACTGGAGGGCAATGCAAGTTTTGGTCAACAGTGATCAACAATCCTTTAGCCAAGAGATTGCCTCATCCTCAGAAGAAAACAGGGTACAGAAACATTTATGATGAGCAGTGCTTGGACCAAGGGCTTCAGTTTCTGCAAAATGTGGTCTTTGTCTTCCCCTCTCACCAGGATGCTGATACAGGAGTGACATGCTGGAAAGCAAGGACATAGCAGCCAGAGGCTCTGAGAGATAGGTGAAAAAACTTCCTATAGGTGGCATATTTATGGAGAGAGATACCGCTTGCAATTGCCCAAGCTGCAGATCAAAATGGTCCTACGTCCTTTAACCAGAAAGTTCACCTCATATCCCTGTGCAGCTCAGCAGGCAGGTGCTCAGTGGAAGGTGGAATCCAACAAAGCTCATGAAGTTGAACAAAAGCAAATACAAAGCCCCTGAGACAAAATAACCCCATGCAACAGAACAGGCTGGAGAGGAATAAGCTAAAGAAAGATTATTTTACTGTTACTCTTTTCAGCTACTTTAACAGAAAGCGTGTCTAGAGAAGTCAGAGCCAAACTCTTCTCAGAGGTACACAAGCAGTAAGTTACAAGATGCAGCAAGGGAAATTCCACCCAGATACAAGGGAAAAAAAAATCACCAGGACAGTGGTTAAGCACTGAAACAGTGACTCAGAGTGGAGACAGTGGAATCTCCCACCTTGGAAATACCAAAATTTGCTGCAGAAGGCCCTGAACAAAGTGATTACAATTGGCCCTGCTTTGAGCCGGAGGTTGAACCAGAGACCTCCACAGATCTCTCCCAACCTCAGTGATTCTGGAACAGTAGTTTGGGATGGAGTTGGACTCATCCAACCAGATGCCAAAACAAGATCAAAATAACTTCTCACTACTGCCTTCCCTCTACCGTGAAGTTTATCTTACCCAGCAGTACCAGTTTTGTCCACCTGCTGTCACACAATATGGGACTTACACAGCCTACAGGCAGGGAGGTGGGTACGTTGCTCACCCGAAGGTTTTTGAGCATCATTATGAAACTAGAGTGGCCCTGAGCCCATTTTAGCATCAGTACAAGTAGCCAATTCTGTTCCTAGTGAATTGGCCTTGAGGTCTCCTCTCAGCCAATATGAACAAGAGAATTATTTTGTGAAAAACACATTAGCAACCAAAAATGTTGCAAGGCAGGAAACCACTTCTGGTTTAATGCGAGACCACACCTTCCCTTTTTGTGCTTTCCCCCCTTCACACACACATCCTTTAAAAAAAGAGAGATGTGATATTTTAAAGAAAAATAGGAAAACAAATAGCTAGTACTTTGACTTTGGGGCTGCCTAATGTCTTAGGCACCAAAGTTTAAGCTTTTATGTTTCTACAGGAAAGATCTCATTGGAGATGCTGAGTTTAAAACTCCTCTGGAAGAGCCCAGGCAAGTTAAGTATCTCCGACTGTGCCAGTATGACTTAGCATCACCAAATAACTCAAAAACATGGGCTGAGAGGAGAGAGGCCAACACTAGTAGGCTTCAGTGATAGGACACATTCTTGCTCCACAGAGTCCCAAGTGGTGGGATATCCCTGGCACATTATGAATTAGGCCAGATCTCATACATCATTGCATTATGCTGCTCTGATATCACTAATGAGCTCAGCTCCAACCTGCATCTCACTTGCTTATAGCTCCACATACTTATCAGAGTATCTCCTTAACATCTTGTATTACCCAAGCCCAGAGTATCTGATTCCTGGATTCTGATTCTCCACTTCGCTGTTGCTTTGTATCTCCTATATACATGGATATAATCTGATCTTGATTTCACTAAAGTTTTTGATAGAGGTGCCCTAGCTCCACAGAACTACTTCGTATGACAACACAGTCCATAGAAAAGCCCTTCAGGAGGAACCCTAGATGCTTTATTAAGCTCTTAAAATAGCCAGTAATTGTTAATTAACTGACACCAGCAGGTCTTTGCAGCCCTTAGTCCTGTGCAACACCTGCACATGGCCAGAGACCACTTCACCATAGACATGGCAGCCCTCCTTGCTTGCTGCAGTGCAAGAAGAAAACACAGGGCCTCCAGCAGCATTAGCCCATCCCACACTAGCATCAAGTAGCCTCAATTCTGCTTCAAGTGTAGCCTTTAGGAGAGAAGCAGGATGTATTGATACGAGAAAGGGGAGCTGGCGAGAAAAGCACAGCCCTGTTAGCATCTCTGATCAAGGTAGTATTGCCAGTATTTGCTTTGTGGAGCCCATCGTCCCAGCAAAAACTCCGCTGCTTTTTGTCACTTCTCTCCAGATGCAGCAGAACAACGAGATGAGGCTTCCCCATCACTGCCCGGCTCCTTACACTGCTCGCAAGTTCAAAACCCATCGTTTCAAGAGGGTTCACAAACAAGCAGAAGGAAAAGCAGAAGTGAGAACTGTGATGAGGATGAACAGAACGCGTAGGACAGCAACTACCCGGCCTTTCCATATGGTTAACCTCACAGCAGGTCTGCAGCCAGCTGTCCCAGGTAGGGGTTTGCAGCACTGACGGGAACCTGCCATAGGAGAGGCCAAGGATCAAGTTAGGTGATTTCCCCCCAAGGCTACAGGAGGGCTTTTTTTCTGAATGACTTTTCCACTGCTTGCTCACCAGCTGTTCAGACACCTGCAGCTGTTCCTACCAGTGCCACTCCTTCCTCTCACATGGGGCTTACGCGACTTTTTCCTCTAGAAGATACTCAAAAAAATTATATGTTTATGCATGTATACACACACACACACATATACACACACACACACACACACACACTGGTTCAATGCAAGCATCGAGAAAGGCTTTGCTCACTTGCACCTTGTTCCTTTATTCTGCTCCTGGCAATGGTTTCCTGGAAAAGAGGATCTGTGTTTTTCTGGGGCTCTGATTAAATTACTGACAATTTCTTACCCCCACCCCCTTACTCAGGGTGGCAAGATTAACAGGGAATATTCATCTTAAGCAGTTCTTCCTTCTACAAGCCAGACAGCTCTGGAGAACAGCAGCATCAGACTGCATTTAGCAGGGTGAGCAGAAAAACATCTGTGATTTGTTGGGACCAAACTGGTTCCCGTCGGTTCACAGGAACAAACCCAATATATGGGTCAGAGCATGCTTGGCAGCTCCTACCTGCCATTTTTACAGCTGATAACCAGCCTAGCTTTGGCAGAGAGGCCACTATAAGAGGGGGGAAAATTACTTTTCACTTTTGCCAATATTCAAAGTAATTCTGATCCACTCTTTAGGCTTCAGTAGCTTGATACAACCTACATGAGCTTCTGGGGCTTGGAGAGAGTCTCCAGCTATCACAGTGTCACAAGCTGCCACATTACAGCCAAGTTGTGGAGAGTTTGTGTGCTCACACTCCAAACACACTGCAGATAGGCGATAAAACTGGGTTGGCTTCACCTGTGCATTTTCTTTCACATTTGTCACGGCTCAGCTAACACACAGCAGTTTAATTTTGGTAGCTCAGTTTTGCATACAGGCCCTCAAGGGTGTTGCGGACCAACCACGATGTGTTTGAGATCTCTGGGCAGGCTCTTTGCTTGAGGGCAAAGGGTTTCCTATGCAGCTTCATCCCCAGCAGATAACTATGCACACGGGTCCCTGTTACACACGCACCCTCCTCCATCTCGGACCTCTGCGCATTGACTTTCATCACAACAGCATCTTGGACGAGTCGGATAAAAAAGCCTCCAAACTTCAGGCACCAACATTCAGAAGAAAACATTTCCAGCTTTAATGAACTGTTTCAAGCACCTGACCTTCAAACAAAGTAATACTGATTTAAATTTGAACGCAAGAACGAGCGACCGCAAAGAGGCTGGAAACTCTGAACGCTTTGGACTACAGCGACCTGAACATCAGCCCCGAGATGCGAGAAGGCTTTGCTGCTGATGCAACGGCTCACTCACGGCCAAAGATTTGCTGTCGCGTAAGCTGACTGCTGCCAGGTACACGCAGATCTCACTATTTAATGCTGAGAAGCGGCCAGTTGCACAGCAAGCGCCAACAGTTTATGCTCTCTTTCCCTATGCTGTCAGTCTGCGCTCACCACCAGGCATTTCTCAGTGGAGAGGACCAGGGAGAAATGCACGCTCAAAGAAAAGCCCACGTTTTGCTGTTGCTGTGACTATTGGCACTGCTAGCTGCTTCCCAGCGTTCCCACATCCCTCTGTAGTCCATTCCAGTTCCGCAGACAGCATCATCCTTTCCTAGTGTAAAGATCAGTAGCTGGACAATTTTATTTCTACAGGTGTTATTCTACAGATACAGGGAGCTGAGCTAAAGCTCACAGAAATAAGTGGTGGAAAAATATGGACCTAGGATGAGATCTTCTCTCCCAGACCAAGGCTGCACCACATAGCAAAGTACACTTTGCTCACAGCAAGCTGATTTTCAACCCTCTGCCATGAAATAGTCTGTCAGATAGAGCTTCTCCTGTTGCAGCGACATTGGCTCCCCAGCAGAAAACTTTTGTTTTGATTGTTTGCAAAAATATTGTGCAATTTTCTCCCCTTCTGAAGGTGAAAGGGCACAAAATATCCCGTAATATAAAACCCTGAGAACCCCCTTTTTCCTAGTGCATCCAGGCCCTATACTGCAGCTCCTCTTTTAGCACTGTCATTGCTTAACGTTTCCTGTCAGGCTAATTTGGAGAGTCTTAAAAGGGCAGCACATCTCCAGTACAGAGAGGAGATGGGATTAGGCCATTTTATCTTGTTCATCTGCACAGTTAAGACTCACATTCAATCTTCTTCCCAGCCTCCAGAGGAGGAGGAGGAAGAGGAAGAAAAAGATGCAAAGTACTTTGCAGCTCTAACAGGAAAGGAGTTAAAAGTTCATGTTAAAGTCACCACAGTCAGGACGAGTGTCACAAGTCAGCGGTACTTGTTTCAACTGGAAACCACCTGTTTTTTATACAAAAACTGCACAAAATACCTGAATCAAATTGTTCCATTAGACATTTCTCCTCTGCCGCTGCAATGCTAGCTGTAGCCAATAAAAAATTTCCAACAGTACCAAAAGAGCACAAGGTAGCAGGAAAAGTGTTTTCTCAGAATTCAAAGTCTTCGTCAGCCATGTCAATCGCCCAGGCAAACTTCTCCCTCTGCGTCTTGTTGTAGATCTTCTCGATGGGCACACCAAACTTCTTGCACCTGCACAGGAGCACAAGGCTGTGAAGGGGCATCACAGGTTGCCACATTACTCACCCCACATGGCTCCCGCTACCGCAGTCCTCTCCGCTCAGGGTGCTGAGGTATGTGTCACCCCAGTGCAAACTCCTCAGCCCTAAGCTCCCTAAGAAATTACCTCTCCACTGACATCAAAGATGTCCAGACTGATCCTCCTTGTCCTAAACCCAGAAAGGACATCCTGCAAACAGTAATTTGAAACAAGGGAAGCTTCAGCTTTGGACTTTGTTCATCTTCCCCCAAACACTTCCAGAGGCTGGATGAGTTTCTCTGCCCCACTCATGACAAAGTCTGTTCCTTTCCATCAAAGGCTCTGGAGCATGCTTTCTTGCCCATGAGCAGGGCTAGGTGATCTGTCCACAGACAAGGACATCTCTAGAGGAGTATCTGCCCAGAGCATACCTAAGACCTACCAGGCTATGGTAATCCTGGGGTCCAGGTAATTCAGCTTGGACGTGCCCAGAGCGATCTGCTTGTTCTCCTCTTTATCTGTGGCCTGGACTTCCAGCTTCGCCAGCTGCTCTTCTAGTCTTTCTAATAACTTTTTCTTCTTCTGCACATTGCTGAGGGTGGAAGAAGAACATGGACAGCACATCAAAGGTAAAAAGAACAGCAGAAGTAAAACGCAGAGCATTTCTCCTGGTCTGCTACTGCCTGGAACCGTGATAAGAAATTAATGAGCTTCAGCTCAGAGCAGTCTCCACATTCACCTTAAGTCCTGAAGGACTGAGCCTAGAAGCAAACGGCTAAGTGGAAGGTACCATTAGTACTAGCCTACTTCTCAAGTTCTTCCGCTTGACAAGACATGATTTTTAAGATATCATTAGTACCAAAGTCAGACAAGCACAAAAGCGCACACCAGAGACTGTCTCTTCAAATCCAGGCTCCGTGAACAGTGACTCTCTGCCAACTTTCTCTGCATTTCACCAACACAGGACATGAGTAGAAAACAAGAAATCCCACAGCAGAACACAAAATACGAGCATCATTTCTCTTCCCATTTCCTCTTGCCCCTGGGCACTGAGTCACATCTGGGCTCAGAGAGGGAGCAAACTTGGACAGGCCCCATACAGTGGTAGCTGCGGATATCAGATGAGCCAAGATCCAACACTGTGTCCCTCACAGAAACACGTGCCAGGGCCAGTCTGTGTATTCATAGCTCTCTCTGACTCTGGGCCAGGCATCCTTTATACGACTGCATTTATGGGGCAGCTCTGAGCCAGCAGCTCTAAGTTGAAGTGTGAGCAGAGATGTGTTCTAGCACAAATAAGCCCTCCCCACCCTTCCCCACCCCAAAGGAGCTCTTTGCAATCCTATCCTTTCATGGAACCACCAAGACCTCCACCCACCTGCCTGGAACAGGAAGCACCTCGTACCCAAGCATGGGCGTTTCCGTTCTGATGAGTTGCACGTGGGGTGTTGGATCCAACTATGCCACCCACAGGCCTCAGACACACAGGTGTCTCTGCAAATGAGTGTTATAAAGAAGAGCCACTTACACCTCTGCTTTGGCATCATTTTTGTCTTTGAGCTCATCTTCAGCTTTCTTCAGCTCTAGCTGGGCTTCCTCCAGCTGCTGTTTCTTAGTATCAATCTGCAGAGACAAATACAAAGTGACCTCATGCTTGTCCTCCATGTAGGAGATTTCAGTTGTCTCCTCTTCTCACTTTCCTTTGTCACATTGCTCCTTAATTTCTCATCAGACCTTCCTCCAGCCCCAGTGTCTGGCACCTGAAGCGCCTGCTGTAGCTCAAGCATTTCTTGATATCTTGCAAATAACCTCACAGCACTGATGCCAGAAGCACTTGCAGCTCTGGTCTGTTAACTTAACAACTGCTTGTGACTGACTGGTTTGTGACAGTGCTAGAATGGCACTGCAAATCCCAAGTTCATCAATAGAATAGGAATGAACAAGCTCAGGACACTTAAAAATAATAGTTTGAGGTGTTTCCAGAGCAGAGTGATGGAATTTCATCTGGTCCTGGAAACAGCCATATGAGAGCACCCAAGCCCCTGGTCCTGGATCCAACTGTATTTGAACTGTCATCTCAAAAGGCACCCAGCTTGGTCTGAACATACCAAGTGATGAAGAATCCACCCTATCATATGTGCTTTATCTTCTGCTCAAGCTTCCCCATCTCCCTTCCAGCTCCTGGGTTGTTGCTGCCCCTGCACTGGTTAACAAGAGCCTCTAGTTCTGGTTAATTGCTCACCCACTCTTGATCAATGTTATCTCTTCAGGCATCAGGTTAACAACACTCCCTCCCCCTCCCTCCATACAAAGAGATCTACAAGGTGGGATCAATCTGCGTCACCTTAGTCTGGAGGATTTGCATTGACTTCTCAAAGGTTTTTGGTGTGGACCTCTGATGGTTGCACAGGATGGCCACAGCTCGGTTAGCTCGGTTGTAGGAGAGCAGCTTTCCTGCAACATTGTCTTCAGCTGGAAATGAACTTAAGTGTTACTATTTGACCCTTCTCTGGGAGCCCAGGAAGGGAGAAAACTGACTAAAACACCACCAAGTCCTTGGCCTTCCTCATTCTTTCCCCAACCAGTGTTACTAGTTTCTCAAAAGAAGGCAAAGGGCATTTGGGAACCATTTTGGGAGGCAGTGAATTGTGCCTCATTGCTCATGTAGCAGAGGAAGGCAAAAATAATGCAGCCAATTAGCCATATATGGAAGGGAAAAAAATATTTCTGTCTTGTTAGTGGGACTGTCTTGTTAGTGGGACTATCACAGACTGGGTAACTTGATTTCTCACTTAAGATGGTTCATGAAATGCTACATGCCCCCAGTTATGTATCACTTTTAATGTGGTACACCATCTGCCAGGGAGGAGCAGGTGTTTCTGGGGGCTCCAAGGTGAAGAACAGAAATTTCTGAGCCCACTGCCTCCCACGAGACAGTCTGCGATACTGCAAAGATTGCCTTACAGTTAGTGAGTGCTTTGAGCTGTTCCTGCAGGGTGATGGAGGCATTGTAGGTCCTGAATACCTTGGCAGTCAAACCGTTCATCAAATACTGGAGATGTCTGTTCAAGATTGATGTCTGGAGGAAGGAAGATGGGAGGAGTGGAAAAGTAAAAAAGAAAACAGGCAGAAGCCATGATAACAAGCATATGTTTTCAGACCCTCAAACAAGCAAGTATAGACATAAAGATCCTGTACCTTGCAGATTTACCTAAGATGTTGGGTATCCTTATCTACCACAAATTCATACATGTTCCACCAAAATTCTCAAAGAACCTCTTTGAAAGCCAACCATTTCTGCTTATCTATGCCCAAGAGGTTCTTGCATCCATTGCATCCAATACCACATCTCATATACATCACATCTAATATTTTTGCTTTACAGAACCCATTGGGCTTCAGACAGATCAGAAACAGAAGATGCTAAAACCAAAATCATTTAGGCTTTAGGGAAAAACCTTTTTTTTTTTTTTTTTTTTTTTTCTTTTTCTTTTACTCAGAAAGACCTTCATAGAGAAAGCCCACATAACTACAGAGGAGCAGCTTCTCTGGAGAAAAGGTGAACAAGTGACTTTATAAGGGACGTAGGCAGACAGGTGACATAGCACCCCCTGCCCCACACTGGGGAAGGGGGAGTTGCAAGGGGGAGGGCCCATGAGGAAGGAGGAAATGCTGCATCACATCTCTCCAGTGCTTTCATGCTAGAAGCAGCCTCTCACACTCCTGCTAAACTGCAGAGAGGCACAAAAGCATCACAAAGTGTGAGGTTTGGTAACACCAGTAATGCCCCAAAGAACACGTGCGTGGGCAGGCAGGAGAGCAGCAGATGACAAAAGCAGAAATGAGTAGGAAGCCCTCTTTCTCAGCACTAAGGTGAATTACTCTCAGATAGAGCTAGACAGCTGAATCTGGATTCAGGAAGCAGAAACACTGCCAATGCAGCAAGAGTAGTGAAAAAAAACATCACAGCATCCTGCAAGGGATTCAAGCTGCAGCACCAGCCTCTCTGGAGGAGTTAAAAACCAGGATGAAAGATGACAAGGATGCAACACCATCACAGGCCATGAGCTCTCTGCCAAGAAGAGATGGGGAACCCACAGGCTGGACTGGGGTGTTACAGGGCTATTTACACCCCTCTGGGCTGTTAGCACTGTTTCAGGTACAGAGAGACTACAACTCACATTGAGCCTGTCAAAGAGATCATCCCCTGGGTCCTTGTTTTTCATGAAACGCTGCAGGTTCTTGAAGACCTAGGAGGAAAGGATTGCCCAGTTCAGGAACAAGGAGCTCTCTTCTCCATCTGCCTCCTCATGCCCCATCCCAACAAGATATTCCCTCTCTTCTCCATCTGCCTCCTCAGGCCCCATCCCAGCAAACTGACTCAGACTCTCTTCTCCTGGAACATGACTCATACCATACTGCTGGTCCATTCAATGTAAAGAGCTTCTACCAGGACCTCAAGTTAACAGCGGTGCCACAATCACAGGATTAACACACAGGAGATATCTTCACCACATATATCAGATGCAGATTTGGGACTGACAGACCAGTGAGCAAAACAAGCTGCCCAGTTAACCCTGCGCCACATTGCTGCACCCACCGCCTCTATCTGCAGCCTCCATCTCTGCCTCACTCACCGGCTTCTCCACTGACACTTTGTTGTAGTAGCGGATCGAATCTTTCCCAAGGAAGTCAAATTCCACCACATGCTCCTGCCCATCCAGCTCAGGGTGCAGCTTGATGTGCTCAACGCGCAGAGAACAGCAGCCAACTGTGTCCGCCGTCTCCCCTTCCTCCTTCTCATTGCCAGCTCGAAGGGCCAACTAGAAAGGCACACAGGAAACTCATCTGAGATGTCCATCTCAAGTCCCTTATATATATATGTATATAGTTACTAAGTGACTGCGGAGACACCTTCAGGCACGACACAAGGAAGAAAAAGCCACACTGAATGGGCTGCTACAGCCCTGCTGGGAAACAAGTGGAAACTGGCCCCAGCAGTAGGCAACACCTGCTCCAAGAAGCCCTAAAATCTTTCCTTAGTATAGAATTGTCCAGCTCTCAAAGTGGGGACTTTGCCATCACTGGAAGACACATGCTGTGGTAGAGGCCAGGGATCTGTACAGCTCACACATTGCCACACAACCAGCAGCCTCACACAAGAATCAGCAGAAAGCTGGAGACATCCATGATCTATGACCATGGTCAACTACCTCACTTGGAGCAACCCCAGCTAGCACCTCCAGCAAATACCAAGAAAAACACAAACAGGAAGGATACAAGTTAAGCCTCAACCCCAACAGGTACAAGGGATCCAGGGGCAGGGATGAGGCCACAGGTACCTTATCAATGAAATAGAGGGCCACTGCTCTTTGCCGCTTTTTCATCTCCTTGGACTTCCAGTCGGCTTGGTACTGAGCACGTATTTTGTGGACAACATCTTTTAAGCGCCGGGCTACCTCGTACTTCTGCCAGTCCTTCTCCCCCTGAGAAAAAAGGTACAGGTATTTCCACCTAGCACTCCATCTCCTGTCCCGCCCTCAAGCTAGGCTCTGTTCTGGGGACACAACCTCCAGAATCTAAATATTTCTCAATAACCCCTGTTTATGTTTTGGGCTTTTTTTAATCCATGAACTGGAAATACTAGAGCAGAAAAAGCTCAGCTGGAGTTTCTACACCCTCTGCTGGCTGCTCCAGACTCAGGATCGTCACTTCATCTGAGCTGTTCTGTCTGGAGGTAGATGTCCTCCAATTGCTCAGGCCAGCACACAGCAAGCAAGGAGCCAAGCACTCCAGGGCTGTATGGCCATAATCGTTGCTGCTCAGAAAACACCAGCATGGACTGACACAATGTGTTTTCTGGAACCACTTCCATATAGTTTCCACCTTCTTCTGGCCTTAGGAAGAAGAAAGAAGAAGTTGCAAGCAACACGATCAGGGGCTGGACCACAAGGCACTTACTGATCAGCAGATCCCAACTTTGGGGATGACAATGATTCCTTAAGCAGGACCTGAGCTGGAAACAGTCTCTCTGTACAGATGCAGAGGCTGTGCTAGGCATGCCAGAGCACCTGTTTTCCCCAGTCCCAGCCCCTGGTGCATCAGCCTCTGGTATACTTAGCAGGATCTGCTGTCCAAGCAGTCAGGATTTACCTTCCTCCTCCAACATTGTGTTGCATCCCTATTTGCTTTAAGGACTAGAAACATCCTTAAATTACTTTTCCCTCCTCGCTGTGTTTACCCACTTCTAATTCACGTGGCACAACAGTTGGCACTTCCACCTCCTCCAGCTCTGTTTGCTGGCCTGAACAAACTCACCTCTATGGGCTCCAGTCCCCTCTCGGACCCTCTGAACTCCTGCCCAGCTTTTAGTGACCTTCCCCAAATGCAGGTGAGCAGTGTAGCACAGGCACAGGTTTGATAGCATGGATCTGTCGCCAGAAATAGTTTCAGTGCTTGAAGTGGTCATCCCTGCCCTACCCTTCCCTACCAAGCGCATCCCAATTAGTCTGCAGTCTACCTGTCCCCCTTCTCACCCACCTTTTTTTAATATATGTTTTTGTCATCTGGGCACATCTCTGCTTTACTCTGATTTTCCCACCTGGCAAAAGGTCAGAGTCTCAAAATGGTAACAGCTCTGCCTGAACAGCAGCATCGCTCTGACCTTCAGCTTGGAGCTGGGGTTCAGCATGATGTACTTCAAGGTGTTCTGGATGTTTTCAGTCCATGAGGCCAGCCAGGTGACCGTGTTGTCGAAGCGCACCTCCTTCCACTTGTGGCCTGCTGGTGGCTCAGGGATCTTGGAGTCCCTGCAGGCAAGAACAGGGTTACAGCCCTGGGATTCCTCTGGCATCAGGCACAGCAATGTCAAGCACAGGAGAGGCCACAGAGGGAAAAGAAACAGGTCAGCAACTCAACTGCTTGTTCATTGCAGGTAAAGGTCGAGAAATTCTAGCATTACTTACAAGAGAAACAGGCATCCCCCCAAAAAAATTATTCCACAACACAATCAGATCTTTACACATTGGATGCTAAGAACAACTAGAGAACTTGCCACACTGAGGGGGAATGAGAACATGTTTTGAGTTAAGACCTCACAGTCTTCCTTTGGGGGAGATTAAGATCAATCCAATTTACATAACTCAAAGGTAGAAAACCAACCCCAATTTATTGCTAATTTTGCTCCCTCCTCCAGGGAGAAACCTGATGCTTCCAGCCAACATAAGGGATCTGTAAAGTGAGGAGGAATGCTTCATTTTGAAGGAGAGCATAGGAGAAAGGATGACAGTGTTTCCTTCTTTAGAGGCCACAGGAGCACTGAAGTATTTGCAGTTGGTGCACAAAAGGTGCTGGCACTGACAAGAGGTGGGAGTTGTTGACTGGCTTCTGTAGCTACTGTACATCCAAGTCAGGCCTGACTGCAAAGGAGGTATCCAGAATAGGAGGTGACAGAAGAGCTCAGGTGAATTTAAATCTCAGGGCCTGCAAAGCAACTGTTGCAGAAGACAGACAGCAAAATACCACAGCAACTGCAGACACAGGAAACGTACCACTTACCCATCGCAAACCTGCCCCACAAGCTCAGCTCTCCCCACAGCAACTCACTTGCTGCAGTTGATGACCACATCTTCAGGCATGATCCTTTTCTTCAGCATGCCCATTTTGGGATGATCACCACGGCCACGAAACAGCCCCGGTGGCTCAGTTTTGAAGTTGCCTATTTTTTCTCGGTGCCCATCGAGGATGCAGTACCCATACTCCTCCTGGATCTTATCTGCCTCCTCTTTCAACTTCTGAAACAAGCATCATCCCACCATCACCTTGCAGGACAAAGCCAAAAACCCCACGACTTGAGCCTGCTCATTACCACCCTCCTTTCCCAGGAGGAAGCAAGCCAGGAAAGGCAGAGCTTTGAAGGGCTGCAAAAAGAGTTTAGCATGGGTCTAAGTCCACTCCCAACACATAGCTCATCTTCAGCCACTTTGGAAATGCTCAGGCCAGCACAGTGATCTTGTGCCAGCCTGAGATGTCAAGGGAGCAGAGCCTGGGTACAACCAGCACCTTAGCAAGATGCAACATCCTCCGAGCAGGACATGATCCCAAAATATGGTTCAAGGATGACTGGTAGCTTGCAAAGCCAGGAAACATGTGGCATCTGCAGATGAGCTTAATGGAGAGCTGTGTGGTGGAGAGCTGGGAGCTGGGTCAAAGGCCAAAGAGCTCCCAGGTTAGGGCATAACCCACCAGGAAGGGTGGCAGTGAAACTCCTGGCTTAGAAGAATGGAAACACATGAACTGGGCCCAAAACATATTAGCCAGCCCCAGACACCATGGGAGCCTCACCTGCTTCTCCTCTTTTGAGAGTGCTTTCCGTGCCTCGCTTTTGTCCACAAAGTACTTGTGGATCTCCTTGAAGTTGCACTTGTCCAGGTGTTTAATTATCTTCCGCTCCTTTGGAGTCATTTCCTGAGCAAGAAAGATCAGAGGGGCTGGGTAAAGCAAGAAGGTAAAACAGATTTCAGGTGCTAGCTAGCAAGATTAATTCTTCAGAGGTACACACATGAGTACACACTTCCCAAAGAGCTCGTGGAACTGTTTGCAAGACCAGCACCTGCTTTCTTGGGTAGTGTCAGTAACCCTAGGGTTGACACTAAGTGCCAGCGCAAAACACTCAAGGATGCTGCAGACAGTAAGCCCTGACCCAAAGCCACAAGAGCTGAGGAAATAAAAAGTTCAGCCACAGGAAAAGCATCTCTTTCCTCCTGCACCACAGACCATCCACCACAGCCCACTGGGAATCCCACTTTTAAAGCTGAAGACTGGCATCAAGCAAGTCCCAATAGGGAAGATACCTTCCTCCAGTCATTGAAAAAGTTGTTCTGGAAAATTTCCTTTGTTGTGTACTCATGATCTAACATTTTTGCATAGAAGGTAGCAATTTCCTCAGTGGCCAAGCTCAGCTTCAGAGGTTTACCTAGGAAAAGATACAAATGCATTAGCATCGGTTACACAGACAGCCCAGTCCTGTAGTTGCAAGCAATCATTTGACAAGTCTCCTCGCTTGGTGCGCCATGTTCACAGTGCTGAAGCAGACACCTGGCATCACACACAACCTCGCTGGCAGATCAATACCTCAAGCGTGCAGCACTGCCAGACTGCTGCCACAGTCAATCTGCAATCACACACTTCATTTTCTTTCACGGGCAGGTGGAAATCCTGATTTATGTTAAGGTTACCAAGCCATGGGCCTTTCTGCAGCCGCTATGCAATGCCAAGGCCCAAATTTTTTGTCACGTTGTTCTTTGCTGGTGATGGAGGACAACATAGAAAGACTCATTTTCCAAACCTAGTCACTTCTACTCTTCCAGGGACAGGACCATGCTGATGTAGCCAGGATCCCACTTGGATATATTTCATCTCAAAACATTTTCAACGTGACAGTGTCATCACAGGAAGCTCAAAGAATAAACTTGTGTAATGATAACAGATGTAAGAGCCTCCTGTGGTTGTTTTCTGGATCTTGGATCACATCTTGAAAGCAGCAAAGCCACCGCCTCTCTGGAACAAGGAAGTCCACGTGGGCAGCATTTCCCCCCACACACACACCTCATTTCACAGGAACATCTTGGCTCCTCCTTGGAAACTGATACTTTTTAAAAATAGCTTTCCTAGGCAAATTGCAGGAAAAACACCCCACCGAGCTCCAGGGGATGGTTCAACCCTGCCTGCATCAGAAGCCCTGATTTTGGGGACTCCTAACATCCAGCTGAGCTGTTGAACACAGTGGGTCACAGCTTCACAGCAGACCTGTACAAGCCTGTGCCCACAGCAACCTATGTGCCCCCAATCAGACTTGGTCACCTGCTCCTCAAGGCTAATGCCTGGGCACAAACACGTTGTAAAGTGTAATGGTTCCTGGATGAAAACAAGTGAGCTAACATAACCCAAGACCCTGGGCCAATTTCTCCCAGATCAGATGTATGCAACCCGCTGTGTCCCTGTACCAAGGTCCAGGTGTGCCTCTGACCACTCAAGGGCCAGGATACAGGGATACACAGTCCCAGAGGGATACAGGGATACTCAGGCACAGACAGCTGCAGGGCTCCTCCTTAATGATATATTAAAAAAAAAAAAAGCAAAACCAGAACAAGTCCGACAGCTTCACCAATGTCCCAGCAGTGCCCTCTGGCGACATCAACATTGCTTGACATCTCTTTTCCCCAAATTGCCACTTTTTTCCATGTTAAAAAAACAGCACACAGAATGGGAAACATCTGGGTTTTCATGAGTTCCAATAGCCCCATGAGGACCTGAGGAGAACCCAAGGAGGACCTAGGCGTCATGGGAAATGATGCCATCGTCTCATCTCATCTCCATCACCTTTAGGCTGAGCCCAAGGGTCCTTCTTTGCCTCCTACATTAAATCCAGCAGAAAACAACTCAGGGCTGGAGCCAGAAAGTGCAGTTTGGCAGCTGCAGTGGGAAACCCCGGGGTGACAAAAGAGGCCTGGATCTGTCCTGCCAGTCTTTCAGCCCCTCACTGATGCACTGAGTTGCTGTAAGGAATCAGCATCCCAAAGGGGCACAGAAGGTACGTAAAGACTTTAAGCAAGATGCATCACATTCCCTGGAGAAATTCAGGGCTGCAGCTGAGCTGCAGTCCCAGATCCTTAAACTGTTGCCTGACAGCATGTCCAGCTCTGGGAATGCTGCTGCAACACATGCATGAGCCCTTACCTTACCCAAGGACAGCGAGTACGCACCTGGCACACAGATCTCTAAGCATTGTGGGCTTGTTAGCACTAAATAACTCTCAGGAACCCATAACCTGTGCTAAATCCTATGGCTCCAAATCAGCATTCAGGGATTTAAAAAAAAAAAAAAAAAAAGTATATTTTGGCCCTCTGCCTGGGTGAAGGATCATTTCCCCCAGAGAATTACCACCATAGTCCATAGGCCTCAAGACAACCATTCCCCTCCTTGCCCGACGCAGACGTACCATCGTAATAAAATTGGACATCCTCGGGCAGCGGCTCATAGAGGGGGGCGAAGTAGGGGCCTTTGTGCTCCAGCTGCGTCCACTTTACCCCATCACCTGTCTTCTCCTCTTCCCACCTGGGAAACACATGTGCAGGAGCCATGAGAGAGTATCCTCAACCCACCATGGGCTGCACCTCTGGACAGCAGGGAGGGATTTTCCCTCCAGTTCACCCCTAGGAAGGTACTCAGCGAGCAGAGGGGGCATCCTCTTCCTCTCCAGTCTTGCTTTTTTTAATGGGCACAAAAGAGGCCATGTGCATACGCCGGAGAAGGCAGCTCATGTCATGCCATACTCGTGGCCAGGAGACCACCACCACGCATGGCTTATGCCTGCAATCCTAATGCTGATAGACCCACACCACCTCACCCAGCGGAGCAGCTAGGTTTTTATAGCTAAGTCTCACAGTTATTTTTGGAAGTCCTGACTTTAAAGTAAAAAAAACTACCCTGCATAGTAGAGAAGTAACATTAAAAAGATAAAGTTAGGGAAACTGAGGCAGCTCAAAATGTCTGTGATAGGAACTTTTTAATGTGTGGTGCATCAGGACAGAAAAGGGAATTGGCCCATGTGGGAAAGTACAAGGAGAAATCACAGTGAGCATGGTCCCATTAATCCCAGCCTCCTCAGGAAGCTAGGAATTTCTGAGGAAACACAGCAAAAATTCCCCCGGGAAAGAAAATCCCAGTATTTTTGCCCTACTGGTGCCCTGGAAGAATTTCAATCCTGTCTTCTCCCCACAGGAAGGAGAGGCAGTATAAATAAGTCACCCCAGGAGGTGCCTCATCCCCAGAAAACCAGGAAAGGCATAAAGCCAGAGGGATTTGAGGGGCGTTGCAAGGCATGGGTGACAGCTCTGGTGCTTTTCCTAGCCACAGGCAATCACCCACCCCAGTGGCCCTGGGCTGGCACTCACTTGTCCTGGGGCCCCCCTTGGTGGCTGCAGGCACCGAGCAGCCCTGGAGATACATGGGGCCAGCTAGGCACTGCAGGTCCCTGTTCAAGCGGCAAAACCTCATGCTTGTACGTGCCACCAGAAAGATGGCCCAGAGAGGCCAGTGCCACCCTCAAAGCATTACGGCAGAGGACTGCACCAGCCCCACCAAGCACCACCTCCAGCTCCTGGCACGCCACGGCATTTCCAGCACCATCACGGTGAAAATGTGAGCACGCCATCCTAGTGGTCCAGGTTATGGGACTCCATCCACACCGAGGCAGCAGAGCCTTCAAGTGAAACCGTCCCAGGCACGTTTTGGGGGTAAAAGCAGTGCAACAGGGGATTGTTAAGAGAAGGGTGGCATCTTCGCATTTTTGAACCTACCCTGGGCAACACAAGAGCTGTCAGCCTACAGAGATGGCATCTGTTGGCCCCACGGGAATGCCCTTTCCTGCAGCTCTCGTCCCCCAAAGCCTTGCCTATAGTAGGCAAGAACACTGAGAAAAATTCATCTCTCCCTCGTATCCAAGAAAACACAAAAGGATCAATTAAAAAAGAAAACATTTTTCAGAGTTTTACCAGAAGGTAAGAAATAAAAGTACAATTCCCGCTGCATTGGACTTGAACCTGCCTGGAGGCCAACGGCTGCAGCAGCACACAGAACACTTACCACTTCCACTTGTTTTCTGTCTCTTCTTTCTTCTTCTCTTTTTCGTCCTTTTTAGATTTTTTGCTGTTCTCTCCTCCTTCTTCCTTGGATTTCCTTTTCCGGGTTTTCTCCGAGGTCTCTGCCTCCTTGCTCTTCTCTTTGCTCTTCTTCCCCTTCTCTTTTGTTTCCTCCTTTGGCTTTTTTGCCTTGGCTTTCCACTCCTTGTCTTTCTGTGGCACTTCTCCTCTCTCCACATCCTCCTCCTCTTTCACCTCTTGCCCAAGCTCCATGCTCCAGATCGTTCCCTGTCCTTCTCCCCCTTGCCCAACCTCCTCTTCCTCCTCCTGCTTGATTCCCTTTACATCTTTTCTCTCCTTCCCTTTCCCAACTCTCCCCTCATTCTCTCCTGGTCCATCTCCCTCTTGTTTCTCCTGTTCCTCATCTACCCTTTCTACTCTTTGTTCCACCTCTGATTTTTTTTCCTTTTTAATGTTTTTCCTTCCCTCTTTTTTCTCGCTCTCCCTGCTCTTTCCTTGCTCTGATTTTGCCTTTTTGCTCCTTCCCACCTTCACCTTCTCAGGTCTTTTCTTCCCCCGGCTCGGCCCTGCCTGTTCCCCATCATTGGCCCCATCTCGTTCCCCCCATCCATCCTCATCCCTTCTCTCCCCATCCCCTCTCCCAGTCCTTTCCCCATTGCCACTGGCCTCGTTGCCCCTTTCTGGGACAGGGCTGGCACTCCTGGCTGTCCTCCCAGCTTCCCTCTGCTCTGTTGCCCCGTTCCTTCGCTTGCCAGCACACTGCTCCCCTCCTCGCATCTCCAGGATCTCTTCCTCCAACCCATCTTCCTCGTCGGCGTCTTTTCTCATCAGTCCCCTCTCCCATTGCTTCCTTCGCTCTTGCTTCTTCTCTCCTTTTCCTCTTCGTTTCCTCTTCAGATCTTGAGCACCCAGTTCTGGGCAAGGGGAGCCTGGCTCCTTCTCTGCTCTTCTCTCCTCCATGTCCAAACCCATTTCTCCTTTGACTGCCTCCCCTGAATCCCCTGGCTCTTCATGGATGGACACGCTAATGGCCTTGACATTAGCACCATCCCATCCCACCTCCTGCTGCCTTGCCACCTTCTGAAATGGCAAAAAAGGAAAAAAGACTGAAGTCAAAAAGGACAACTCAAGAGTTCAGATGCATAGAAGTGGTGAGTGACAGAAAGGCATAATCACCATGGTCCTCCCTGACCACCGGGAAGTTTCCTACCCAGACTAACCTGGGGTGCTGAGATCCTCCATCCTGCCATCGTTCCTGCTTTCTGGGGCTCAGACTCTGACCTGCAACAAACAGCACAGCTGCTTTTAACTGAACTTGCAAGTGCCAGCCTCCACCTTGTGCATGAGCCAAAAATGCAAAATAACAACATCAAAAATATCGATAAGGTTTCAATATATTGGTATTTTGGAATGCCTCCCAAGCAAGCCCACCTTTCCCTTCATGTGGCAGCATCCTGGCTGCTGCGGCCAATGGAGATATCCCAAAGTGGCAGAGACCTGACCCATCCTCAATGGTGTGGCCCTGGGTTGTAGGTTAGGGGATAATGAAGTTCAAAGAGCAGGACCATGAAGGTCTCGTGACCAAATAGGACATGCACCAAAGAAGCCTCCTGGGAACTCCCCCCGCGTGGAGAAGGGAATAGGTTTGCAGGGATTTGGCTCTGGCCAAAATTGTGTGGCCATCCTAGAGCTGCAGGCAGGGCCCTGCCTGCACAATCCCTCAGCACTGACATGGGGAAGAAGCTGGCTGGATGCAGAAGAGAGAAGAGGAATGGAGAAGGCAGAGCCTAGCGACAGCACAGGCTGAAAAGCACCATAATGGCATGAACAAACAAACGCAACGAAGGTTAAAAAAAAAAAAAAAAAAAACACTTTTTTAAAAACACTTTCTAAAAAAAATTGTAACAGAAATCATAGTTTAAGGCTAGGAGATCCTTAACTCCACCTGCACAGCAACAAGAAGGTTAAGGTTTTGCACAAGCTTTCCAGCTCTCACCAAAAGAAACTGTTAAATATCCACTGGAAAAAAGCAAGGAAAAACCAAGGGCCTGCTCCTGGCAACAGTCTGCCCAAGCAGCTGGGTCTGTTCTCTCCAAGAGTAGCCAGATGAGGAAACTGGGAGCCTTCTCCCAGTCAGCTGAGAGGACAGGTGAATTTTTGGGAGCTCCATCTGTGGCATATGCAGCATCGTAAAGCACGAAGCTGCTCTTCTTAAAAAAAAAAAAAAAAAAAAAAAAAATCACTTTTCCCAAAATTGCTCCAAGCCGGAAGAGGAACTGGGAACCTCACTTTTGGGTTTCCCATGCTGCAAAAAGGCAAAGCGAAAGATCGGTGAGGGAGTGGCAAGAGCAGCCTGTGCCAAGGCAGGGTCAGTCGAAATCTCTACAGGATCAAGACCACGGTTTGTCGATGGCTTTGCAGCTAACTGTCAGCTCTGCAGCAGATATAGGGCAAACAGGGCTGGGTGCAGACTACCAAAGTGGACCAATTGCCATCCAGAATAGGAAGAATTGCAAAAAGAAAAAAAAAAAAAAAAAAAACAAAAAAAAAAGACACACTACTCCTCCTCCCAAAAAACCTCTTCACACCAGGTATTAGCAACTTTTCCTGAAACCACAGAAAAAATCATGCAGGGTCACAAGCCACCAAACACCCTGCCAGAACCAAAGGAATATTTAAGGGGGGGCAGTTTTGAAATATTGTCATCTCACTCAATGCCACCACAAGCCTGGAAGAAGAGCCCAAGGCCAGCTGCGTTTCTCACCCAAAGCAGAGTGAGTCACATTGCTTTTAGCCAAAGCATCCCACAGATAGGGTTTCCACAAGGGGAAGGGGGAATTTGGTCCCTGTCTAAAAGACCGTGTAAGGAGCAGCTGAATTGCCAAGTGGTAAGACTTCAGCGCAATGCAGGGCTCAGGAGAGCCCCAAAGGGAAGCTTTATTTAAAATAAAAATTACCCTTCCATGTCCAGGAATCCAGGAGTCCATGTCACCAGGATCCTCTGTCAGTGAGGCTCATTTGGCAAAATGCAGGCCATCATAACATGGTTTTGTGGCCAAGTAAATCATTGGGCACTACTCACTTTCCCACAGCTCTGTCCCTGGGTCTGCAGCTTCCTTCCCTTGGGGAGCTCAGCTACTCTGGCTGCAAGAGCAGCGTTGGTGCGGGGGAAGCAACTCTGGGGAAACCACCAGGTCTGGGGGTTGGACCACATTTTTCTGCATAGCTGAAGCAAGCGTTGCACAATTTCCACCAAACTCATTAGGGTAAATAGCCCAGCGTGCTCTGCAAAATATGCTCAGCTCCCCCAGTCTCATCAGGCCCAAAGGAGCAAGCTTGGTGTCAATGAATTCGTGACTCAGGTGGCCGAGTCCTGCAACGTTTGGGGATCGGCTCCTTCCCCAGAAGGTCTTATTAGAGGCCTCTCAGCAGACATGAAAGCCCCCAACTCCGAGACGCAGAGAGGATTAGCCTGCTTACGAATTTAGTTTCATATCTTTGCCCAGATCTGACACGCAACAAGAGAGAGAAACGCCCGGTTCCCAGGCTTTGGGGAGCCAAGCATCGCCTGTGGTGTTTCCCCACCACCACCTTATGCAGGTACAGCATCACCGAAAGCACATAGACCTGGCAAAGCGGCCCAACGAACCTACCTCGAGGTGCCCTCCTGCCCCGGAGTTGGCCCTTGGCAGAGCACAGGTTCAGGCTGCTCCTGTAAAAAAAGCACGGCAGCGTCAGATCGGGCCCGTCCGGAGCCGTGGGAAATGCCACGATGCTCCCAATGGTGGCGTCGCCTTTCCCTTCCTCAACCAGCCTGGATGGAAACCAGGAACAGCAAAGCCCAGAACGACCACCCAAGATTAGCTAGGCTTTTCAAAGCATAGGGGCAGCTCACACTCTACCAACACTAAAAAACTACTTTTTGGAGCCAGAACATGGAAACTACCCCCGCTCCTATTAACCACCCATTGGATGCAATGCTGCTATTCGGGACATCCAATGCAAGGACTTGCCCAGGATGCAAGAAGGTTCAGGAGGGCTCCAGAAAGATGATCCCTCGAGTCACAATTTTTGTGCATTAGTGATAGCTTTGCACTTAGCAGATTAAATGACAATTGTAGCAGATGGCAAGAGAGGTCGGGGGCAAAACCACCAGGGTGACAGAAGCAGAAATACAAGAAGGAGAAACAGTAAGGAAGAAAGAATTGGAGAAGTGCAGAAGTAGAGAAAGCAAACAGATATGGAAGCAGGGGACAACAGCTGGGATAAGTACCACTTGAGCTCATTTTCTGTTATTTCAAAGCCCTAAAAGCTGGCCTGCAAAGACAACAAGAAACATTATCACGTTGGTGCACTTGTTTTAAAAGCTGAAATCTCTTATTCTGCAGGTACTGAGGTCTGCACACACTGCCAAGCAAAACGCAAGGATGTGTCTCGCCGTGCAGTGCCCTGAAATTGATCCTAGCTTTAGCCAACACTTGCCAAGCTTTGGCAAGTTACCAATTCTGACTCCCCGAGTTTTCCTTTCCAAGGCTTTAAAGAGAGGCCAAAACCACACAGGGATTTCTTTCTGCTGAGAAACAGCTGTGTTAACTCATTAAGGAGGAAAAAACCCCATGAGTTAATTAAAGGTTGGTTATGGCAACATACACTTTCAGTCCCTGGGAATACGCCTGCTCTTGAATTCACAATCCTTCAGCCGCTGTCAAAAATAAGAGTGGTAAATTCAGGAGGGTGCCCAGCAGTAACCAAACACAATCTTTCAAAGAAATTCTGCACATATACACAAGGTATTTGCAATGAGAAGAGTGACAACACTAGGACCCTGGCTGGGAGGATGCAGCTCAGCTCTTGGCCCTCGCAGAGCTGCAAACACTGATCTAGGAGAGACTTCAGATATTTTGGACAGTTTGCAAGAAGGACATTGACTCAATGGAAAAGCAAATGCCAAACATCTCCAAAGCAGCAAAGCGCTCAGCAAGGGCCAAGTTACCAGGAAGCTATCCCGTGGACGGACCTCTGGTCCTGCCTGCAGGCACGCAAAGCCCCAGTGGGCTCACCTGGGGCTCCATCTGCAACGAAGCCCCTGCCCAAGCCGCAGCTACTATCAGCTCTGTGGGGCAAAGCCTTTTTTGGCTGCCTGGCCTGGCCAGGACACGCTGCCATAGCCATGTTGTCGTTGTCTGTCTGTCTGGAGCTGTCTCAGCTGCAGGTTAACCCTGTCCCTCAGCCTTGCTGGTTTTACACACCAGTTGGACAAACGTGGTATGTTATTGTGGCTGATTCCCCGTCCATTTTGCATTGCCCACGTTATTGTGCTCTCTACCATCGCTCCAACAGCGGCAAAGACCAAATGTCTCTGGAAGGGATGAGTCACCAAGGTCCCTGTGCTCCCCGTTAGGGCCAGCTCTCACTCTTGGTCCGACATTCAAAATGACTGATTCAGCCCCAATGCCATGCGTGTTTGCTGGTGTGCCACACAAGCTCACGGTAACTTGCTCTTTAACAACGGAGGCAAACTCCCTGCTTAAACAAGTGTGGTCACGGGACAGATGTGAGAACCCCATCTGCTGAGCAGTCCTTTATTTATATCATATCTGTGCTGAAATAGGCACAGCTCCTTTCATCTGACCCTGAAATTTTCTGGATGTGGCCACTTCATCTGCTGCAACTCCACTCCATGGCTACTGCCAACCAGTCCAATTTAACCCAGACACTGCAATAACCAACATGGCACAGGGAGATTAGGCTTAAGTTTTCAGGAAGCTGCTTTTTACCATTCACAAGGTTTTCCTGGACTAGATGATCTCAACCATTCTGTGATTCCCAAAGCACATTTTTCATCCTGGGCTAGGGAAGCATTATGAAGATCATGGAAGTCTGGATCAGACTCAAGTGCACTCTACTTGCCTCCTAAGCAAGATATAAAATACCACCCTTGCAGCTCCCTCAAAAGCAAACCACATGATGCTCTTTAATCCTTCAGCACAGACACTACCACATACCAGTCCAAACATGGCTTCCTCTTTTGCTTGCATCCTGTCACACAGAGTTGAGCTAGGACCTTTGCCTTCTGCAGCCTCTTGCTTTAGAGAGCTTCTTAGTAAAAAAGGAGACAGAGAACATTAGTTTTTCTGATTAAAAAAAAAAAAAAGATTGATAACAATACTGTGATTCTGTGAATTAAAGCAACCCAAAGAGAATGGAAAGATCTCCTCTCTTCAGGCAGCACCTTAGATCTCCAACAGCTTTTCTTTAGATGAAGATCTCGGACATCTCCTTGGGACCCCGTTCCCACTGAGAAATTGCGTTGACTGGGGCAGGGTGAAAAACATGTCTATGGGTTAAATTGGGACAACTCCACCCCATTCTGCACAAAAGCGGGTGACGACATCTTCCACTTTCCAACACAAGCACTGGAAAAGAGATCCAGAGCCATCCTCAGCTCCCCGGGACACAACCCTCTGCCCAAGGGCTCCCATTTCCTCCCTGGCTGCCCCTTTCAGCCCTGCTCCTAGCAAGGCTGTTGTGGGAGAAGTTACCTGCTGATGACATTTTCCTGTAGTGGCTGCTCCTTGATTTTGGCCATCTTCTTCCCTTTTGAGGCACGGGGCTGCGTTCAGGTCAGAACAGGGAAATGGTTTTAATAGGAGGAAAGTTTGTGCCATGGGCCCGAGGCATGCAGGGTACAAAACTTCACCTGCTTGAGCCTGGTGGGAACAGCTCGAGGGTCACCTCCAAAGCCCACAGGATCCACACATAGGGAGGGTGGCCAGTAGGATACATCCTACCTGATCCATGCATGGAGTTTCCTCCTGCTCCTTCTTCATGGCCTTTCCTCTGGGTATCTTTAGCACATCCTGCCCCTTTTCCGACTCGATCTTGCGTTTCCTGGAAAAAGAGCAAAGTCATCCCACCATCACCACGACCAACCAGCATCTCCCAGCTGTCTTGTGACAAAGCTGCAGATACTGCCAAGGTAAGTTAGGGTATGAAACCACACTGCCAAACCCTTATGTCTGGCAGCACTGAAAAAAAAAAACACCTCAAAAGGAAATTAGGAGCATCTACACCAGTGATCTCACAGCCACCTATTTTAAGCATGAGTTGCCCTTCAGATGTATCACTTCAAGCACAGTAATGTAAGGCTTGGAGACCCCAAGCCTCCCCAGCTCGCATCCCCCTCGCAATAGCTGGCTGTGCCCACCGGCTGACGTCATTCATCTCCACAGATGTCTTCGTGCCGCTAGCCCTCGAGATCCCCATGGCTCTTCCAGCTACCTGCTCTTCGTGATCGGATGTGGGGCTAATTCACCATCCCCAGGAAGGACAACTGCAAACAAGACACAGCCGTTAGAGCTGAGGTTTTTCTCTTGGAGATGGCTCTGCCAGGGGCTTGCTTCAGGCTTGATCCTGAAGTCTGCAGCTACATGTAGGGATCCTGCCACTACCAGCCCTGCTCAGCTCCAAGCTGCTGCCACAGCTGTGAAAATAAACTCGTTCCCCTCAAAGAGCACATGAACGCACGACTCCGTAACATGGACTTCCTTGGAGGCTGATGTGGGTCTCGTACCAGAACTGATCTGCATCCTCAAAGCAACAGCCAGAAAGCCACCACAGCAGAAGACAAATATATATATAAATAAATATATATATAAGGAAGAGTAAAACTAAGAATTTGACTCCCTTCAAAGCACACCATGCCCTAGCTATCACTTCTTCTCTCCTCTCACCTCCTTCCCAGCAGTAGGGACTTGAACTCATCATCTCCCCAGGTATATACAGAGCAGCTAGACACTCTCTCCCCCTCCCAAAATACTGTTCCTGCCTGGAAACTGGAGGCCATAGGCAATGCAAGCAACACAGCTACAACTGAAACAACACCTGGGTGGTTGGCATCCATGAAGGTCAAAGGAGACCTTCACTCTGCTAAGAAAACCAAGAAATTTCAAGGATGAAAGTGCAAGCCATGAAGCAAAAGGAAAGATACTGCAAACTTTTCAAAGAACAGGAAACAGCCTGAAAACCTTCACGTTTTACAAGCCCTTTCAGAGCCATAAGTGCTTGCAGCTGCTGGTGGGCCCCCACACTCACCTGGTGCAGGCTGACATAGTCCCTTGATACTGCTCGGGGTGGATCAGACCTCCTCAGCAAACTCCCTAAGGGCAATGCCCCCTTGCAGGGAGCTTATTTCAAGACTCCCTTGGCCCTGATTGGAGGCCCCCAGCCCAAGATGCATCCTGGGAAATGAAGTTTTAGCCTGTACGTTGCATTTTAGGAGACCTGTTGGCAAGCGTCTCTTCTGCAAGGCAGAGCTGCTAGGTGGAAAGCGCTTTGCACAGCTCAAGTGGAGATTTGGGACCTCCAAAGAGGAGCTGTTGCACTGCACCAAACAGCCATGGTGGAAGCAGCTTGGGAGAATTCTCCTTTCGGGGAGATATTACCACCAGAGTTAGATGATTAAATTACTCATAAAAGCCAGACTTTCCACAGCTGCCTCTTTCCCAGCACCAGCCCCATCTTGCACTTCAGGGTGGTCTCCAAGCACAGACACCCAGCACAGAGGCCACATCCTGCAGGCAGTGGCTGCTTGCTGCTCCCCATTGCTCTCCCACTAAGCTGTTGGCACCATTCTGCTCTCCTCTCCTCCAGCCCTATTCATACAGAGGAGTCTATTGCTTGCACCTGCCTGTGTTTGCCATCAGATACCTTCTAGCAGCTGAGCAGGAGGCTCAAAACAGATCTTTCTGCCCTCAATCAGTGCTCTTAAAACAGTACGTGGGGCTGCAAGCACAGCAGTGCAAAGCAAGGAGCCCTCCAAGCCTCTTCTCCATAAGGGAATCTCTCCTGGGCACCAGCCCTCCCTGCACAGCACTGTGAACTTGCAACCACTGGCAAGCAAGATGCAAGTTTTCCCAGGTCAGCTTGATTTTAAGAAAAAAAGAACGGGAAAAGCATTACTCTGTATCCAGATCTCCAGCCTGGATGAGTAGTGGGGTTGCATGTTCCCCTGTCCCAAGGTCGAACCTGGTCTCCGGCCAGGAGCGGAAGTCCTCCTGGGCAGGGCTGGCTCTGGGAGGGCTTCTTTGATCCCAATTGCACCATGTGTGGAAAATGCATCCAAGCCACTTTTCTTGCTGGATGAGTAAAATTTGTCAAGGGATGGAAGCCAGCCCCAGGGCAGGGAGCAGACAAGGACTTCTTGCCAGGGCTTGTTCGCTCTCGGCCTCCTTCTGCCAAGAGACAGAGTCTCAAAGCCAGCATTGGGCGTATTGCGGGTTTTCTTCCACGTTCTCGCCTTCTGCTGGATTTTTGCCCTGGGTCCCATAGAGGTTTATTCAGCCATGCCACTTGGTTTCTGGTGAGAGTTTCTCCCACACTGTCACACCGCAGCTGGGATGTCTATGAGGGGAAAGGACAGCGTGTGCATGGCATAAGAGCTGGGAGAAACCTTCCCTAACCCACACTGGCTCTAGCCAGCCTGTAAGTCTCACCAAAACATAACCTGGCTCAACCCCCTTGATAATCCAGATGTTTTTATACAATATTTTCCCTTTGCAGAAGCCACAGCTCTTTGCGAAGGAGGCGATGTGGGAGATGAGGAGCAGGATCACCTCCATCCAGGGCTCTGCCGCAGGGAAAGCTGAGCCAGGCTGCAAACAGGTCCCCTGCATGGCATCACCGCTGTGGCAAGCTGCTGGCAACCAGAAAGGTTTGTGTTGGTGAGAATAGCCTGCGAGGCATCAGTCCAAATTGGGTCAAACGCGACGGCTTCCTCATCAGCAGAAAGCGAACGAGAGGGACTCATCCTCCCCGAAGAAACGCGCCCTCTCCTCTGCAACTTGCTGCCTTGCCAAACAGCGTCAGGCTCCTGCAACCGTTAACGGCGACTGCGCGGGGAAACGGGGTGTTTTTGCCTTAGAGTGTGTTTTAAGGAAGAGAAAAGCGATGTTTCCGTGGGACTGCTCTGAAATAAATGCATGCAATGGAAACGGTTTAACGCGTGCTGCGCTGATTTTGTGTTTCCGAACCCTTGTTAAATGGCTGCATCTGCACCCGCCCTGTCAGCAGTGAATACAACTCATCGCACACAAGCTCAGTCTCGTTAACCTTATTACGGAAGTAAACGCAGACCCCAGCAAAGGCTACGGGACCTTTTCGGGATGACACACACTGGTGTGCGGTGTTCACTGCTGAGCCGGCGCCTGGTGGCAGTGGGAGAATCCAGCTCAAATCCCCGTGCCGGGCGCTGCACGCGTTAGGGTACACGTAGAGGCACCGTGTTGAGCATGCGAGTGGGGCACTGGCGTATTTCACTCTCTGGGCACTTTTTTACAAAACTTTGCCTGCTTGAACACCAACGATTAGGTTGGTTTTTATTTTACAAGTATACTTGAAGGTGTGATACTCTCATGGCTTTGCAAGATATCTCGAAGGCAGTAAAAGTGGGACAGGTTTTGCCTGCATCTCTGGCTGGAGAAGGCAAAGAGGAGGCGGGGATTTTTTTGCTCTTTTTTTTTGTTTGTTTGTTTGTTTGTTTGAAAAGATTGTGGTTGTAGAGGAACAGCTTTGCAGCAGAGGCAAGGGCACTGTGAGGCCCGCATGCTGCAGAAGTGTGACCGTGTTCAGCTCAGGGCTGACGGGGAAGGCAGATGCAGGGTCTGGCAGCCCCATGAGCATCCAGCTGCTACACCGTGGTCCAGATGTTTTGGGGAGGGGCGGGGGGGCACGATGTGGCCAAAGGAGGGGAGCAGCTTGGATGCTGCATTGGTGTAGAAGGTAATCAGGAGCTGGATGAGCCCTGGCCTGAGTGGGGGTGCGTGGGCTGTGCTGCTTTAACGTACCGCCTCCTCCCTGCCACAGCAGCCCAGATGTTGCACAGGGTGGGGGCAAGGCCAGATGTTGCGCAAGGAGGTGTGCAAGAGCGCGGGTTCAACGCCAGGCTTGAATGAGGGGGCGCGCCCAGATGTGGCGGAGGCGAGGGGAGGCGCCCAGATGTGGCGCGGGGCGCCCGCGCGCGCACACGCGGGGGGGGTGTGACGGGGCTGCGCCCAGATGTGCCCGAGGGGAGGGGCCGCGCGGCTGGGGAGGGGCGCGCGCGCGCGGCCCCGCCCCCGCCCGTGACGTCCTCGGCGTTCTAATTCCCACCGTTGCCACGGGCGACAAGGCCTCGCTCCCCCCCCCGCCGCCCTCCCCGCTCCGCCCCTCCTCGCCTCTAACCGCCCCGACACCTGCCCCTCCCCTCCGCCTCCCCCTTCCCCGCGCTCCCATTGGGCGACGCCGCCGTCGATCCGCCCTCCGCGCTCTTTCCATTGGCCGCAGCCTCGCTTCGCCCCGCCCCGCCGCCCAGCTTATGCCCCGCGCCGTGGTCGGGGCCGGCTCCGCGCTCGCTCCTGGCCGGCAGCGCCGGGCTCGGGCCCTGCCGGTGCTGCCGCCGCCCGGGGCCGGCCGAGGGGTGAGCCCGGGGCCGCGCTGCGCGGCTCGCCCGGCCGCTGGGGCCGGCTCCGTGAGGGGGTTCTGGGGCGGCGGGGTTTGATCGGGCCCTGGGGGTGACCCCCCGCCCCCACCGAGGGGTTCTGGGGCGGCGGGGTTTGATCGGGCCCTGGGGGTGACCCCCCCACCCCCACCGAGGGGTTCTGGGGCGGCGGGGTTTGATCGGGCCCTGGGGGTGACCCCCCGCCCCCACCGAGGGGTTCTGGGGCGGCGGGGTTTGATCGGGCCCTGGGGGTGACCCCCCGCCCCCACCGAGGGGTTCTGGGGCGGCGGGGTTTGATCGGGCCCTGGGGGTGACCCCCCACCCCCACCGAGGGGTTCTGGGGCGGCGGGGTTTGATCGGGCCCTGGGGGTGACCCCCCCACCCCCACCGAGGGGTTCTGGGGCGGCGGGGTTTGATCGGGCCCTGGGGGTGACCCCCCCACCCCCACCGAGGGGTTCTGGGGCGGCGGGGTTTGATCGGGCCCTGGGGGTGACCCCCCGCCCCCACCGAGGGGTTCTGGGGCGGCGGGGTTTGATCGGGCCCTGGGGGTGACCCCCCCGCCCCCACCGAGGGGTTCTGGGGCGGCGGGGTTTGATCGGGCCCTGGGGGTGACCCCCCGCCCCCACCGAGGGGTTCTGGGGCGGCGGGGTTTGATCGGGCCCTGGGGGTGACCCTCCGTCCTGTCCCACTGAGGGGTCTCGGGGCAGTGGGGTTTGTCCCTGCCCTGAGGTGACCCCCATCCCCACCGAGGGGTCTCAGCGCAGTGGGGTTTGCCCCTGCCCTGGGGTGACCCCCCCCGCCCCCACCCCCATCCCACTGAGGGGTTTTGGGACAGCAGGGTTTACCCCTGTCCTGGGGTGACCCCCATCCCACTGAGGGGTCTCGGGGCAGTGGGGTTTGCCCCTGCCCGGGGGGAAGGCCCTGGGGGGGCCGGAGCCGTCAGCCTTCTGCCCCGGCCCCGCGGATGCTGTGCCGCCGGAGATGCTGGCCCCCGCCGAGGAGAGCCTGGCTGGCGGAGGGGATGGGGACGGCAGCTTCGCCCTCCTGCAAGCCCTCAAGAGCAGCAGCACCCGGAAGGTGAGGACAGGGGTGGTGGGATGCTGCAGGGGCTGAGGGGAGGAGAAGCACTGGCTGATGCTCCTTGGGAAGTTTTGGAGCTCTGTGTTGCTTCCTGGGCTCTACCTGCCTCCTCTAACAAAACAGGGACTGTCTTTGGGGCAGGTGGAAGTGCTTATGGGTGCTGCAAGGATGGATGGTGGTGCAGGTCCATTCTGGTCGTCCGACCTTGTTGGGATGTTGGGGAAAGGCCTTTCCATGGCCTCTGGGCTGTTTTGGTGCAATCGTGTTGATGCAGGATGAAAACTGGTCCAGTAGCCCATCTACGGAGGCAGCCCTGCATGGCTGTGTTACATGGTTTGTCATCTCTTAAAACTCATTCCTGCACCACTGCTTCCTCTGCCAACTCCTTCGCAAGCCTCCTGGTGACTTTTTTTTTAATTTTTTTATTTTTTATGTTTAATGCTCCTCTATTTTGGCTTTTTTCCTCCCTTTTGCCTGTAGGAAGCCAGTTCTGCCCAGCAGAGCGTCGTCTGTTCTCCCTCTTGCTGTTGGAGGTAACTGGCAGAGTGTTGTTCAAAGGCATGGCTTTCCCATACAGGCTGAAGCTGCATGCGAGGAAAGTCTGTGTGCCCACAGCCTGACTTTGTACACTTGTGCTTTTTGGTTGCTTAGTGTGTGTGTGTGAGCGAGCTGCCCTGTGAGATCAGGCTGATAACTCCCGTGGCGTCACTCGTTTAATTAGTAACGGCAGGGTGAAGTCAGCAGGGATTGTCCACAGGTTGCCACCGCTCCTGGTGCTCCCTGTGACTTTCCTTGGTGTCCCTCGGGTTTCGGCAGGGTATTGCACGCTCCTGTGACTGAGAGGGCTTTAAAGAGCACTGGTTGTTGTACAGTGGTGGTAAGGCAGGTAAACATTGGCTTCTAGAATTATTTTAAGTGTCTCCCATTAGCCCTGTCCCCCGTGAGGGAGCTTTGTAGACCTGCAGCGAATTTTCCTTGTAATCTGATCCCCTTTACAAGAATATAATTTTAAAAACTTGTTCTCCAACAGAGAGTTGCTGTGCAGCACTCTGTTTCTGCAGCTCTTTGGCAAGAAAAAAGAAAACTTTGCTCAGGCTCTGCAGGAGTTTTTTTTCCTGAGCAAGGGTTGAAACTGCAGCCTCTGCTAGACAAGGATCAATCTGATCTTGAGTCACCTGTGCTAATGTCTGGCCTTTCTGACTTCTGTTAAAGAGACTGCAACCTTAAACCAGGTTGGAGCTTACCCAGAGCCTTGTCTAAATAGCAGGTGCTACTTGATTAGCAGGACATCTTTTCCAATCTAGTCCACATATGGACATGCTGTTTTCCTTGTACGAGCAGTTGGTTTACACAGTTTGATTCTCTTGGATAGTAACACAGAAAAGAATGGCATAGGAAAATGTTGCAAACCATTGGGGGAGGGGGGGAAACTGGCAGAGGATATGCAGCATCTGTCATAACATGATTATTTTGTATTGAGAAAGCACCTGATTAGATTTCCTATTAGTGGTATCAGTTTAGGAAAGAAATTACTGTCGTCCTTGCTAGTCACTTTTTACATTGAATGCATTGGAGGCTGTGGATGTGACTGCTCTGTGTTTATTCTTTTTGCAGAGGATTAGATATCACTGTGGTGGTTATCTTTTGCTGGGGTTAACATTCTGTAGCCAAAGATTTAATACATCTGTTTCCTGCTGGCCCATGCAGCTGGCACCATGCCCTGTCTTTCATGACATGCAGGCAGCCCTGTGCTCCCCCTGTGATCTCCCCGGGGCTGTTGCAAGTTCCCAAAATGAAAGGTGTGGTTTCAGATTTGTGCAGGTTGAGCTGTTTGAAAAGCCAAATACTCTTATTTCTTTTTCCCCTTCTTCCCCTCCTCTCCCCCACCCGCTTTTGCTCAACATGTTAGCCAACAGCCAGGACTTTTCTTTGGGAAGTTTAAAACCTTAATCCTCCATTCATTTGTTAAAAGGCTGTGTGATGTAACCATATTCTCAATAAAGGTTTTAGAAGTCTTAGCTGGTAATGTCTCCCACAGGAAAACAGCATTCAGCTGGAGTGCTTTATGAGATTAGTTTCATGATAGTGACTTTTATGTATAAACAGATGTGGGAGGTGGGGGGAGAAACGTGTCTGTTGTGATATACCTGTTGTCTAGGAGTCACAGCGTACATGCTTAAAATGAACATGGTTGGGAGGAAATTATCCATAATCTTTTAAAAGAAGTATTTTCGTTTTCTTTTTGTGTATGTAGCAGTCTCCTGGATTTTTGTTTTGCTCTCTTTCCAACTCACTAATGCAGGCTAAACCAGGGTCACTTGGCCATTTGTTCTGTGTGGGCCTTGTTCAAAAACTCATGGACTGCAAAGGGTAATAGTAATCCCAGCTGACAGCTCTGACTATTGAGATAGTAATGCTTTCACACTATTCAGAATGATTTGGAAATACTATAGCAGTGTAGAGTTTGAAACTGCTGTAAGTTGCCCTACTTCACTGTCAGTTTTCCATCTGTTGGACTATCTTTGCAGACTCTGCTTGGAAACATCCCTTTTGGAGACAAAAAGAAAAACTTTACGTGTGCGTATGTTGAAAAACGTTACTGCTACTGAGTGTCTTCACGGTGCATGAAAGAGAGTACCTGCTGCCTTGAGTCAGAGCTCTTTAAGCAATTGCTTGATAAAACTTGCAAGGTAGGAGTGTGCTGAGGTTACAGCCTGAGGGCTGCAAACCCTTGATCTGTGACCCCAATCCCACAAGCTGTGTATCTCTGTTAATAACAGCGGTGGTTTGTATGCCACAGCAGTGAAGAGTGTCAGCACATCCTAATACAGCCTTCCACACTTCCATTCTGTAGAAGTTGGTGTGTCATCTTTGAGCTCCTACTTGTCAGCATACAGGAATTTGACTTTTTCTAAAGTATAGAGCTAGTGTTGATATTCTGTAATGTGTAATTTGGCCAGCTTGCACAGGATTCAAGAAGGAAGAGCAAATAGAGTTAAGAGGTGTCTTTCACGTGGAAAACTTGCATTTGTTCTCTGAATGTTGTCTGAACTACACTTGCTTTTGACTTCTGTTTCCTGACCCTTCCAACCTTTGAGCTTCAGCTGTTCCTTCATCATTCCTGCTGGAGTTCCTGGGAATGGTTCATGAGCAAAAATTGATGGTTTCCTTGTGCACTTGCACTCCTTTGCATGCTATTTTAATTGCATGGAATATGCAAACCAGCAGTGCTGGAAAGATTAGTTGCTCTGTGGTGTTGAATTCTGTATGAGCTTGTGCCTGAGACTCACTGAACTGAGAGCTCTGAAAGTTGGAGACCTTTAGAGTTAGCAACAAAATAAGTACACCATTGGCACAGTTTTTCCATTGCCTCTGAGCCCCAGTCCTATCTGGAGTTCCCTCTTGGATGACAGGGAATTTAGATGACATGAACCGTTCAGTCCACAAAATCTGCTGTGGCTGCCGGAGTATGCTATTATTTGAAGTGTTCCCTCATGGCGAATCAAACTGACTTGTCAGGCTCATTTTGTAGCCTGCTTTGCTTTGGCTCAATGTTTTATATCCTTGCTGCCGAGCTCCCTCCGCAGTATTTTCTCTGTGCTGGTCGTATTGTGCAAACAGAAGCAGCACCTGGGGTAGCTTTTGGAAGTAGCAGGGGTAGAAAGGAGATGAGACGGAGGTGAGTCATGGAGAGCCAGACTTGAGTAGATCTCTTGGGATTTTGTCCAAGAGGGGTATTTCTGCCTGGAGCAACTAACTTTTAGTGACTGATCAGTATGACGAGGGAACAAGACAATATTCGAGAGGTCAACTGAATGAAATCATCACAGGTTGTCTGAAGGTAGAAGTGAACCACATCCTGTTAGTTCCCTGGGGAAAGGTTGGATAGTAACACTTTGATGCTACATGACTGCCTCCCTTGAAAGAAAAAAAAATGTAATAACCTGTCTGTTCCCTTGAAGGGATAATTTATAAGATTCTTTTTAAGAAAAAATTCCCCAAGACTGAGGGTCGTGTCCTAGACTGCTGCATAATGAAAATGCTGAAGGGAGTTGGAGAGCTTCAGGGGGTATAGCAATGTAAGCTGAGCATCTTGGGTCACTTCGTTAAATCCAGCTGGGCTATGCTGAAGCGCTTGGCATCTTCTGAGTCAGGCCCTCTCCGTTTCCACTGCTCGGACTAATTCTGCTGTTTGATTTCCTGAGCTCTGTTTTTTGGCATCGTAAACTGTGTTGATCTTCGTTGTAAGATTTGATAAGGCCAACTTTTGGATCAACACCAAGAGTGAGTGAAGTTACGAGCCTGTGTTGTCTGGCTCCGAGTGGAGATACGCTGCCACACATGTGCGGTGTGTGATCTTGACTATAAATCTTAGGGCAGATAATTCTTATCTTAAGAATGGGTGCTACCCCACTGAAAAAGGAGGGAGTTATGGAAAATGCCTGATTTCTCTGAAACTCTGGTTCACCCCTTGCTGACACATACTGCTGGTCAGTGCAATATATGTGTGTGTGTGTTTATATCATGTGGTAGTGATACAGGACCAGCTGGTGCCTCACTATCCTACAGCATTATCCTATAATGTCTGTCCTTGGGCACATGTGTTTTATATACTTGGTAATGAATCTGCAGCCTAGGTTGGCACTACATGTCTCATCTTATTGTGGTATCTTGGATGTATCCTGTTCGTACATGTGAATTAAACATTTTGGTTTCACCAGCTGTTCTGTGGACACTATTGAGCCTTTCTAATTTGTAACACTCCTGGTGATGAGTGTTTTGTGACTGGAAAAAGTCTTAAACATTGCTGTGTGGTCCTTCCAGCTCTTCCATTTCAGTCCCTGCTCCAACAGTTGTGCTATGGAGACCTTTCATGATGCAGCCAAACTATAGCTTTACAAGTAGCTCTTGCTGGATTTCAGTTTAGGTTGTAACTAATCTCATAGCAACATATCCCTTTCTGATTTCTATTGAGTAGGTCCATGCCTGGTTTATACAAGCATGATCCTGAACTGTGTGCACTGCTGCAGACAAGGATTCAGTGGCCACTTCAGTAACAGAACTTGCATTTTCATTTTTCTGTTGCTTGTAACTGTAGCAGCACACCCGAGGATCATGTTTTCCTTTCTCAGATGTGTCATGCTGACAGCTCACAGCCATCCTTTGATTGCTTAATATGCTTGGTTTTTGCTGTTCCCAAGTTGCCTCCAGCTGCCAAGTGCCTATTTTCATAGCAGAAATGCTACAGCAGAAATCAGTCCCTTTGTGCTTGGCTTTGCTCTTTGGACTTGCTGGCATCCACCTCTTCCAAAGGGTGATTGCAAATTTGTTGAGTGCCAATAACAAAGCTGGAAGGCAGTGGCCTTCCTCTTGCACCAAGGGCACAAATTAAACACTAGGTGTGCCTCATCATGAGACGCATCTTGTCTCCTCTTCACAGTTACTGGAGACCAGAAGTGCAAAGTACATGTGACAATCATCTCAACAAACATTCCCTAAGGACTTCTTTATAAGAGAAAGCCTAACCATGTAATTGCCCTATTTAACACCTCACATGGACATTCATAAACTGGAAGAAGTGTTAGCTTTGGGAGTTAGCAGCACAACCGCATCATTGTATGTTCCCTGCAAAGGCAGAGAGTTTAAGCTGTCAGAAACTTTAAGATTGATTGTAAGGGAACAAACTTGTTTTGTCTTCCTCTGGAAGAGGCTCTCACCTCTTCCTCCTTGCCTGAAGGTATAGCCTGAGCACTTCTTGTAACATAGTTGTCCTTGCACATTGAGTGTTCGATGTGGTATTACTTGGCAGATTTCTTCTGAGCACAGAATGGCCTTGCTACAGTAATACTGGCTCTAATCCTCCTTTGTCAGAAGCAATAAACTTTAGAGCGGGATACAAGTTGTGTAACTTAATGACCCACACCTCATTTGTTTTCCTGGCTTTCTTAACATATGTTGCACTCAGTGCACATACACTCTGTGCTGTTCTGACTGCTTTATAGGTGCTACACAATTTATGGCCTCTTGTTGATGGAGGAGTTCAGTGCTCACTTTACCTAGTTTAAAGCCTTTTAAGATGGAGTTCTAAAATGTCATGTTCAACCTGGCTTTTCATTTGGCTGCTTCACAGGCACCCAACTTTATTCTTGTACCAATGTCCACAGGTATGCCTGAAAGCCCAAGAAACTGTTTGAAAATAGCATGCTTTTTTTCTCCTGATCTTGAAGGGTTTATCTCAAGAGTTTGTGCAGAGGAGAATTAAGCAAGCAAGTAGGTGGAAAAAAAGCAGAGTGTGGGGAGATCAAGTGAAGTCCCTAAAGGCAGCAAGTCTGAAGGCCCTGACTTGACATCCTCTCAAGGCTTTGATATTACATCAGATGCTCTAATACCTGACTTTCTGGTAGCTTTTTGCTGCTGGCTTAAAAGCTTGCATGGGAATTGATAACTGTCTCATTAAATCTGTTTGAAAAGACAGGCTGTGTTCAGCTGGAACAAAACCTTGTGGTTGTACAAATGGCTTAGTTTGGCTCTTGTGGGGAGAAGTCTGGGCAGATCTGAACACAGTGCCACCCTGATGTTGGAGTGTCTGCTCCCCAGCTGTACCAGGGCTTGCAAGCCTTCCTGGAAGGCAACTCCTTTGTGTGTGCATGGAAAGCCAAAGTGATTGAATTATTATGAGTGCTTCTGTGTTCAGATACTTGAGCAATGGTCTCTCTGATCAGCTTTGCCTTCCAAAGTCACTTTGACACTAGTGACTTGAGTTTTGCCCTCCTCCTTGGTGCTGTCTCAAGTTGCATCCAGGAAAAGTGAGAAACTGCCAGGTTGATTAATTATACCCCTTAATTGTTTGTAGTGAAGAGATTTTAATGCTTTCTTTGAATGTCTTGTGGAGCCATCCTGATGGCTTTTCATGCCATTCTGCATCTCAGTTCTGCCATAGTTTTCCTCCTGTACTCTTGTCTTACCTCCAGACAATATCTTGTCTGCAGCCGAGTGCTTGGCACTCCTACATGGTTTGGGGTTGTTCTTCTACTTGTGCCTTTTTCTTCCGTGATTTGTCCTTGACAATTCTTTGGGTCTCATGCCCATACACTCATGTAGCTTTTGCTTCTCTTCCCCAATAAATCCTAAAATCCTCTGACTGATTCCAACTAAACTTTTCGAAGTGTTAGAGCGGTCTCAAAGATGATGAAAATTCCTGTAGGAGGAATAAGAACTGGAGGCTGAGAAGAAAAGATGCTTTCCGCCTCCCTCCCACACAGGCCAAGGGAAGGCAGGATCTCTGTTCTGCTGCCTTGTTCCAGGCTTTGGGCTGACCACAGCATTTCTGTATGCTACTGGTGTGGGGGAGCTGCCACTGAGATTGCAGGCAGGGAGCTGGAGTTACTGTGGTATGGGGGAGAATGCTGCAAGGAACAGGCTTTTAGCTTGCTTCTCTGAGCAGCGTATATATCGTTCCCCCTCCGTGCCAAGGATTTGCTGAGGATGGCTGTTAGTGCAAATCCAGAGTTTAGCTTGACCCAGTAAGAGATTTTCTCCTTGTCCTCTCCAAGCTCAGTACAAGGTCTCTGCTTCTCCAGGTGGACTCTGGAGCTGCAGAAGCACAGCTGGCTCTTTTCTCCTTCCAGCAGTGCTGCAAGATGGCCAGTGCCTGGTTTTCTCCAACAGGTTGAGAAACTGCTGTTGAGCTTGTCCTGCTTTGCTCTGATTTTTTTTTTAATGGCTCCTGGAGACTTGCAGGCTCTGGGGAGAGAGGAGGTTTGGATCCCATTCACTTGCATGTATTTGGATATGTTTGTGTACACCCGTTTGGTTTGCATGCCTCTGGAGCTGACAAGCACAAGGCAGCTGTCGTCTATAAATGTGATGGGTTGTTGAGACTAATAAGCAGCCTTTTCCTTAAGCAGCCTTTTCCTTACTACTCCTTTTCCCCCTTTTGAACCTACATACAGCAAATTACAGTTTAATGTTGTGTGCTGTATGGGGAAACAGGGTTGAAGGCAATGTTTGCAATCTTTAAATGCTGAAAGAAGCACTCCTAAAATGCCTTGGAATAAGTTTGTATGAAGAGCTCCTTTCCAGCCATCCTTCTCAGTGTGCATGACCAGGTTAGTTCTGAGCTCAGCCTTTTCTGCTGCCTGTATAACAGCCTTCCTACCCTGTTCTTGTCCTGCTTCTGCTGCTTTGAAAACTGAACCTCTGTTTTGATTGCAGGCCTGCTGGTTAAAAGCAGTAAGTCAGTGAACAAAACCACTCTCTGACACTCATGTTGAGGCATCCGCAAGTTCTGAGTTTCCTTTTCAACCAAATCATGAGCCTCTGCACCCCTCAAATGGGCTGTACTTCATTCTTTGCAGGTTCTCTTGAACATGGTTGCCAAGAGAGGCTTGTGCTGTCTGCTTTGCTGCTTGGTATTTGGATTTGAATAGCACTTGCCTGCTGCTTGCAAGTGCCTTTTTCAGCTATCATCCAACTTGTTCTCTTTTGAGAAAACCTGGTATGATTTACCATTGGTGTGGGGTTCCTCATCCTTCTCTATTTTTCTTTCTTTCCCCAGGGAGAAACTCAAGAAATTGAATGTGTGCAGGAGATGGATGGGTTCCCCCATAGTGTATCTAGAAATTGGACCTTTCAGATGAGAGTATTTGTTCCTCTGACTCTTAGAATTGAGATTTGTGCAGCAGTTGGTGTTACCCTTAATGTCCTATTTAACTGTTCTTCTAGAATAATCACAGTGTTGTGCTTCCAGCTTGCTCCTTCAGCCTCAAGTAATTGCAACAAATTCATGGATTACTGGAAAACACTAAGCCTGTAGATTTAAAGACCAGATGGAGTGACTTTGATTCCTCAGTCTCTATTGTCAGATTTGACCTCATACTTGGTACACTTAAATGAAAATTTCCGTGTTATCCCAGGAACACTTTTGAACTGGACACCTCTTGTTTGACTGTGAATATGTTCAAAATAAATTGTTTCTTACAGATGTTTAGCCTGAATCATGTTTAAAACACAATTTTTCATTCCCTACAAATCAAGGCAGGTCTCTTATGTTTTCTTTTTTGAGTGAGGAAGAGTGTGGGTTTCTTTTCTCTCTCTTTTTTTTTTTTTTCCTTTCCTACCATTTTAGCATTCTAGAAAAAGCACTTGAATCCTTTCTAAGAAATTACTTGTTCTTCCCAGAATCTCCCTGGGAGGATATGAGATCCTCAGTATTCCTAGAAATGTGACCAAGTGTTGCCAAAGCCATTGGATGTGAGACTGTTGCAACCCATCCTGCTGGATTTCCCAAGCAGCACTGCCTTTTAGCATGGTAGGAAAAAGTGGCCTGGTGAATCTCACCAAGGGTTTCCTCTATGTAGATGAATTTAGCGGAGATGCTAGTTTTGGACTGGACAAGAGCATGGACTATTGGAAACAGTAGTCTAGCAGCACCCTGTAGAGTCTCTTAGATGGCAAAATCCCTTCTTAAGGTGAAGGGGTCCCCAGCAATGATGAGGGAGGTAAAGCATAGTGTCAGTCAAACTGAGGATTGAGGTTCTCTAAGGGAAATTAGAGGTTAGAGTAGTAGCTCTAACTAGTAGTAGCTCAGTTTTAGTGCTATAGTGAGTCCTTAATACTGCCTTGAAGGGATCTGCCTACAGTTAGAGGAGGCTCTGCAGCAGATCGGGGTGAGGCTGCTGTGCTCCTCAGACACTTAACATAGAGCATTTTGCATCCTTCTATTGGTCTTGGCAATACTGCCAGCATCAAAGGCATGCACTTTGCAGTGGTGTGAGGAAAAGCAGGCTCCAAGGTCTCCATCTACCTAAACTGACCAGCCTTCTACCCTTCCAAATGGGCTTTTTATCCAGGGAGCTCTTAGGGGTCCGTTCCAGCTGTCTGAGCTGTTCCTTGCACAATAGAAATCGTCTGTGCTTGGGTAGACCTTTTGTGGCACTGTTTTCAGAGGCCCTTTTCTCAGCAGTGTTTCTGCTTGGGGCATCCCGTAGTAACCTTTTGCCCTTGCAAGACAGAAGGATATTACCATCTGTTATTTCCTGAAGTTAGAGATTAAACATACTTCCCTGTCTGCAGGAAGTCTGAGCTGTAGCAAATGAGGCAGGGATGGAATTAATTTACTGCTTTGTGTGACTTGCTTCTCCATCACGTGAACTCTTGACTTGCTGCTTAGACCTGATTCCTCTGTAGCCAGCAAGAGTTGTGAGCACTTGTAAATGGCAGGATCACATCTATTTCCAGGATCACATCTATTTCCAAGCTCTAGGGTTTTGTTGAGCTCATTTGCAGTATGTCCTCAGGATGGCTGTCTTGCCATCTGGATACAGCACAAATGTTAAGACCCTGGAAAAGAGATGTCTAGTTTCTGTATTGCTTCACTGTTGTATCTGGGAAGCTGTTTCCAAGTACCTAAGATTGTTGGAAGCAACAGGCAATATTAGGTGATAAAAACTTTCTCAAAAGCTGTGCTGCTTCCTGGGATGCTGGACTCAAAATACCTTTGGTATGCAGCTCTCCAGGGCCGTACAACTGCATAAAGCAACAGCGCATCTGAAATATGGCACTACTAGCGACATTCTTAAGCGTAGTTGTCTGAATGGCATTGGTCTAGTGCTATGGGGTAGCAAATCTTCTGAGGAAATCAGGGTGAAGAGGACGTTCTTCTGTCCCTAGCTATAGCAAGGGTCTTGCCACGTGCTCTCCTGCAGCACGCATCTAAACCCCCTACAGAGTCGGCGGCTGGCTGCTGTGCGGCGATCTGTCCCCAGGCTTCAACAACGCATGTTGCTCCCTTGTGCCAAACCTGGCTCTGTTCTGCTGCAATTCGAGCTTGCTGCTGCTCCCAGCCACAGCTTGGAAACGAGTGTGGGAGGGTTGTATCACAAGCCTGCAGCCCTTGTCACCCTGAACTTTTTATCCCCTAATGGCATTGTCTTGGCTATTGTGGGAGACAGCAAGAAAGATGATCCGTGTCCACAGGAAGAAGCGCAAAGCCTCCGTGCATCATGTGTTCACGGTGCTGCCTGGGGACGATGCAGAACCGGGCAGGCCCACAGGTGCCTGGTTATGGGGAAAGCTGCTGTTGTGCTGTAGTGAGACTGTGATACTCTTTCTCAGCAGGGCTGCGATCCCTTTGCACAGACCCAGCGCAGCAAGCTGCAGCACCGCCGTGCCCGAATTAACCAGCAGATCAACAAGGAGATGAGGATGCGAGCAGGGGCAGAGAACCTATTCCGGTGAGTCCTGCCGCCCAGAGTGTTGGTCTGGTCCTGGGGGGAAACATGGTCTCACGCTGCAGGGGGGAAAGGGGATGCAAAACTGTGTCATACTGTGCTGTGTAAGCCGTCGTTTGTCCAGACAGCACCTGCTATTTTAATGCTTGTTCTGGGAGAGAGGAAATTTCTAGTTTATTGCTTTTCGTTTTTTTGAGACGCAAGTTCATCTCCTGCTTGGATGAGGCAGACTGTCAGACCCCAAAGTGCACAGGAAACAGCTGCTTTCTACTCTGATAACTCTCCTATGTCTTCCAAGTGCCCTCCTCTGCCCCAGTGTCACTATAGACAGACTTATCTCTGCTTTCTTTGGCATGCCTGATCTCCTTTCTTCCGATCTGTTCAGCTGTTTTGCTTCTATCCCACAGGCTTTAGGAAGAACTTATCCAAGTTACCTAGAAGACACTCCATTATATCAGTGTTTGGGAAGTGATGGATGCTGTCACTCCTGTGGCTGTGTCTTGCTCTGGGTTTGCTCTATTTTTTTCCTTGACTTTGCAGCAACTTTCCTGAATGCGCTTGCACTTTTTTCAGTGCAATACTGATGTTAAGCATCTTTACCATGCTATTGAATAGTAGCTACTATAATTTCCTGGAAGCCTGTTACATATCAGGGTGCAAGTGGATGAAATAGTGGAAGCAAATGTTGAATTGGGATTGAGCTCTGAATATGTAGGTGCTGTTTGATACCCCCAGCAAGTTGCTCAAATTCAGCTGTAGCAAAAATTGTCCCGGTACTTCCACCAGGGCAGAATCTGTCTGAAAGCTCACATATTACATAGCTTTAGTCCAGTGGGAGCCAGGAGCTCTTCTTTCCTGTTAGGAGGATGCATGCATGAGGTTGTGCAAAAGCTGAAATGTTTGAATGGCTTTCAGATTGCAGCTGGTCCAGCTCAGGTAGATCCAATTGGTTACTGCCTTCCCCTGCAGAGTGGTCATGATAGAAGCATGATGCATGTGCAGGGTTTTTTCAAGCTATTTTGTCTTTTCTAGCTGAATTTTTTTTTTGTTGTTGTTGCTTTTGTGTACATCATGTCTATATAGGATATCTGAGCAGACCTGCCCATGTGTGCACACAGGGCAGGTCTGTGTTAATACAAGATAGTGTCAGAAGGCTGCTCTAAATTTGCTTATGAACAGACTCTCCAGTTGTATATTTTATACCACCCTGGGTATCACTTTCCTCTTCCTAAAAAAAATAATCTAATTTTATTTCCCCAATTTTATCAGTTTGAGTGATAGCATTACTGATGCATGCCTGTTGCACCTGAAAAAAAAGGAAGTTATAGCTGTACCAATGACCTTCAGCAGGAGACCTCATCTTACAGGCAAATGAAGTCAGCAGTGGTGCCCTGAAGAGCTCTGATCCTGGGGAAGTTGAGGTGCCGGCCTTGATCACCTGCAAAAGCCAGGTTCTGGAGCTGTACAGCTGCCCCATTGCATCTAGTGCTTTAGTTGGTTGGGAACTTGCAAACTGTAAAACTACCATGCCTCATCTAATTAAAAAGGCCTTGAAATCCTGATGTGTGAGCCATTCTACACAACTCCCCTTTACAAAAACAAGGGGAAATGTGCTGCCTTAGCAGGAGCGAGCCTGGTTATGGTTTTTGGTGTAAACAGCATGAATCAGAGCTGCACGGTGCTTGCTGCTTTCCATGAAGGATTTGGAATGTGGGCAGCAAGCGGCTTCCCTCCTCCCGTGCAGTGCGAAGGAGAGCTTAGAATAATGCAAAACATGGGCATCTTAATTACTTGTCCAAGGAGGGAAGGGAACACCCCTAGCAGGGCAGAGGAAAAATGTACTGATGAGGCATTTTATTTTATTATTTTTTTTTCTGCTGGATCAGCAGTCTGAATGTCCCTTTTGGTAGCAGCAGCTTCTCTTTCTCTCAGAAGTTGACTCTGGCCAAGTAATATGTGAATTTCTGGGCACTTCACATTTCAGAGCTTGTGAAACTGGGCAATCTGGAGAAGAATCAAGTTTGTCCCTGAAATTAAGGGTGTGGGGGGGGGGGAGGGAAGGGGCGGGAGGAGAAATTATGTTGTAAGACTCAAAGGGTGGTTGTTCAAGAATTCTAGGCTTGGGCTGCTCTGAGATTTCCTTTAAATCTATCTGGGCAAATGTTACATGCAAACAGGAGAAAACCAATTTGCCAAGCTTAATGCAGAGTTTGCAGCTGGAAATGGGGAGGCAAAGAAACCAACGTGTTCAACCTATAGTCAGGGAGGCGGGAAAAAAAAAACAGATGTAAAAAGAAAAACTCCACTTCTGAGTGATTCTATTTGGTATATCAGTCCCCTTTCCTGAAGAGGTTGCTATGAATGGTGTATTGGAAAAATGCACGTGGTATTTGCTCAACTCTGTAAGGGCTTTTGTTTGCTAGATAAATAAATGGGCAGAGGCAGCGGAAACCCTTTCCATTCTTGTACAAATACTGCAGCTCAGCTAAGTAATCAGGGAGATAAAGGTGTCGCCAGTATACCAATTTCTTTAATTTTTGTAAAAAAAAGTTCAGAGTTAGCAAAGCAAATCTTTAGTGACTTTAACAAAGAGGTTGATTAAGATATATGGACTCTATGTGCTTGTAAGGAGATCAGTGTGTGCGCTGTGCAGACAGCGTGAGCCTAGGTAAGTGCAAATTTGCTCCAAGCAAACTTCACCATTGATAAGCAATGACTGCTCACTAAATTACCTCTGTGAAAGGTACTGTGTTCTCAGTTCCTGCAAATGGCACTTGTAGAAGGCAAACTGAAATGCCTAAAGCAAAACTAGACCCTAAAGTCAAAGTCCAGACTTGCAAACATTCACTGTCTGAACTGGATAACAAGCAAAGCTGCCTTGGAAGGAAAATAAATAAATAAATAAAATATATGCACATGCATAAACCTGCAGAGTAAAATCAGGCTTCTGAGGCTGAAGACTCTCTTCTGCTTCAAAGGAGGGGGTGAAAGCACTGATTAGAAATATGTAATGGTTATGCACAGATGTAACTGATATGAGTCAGTTATAAAACAGCACATAGAAAACATAGCTTTTGTTAACATTAAAAAAAATGTTGCTGGCTGAGAGCCAAAAGGAAGAATTTTATTCAACCCTGTAATGAAAGAGATGTGCCTCTGCGTTCTAGAGGAACTACAATATGTGAAGGACAAAAATGGTAACTAAATACTGTTATATGTGGAAAGGGGATGGCCACTGTGTTGATACTGTACAAGAAATTGCAGAAATGCTGAAGGATGTTTAAATGAAAGTGGCTGTGGAGATCTTTAGACCTGGTCTGGTTTGGTTTTGTTTATTTAAAAGAGGGAAAAAAAATATGTATTGGTCTCTTGGGAATCCCAGTAAAGGAGGGGCAAAGAGAGGGATACTAATGGGCCAGAGTTTTAAAAGAAAAATGGTACAGCCCCGTAGAGTGTCCTGAGCCAGGTCAGGGCAAGGCCACTGAAGGACGCTATCAATAAAGAACGAGTCGATGGTAATGCGTTCATTATTGGGTCCCCAAAGGCCGGAGGAGAGCGTTACCCTGGCCAAGCAAAGCTCGTGTGTGTGGTGTTTTTACTGCACTCCGCTGGGACCCAGTGTGATTTAGTGCAAGCGGCTAGAGCACATTTCAGCAGACAATTGCACGCTGTCAGCTTTCTGCTGCCACTGGGTTATCTCTCCCTGCTTTCTTTCAGAGCAGATAAGAAGGGTATAATCAGCCTGGAAGTTTGTCTTGCTGGAGCAAGCAACTCACTGCAGCTGAAATCAATCCTTGGTGTTTATATCCCCTGACACCCAACAGAGGAGGGGGGAGGGTAGGGCCTGTCACTACTCATGGGTGAACACGGCAGGCCTCTCTTGCAGAAGGGTTACTTGCACCCAAAGAGAGCCTTTTCCTGCTGAAACTGAGGCCTAGCCTCCTAGGCTTCCCTTATTTGATACAGAGGAGTGTTCATAATCAAATCTGAACCTATGCTGGCCATGACTGTAGCTAGGAGCAGAGATAGGAGGAGTAGAGTGAAGGGTCAGTGCAGACACTATCGATTGGTCTGGTGGAAGAAGCGTCAGATTAATCCAAGTAGGAATTAGTCCTGTTATGAGCTGTGCAAAGCCTCAGCTTCCATAGCACGGAGTGAACAAGGCAGAAAACATGTCCAAAAACATGCTGCTGAGATTTGATTTCTCTCCCTCGACATCTGTACTCTAGTGCTCTGTACCATTTGTATGCCCCCAGCCTCTGTTATCCTTGATTTCAGTTCTACCCCAACTTTTTAAATGGCCAAACTGAAATATTGGAATAGGCACCCAGAGAAGAACGTAAGTTTTTCTCAGCTGCATGAAAAGTGAGGTGGAAATAGCTGACTGACTGTCATGTGGGACCTTTAGAGTGCTGGATGCTTGTTCTTCCATCTCTGGGCTTCTGAGCAGAGATCCTGCGATGGCCTGTTTGACAGCTTGACTGAAGTTTTGGCTGCTCCTGCATACTAAACATCCTGATTATTGGCCCCCACCATTAGTGATAGTTAGGAAGATGAGGAGGAAACATTTGGAAACTGTCACCTTGTGCCCACTCCTCCTCCCCATCCCTGGTTGAGTTTCGCACCTGGGCTGCATCTTCTTATGCCTTTGTTAGCAAGGGTCTAAGGGCTTTTGGATTCAGCTGGGGTTGTAGTGTTTGCCGTGCATTTTAATTAGTTGTAAAGATGTTTCTCTGTTGTCCCTGATTCTCTGTCTTCCCTAGTTCTCAAGTATCTCTATTGTCACATTCAAACCCGTTCGAGCCCAGCATTGCGCCTCACTGATGAGGCTTTGCTTTCGTGATGGAGGGAAAAGCAACTGTTTTATTTCCTGCAAACTCTAGTATCCTCTGTGCTTCTGCTGCCAATCAGAACCATAAATCCCAGGGCACTCTGAAGCCTGAGAGGGATTAAGTACCTGTCCTTTCCAGTGTTTCTCTTCAAAACAAGTCTGATCGAATTCGAGGTCACATGTGCATCTCTCTTGCGGGTAGTTTGGGAGCTTCCTGTAGCGGAACAGTTCCCTAGAGCCTGATGGAGGTTGTCTTGCTTTCTTGTTTGGGGACACTTAGAGAAAGAAACAGACTGTAAGAACAAACAAAAGTTATCATCTGGGGCTTCTCCTTCTACCCTGGAGCCATGCCAAGCACTCAACCACCCAGCGCAAGTGGGATTTTAAGGACATCAGAAAGCACTTCCAAACCAGTGGAGAAACCGTGGCCCTCTGGGAGGGTTTGGACAGGTGCTGCATGGGGCACGGAAGAAGGAATAGCATCCTATGGTCAGATAAGTTAATCGATATTTATCAGCACAGGCTAGATTCATGGGTGAATTTTGATCTGTGCGTTACTGTTTTTCAGAGCTACCAGTAACCATAAAGTAAAAGAAACAGTTGCCTTGGAACTTAGCTATGTGAACTCCAACCTACAGTTACTGAAGGAGGAGCTGGAAGAGCTGAACAGTTGCATGGACGTGTACCAGAATGACAGGTACGTGGAGCTGCCAAGCAGGCCAGGGAGGTTGCTTCGGCGTGGGAAAAGTGGTTTGTTCAGTTGGGATGTCTTTCTTCTTTTCCTTTCTGCCTTGCATGCTATTTCTTTTCCCCTCTAGGCATTGCAGGACTGATGTCCTATCAACACTAAAGTCAGGCTAGGTGTTTGGGCTGCAGCGGATCTGCATCTGCTGAGAAAAAGCTTAGAAATTTTCTCCACTTTGGAGAGAAGTTTGTCTTGCAGCTGTCTGATGGGGATGGAGGCTTGGACTGTGGTGGTGGGAAGGAGATGTGGTCCCTGGATGCTTGCTAAGCATCCTGCTACCTGGGCTAAGCTGTGGGCAGCTCCTCCTAGAAGAGCAAGGAACAGCACAATCTTGCTTCTACCCCTCACTGCTTCCCCTTGTGCCTGTTGGTCTACCTCCCTGATCTGACCAGAGTTTGATGCTCTAGCAGGAAGCAAGAGTTGGTGGCTGGAGAGTAGGAAAGGGATAAAGCACTAGCTACAAGCTGAAAGTATTTACTCTTTCCTCCTGGAAACCTCCACTGCTTAATCTCTAAAACTGCAAGGAGACTGACCCTGACTGTTTTTCTTAGTATATATTTAGGACGTGTTTTGGGATGGGTGCTGCATCTCAGGATTCTGATATCCCAAAGCCAGGAGCAGTGGGTAAATAGGCATTTTTGGGACAGAAGTACCACGTGAGTGATGAGCCCCCCAGAGTATGATTTTTCCAGCAGGTAAAACTGAGTATTTAACAGAAGCAATTAAAAGCATGGCTGTTTAGGTGCCCAGCCTCCTGGTCTGACTGCTCCTGAAATGGGTTACTCACTTGTTTTTATTTTCCTATAGAGGGTGTTACATTTTTCTCTCTTTCCAAGGTTAGACCTTTTATTAATCGAAGTGTGTTGTTTCTTTGAAATGCTTACCCAACGACTTCATCTGTTTGACTCACCGGAGTGGTAATCCTAGCACGCTAGCCAGCAGCAAGCTAACGTGCCAGGACGGCTCAGCAGAGCTATTTATCTGGGTGAGAAAGGAAGAGATCCCCGAGGCAGAAAAGATCAGGGACGCTGCAGCAATGTGGGAGCTGCAAACACTCCTTCCCTTCTGAAGACAACTGTGTGGCAGGTAGATGTACATAGGAGATGCATCTTGCCCCAAAACACGGTGGTCCGCAGGAAGGATTGCTGTGCTGCTGAGGAGAGGAGGAGGTGTCACTGTGTGGAAAGACTAGGAAAACTTCGGTGATTCCGTCCTGTAGTTTGATGCAGTGCTACTGACTGCAGAACCAAGGCAATCTGGATGTAGAACTGATGTACAAGGGATGCAGGGGAGCAAGGGCTAGCTTTAGTATGGAGAAAAAGCTGAGGGAACCAGGTTCTCCGTCACCCTTAAGTGTTCGCTGTGCCCAGGGGATCTGCCGGAGCCTCTGAGCATAATCCTAGGCGTTTTCCTTCTTCCCAGCAATAGTTTGGGGAAGTTAACTTGCAGGGCTGAATTCTCCCGTGAAGCAGGCTTCTTCCCCAAGCTGTTTCCTAGTAGGGATGCTTGGCCTTTCTAACCTACCTCGTGTTTGCTGTGGCTTAAAGAGCAAGCGACAGCAATAACCCCAAAACTCAGCACAGGCCAAACAAAACCCCCTTTGTTTGCTCTGTCGTATTCAATTCAAGCTGAAATCTCATTAGAGAATGAGTGATAACCACTTTTTCATACTAATTATATCTCTTAGGAGGCTGTTTATTCAGTGACCAAATGAGGACGAACAGGCCAAGTATTTTCCCATTGCCAGATTTTTGCAACTTTTTTTACCTCCTCTCTTTCCTGGACTGTAACATGCTAACGGCTCATTGGTTATTTCTAGAGCTAACGAGAGGTGTTTAGGCAACCTGCTGTAAAGCCAGGCTGGTGAGGGCCTCCTGACCCCTCTCCTATCTCGTACTCTGCTAAGCCCCTCTTGTCTCTTCTCCCCCCTGCAAGACCAAGTGTTCAGGGACTTCGTAACACGGCTTAATGCGTAGGGTGAGGAACACCTCTGTGGAATAAGCAAGTGTTGGGAATCATTTGTGTCTGTGTTCCTGAGGCTGACATGAGCTGCAGGTAGGTTCTCATCTCAGTATATCAGAGCTGAGCTATGGGAATGTGGGTTTCTGGGCAAAGAGTCTGGATGCAGCAGGTCTCTATATGCAGTTTGGAATAAGTTCTTTGCTCCTGCTGCAGAGTGAAAGAGCTGCAATCTTCCATGTGCTCAAGGCCCTGCTGCTGGTGCAGACCACTTCATTTCTGGGCTACAGAAGATGAAAATAGCAGCTAAAACCTCCAAAGGATGGTCCTTCCTGGCTGTCATCCTACAACCATGCAATGCTGCTTTGCTCCATAGATGACCTCTTTTGTTTTCTTTCCTTAGTGTTGAAATACAAACCACTACTCAGCTGGGTATTGCCAGAGTCTTCATAGTCTTTAGTGTTTTACAAGTATTGAGCCAGCTCTGTGATAAGGGCTATTATTAGACAACTGGTTTTAATAGATGCAGAAAATTTCAATATTAGACATAGCACTGCACCTCTGAGCAAGTTCTTATCAGTGATGAAGCCCAGATTAGCATGTGGGAGTTCATGAATCCATGACCTGCACTCAAATCATGCCCATTTCCCAAGAGCTGTTAATTAAAACAGATCTGTCACTGCAGCCAATTTGGTTGCTATTATATTTGTTACGGAGATAAAAGCAGAAGCTGGAGTAATAACAGACTGATAATTTCAGGCTGTCATCCCTGTGCACCTTTCCCGGTGACCGGCAGTGCAGAATTGCTGCTTCTGCCTGTGGGAAGTGCACTGTTGTTCCCAGCATCACGTCTACCAGCACAAATCACATCTGGCTTCCTTTTCCGAAGCAGAGTCTGGTCCTCTTTGGTTTTGCCCTTCAGTAGGAACAGATTATACCTAGGGCAAAGAGTGTTCTCCTGTATAACCTGTAAGCTACTGCTGGCACAGGCAGAAAAGAAAAAGGAGATACAGCACTGGATTGGTTTTGGGGACCCATGCAGTCTCCGACGTGGGTGATGACATTATGCTGACATTCCCATCATGTCAGCATTGTACGGCTTGCTGGGCTTGCCTGTGGTTGAAGTTTATTTCTGAGCCTGGAGCTTATTCATCTTTGTCCCTGAAGCACAAGGATTTTCCAACACTTATGAAATGGTCACTGAATAGCTTGTCTGTTTGTTCTTCCAGCGAGTCCATAAGTGTCCCCATGATTCCTTTGGGACTGAAGGAGACGAAGGAGCTGGACTTGTTGGCACCGTTAAAGGTAAGCCTTGGAAGTTTGCGCACTCAATGTAATTTAGACTGCATTAGGGAACCAAATGCCCCCTTTGGGGGATATTTCCATGCATGGGCACCACTGAGAACTGTAGAGGGGACTCTGCAGCAGCTGCAAAACATTTTCTTCTTTGGAATGGTTGCTTTTAGTGCCTGGCAAAAATAAGTTCAGGACAAGGACGTGGACTTGAAACACGGGAAGAAATGCAAGGTTTGAGAGTGGGGCAATGGGGAAGTGACTGCAATTTCTCCAGGCTACTGGAGGGCAGATACTTGTCAGGGCTGCAACGTCCCTATGTGTGAGCTGGCGGTGTCCTGTGCAGGTTTAGCAGGGGAGGGGGGATCGCTTTCCTGGCTTTTCTTGGTGCAGGTTTCCAAAGATTGTGTTGAGAAAGCTGGCACGTTGCTTATGCAGAATTGTCAGAAGTCACCTCTCAGATCTTGAATGTCTGTTTTCATGGGTGCCTGTGGATTTTCTTTTGTTCCCTTATCCAGGATCTCATCAGCGAACACTATGGAGAGGACAGTACGTTGTTTGAAAAGGAAATAAAAGAGTTCATGGAATTGCGGCAGGTCTGTGTCCCGTGAGTTGCAAAATCTTGCTCTGGCTTGTTGAGAAGTCTCACCAAAGGTGCTGCATATTTCTCTGCATCCCTCAATGCTCCTTCCAGATGGCACACTTGTCCTCATGTCTTTGGCTACTGGATTCCTGCAGCATACATTAGAACACTTTAGCTCCAGTTCATAGGTTACAAGCTATAATAGGCCACTAAATAATTGTTTTCTTTCCCTATAATAGAGTCCTTTAATGCCATACCAACCTAGAATTGAACATCAGTAAAAGTATAATGTGATCTGTTATTGTTGCTTTATGAATAATAATTCATCACCAGAAAGGCTAAGTAACTACTCTCTGTCCAGCTAACACACAACATAGTAGCCAGAGAAGAGGAAATATAGAGCAATCTGATAAAGGTGAAATTTATTCTCTTCTATCAAATAACTCTCAAAAGTATTTTCAGTTTTTACCTTGCCATAAAGCTTTGATCTCATGAGCAGGAAGAAAATCCTTTCTCAGGCTTATAAAGGTCTCAATTCCACTCTTCAGGCTGCGAGAGGGAAATGCTGGAAAGTCAGAGCCTGGAATAGGACTCATGATTGAAACTATGTGTTAATAAGAGAGCTCTGTTACTCTTTCCCCTGTCAAATCAAAATCCCTCCCTCAGTCTTTTCTATTATAAGCAAAAATCAGATGGATTTCTTCCCTACCATTTATTTCATCAGACTTTGCATGCATTCCTCTCTCTAAAATAATAATAATTAAAAAATTTCCCAGCTTGGTTTAGGTGAGCATTGCCAGCAGAAAAAAAGCAGAACTGGAGCACTATCTGCTTTTAGTTTGCTGGTTTCAGTCTGTGTGCCCTGGCTTGGACTTTTTATCTCTCCAGCCTTTTTCACAGGTAAATCCGTATTAGCTGTCAAACAAGAGGCCACCTCCCCCTGCTGTGTAATCACCAAGTGCAATGCTGAAAAGCTGGGCTGCATTAATGCTAGCCACATTATTGAAATTCTGCCCCCTTGTCTGCCTATGCTGTAGTAGTCTTGAAGGTCTTGGCCAAATACTGTCCTCCTACTCGCTGAAATCCTTTGCCTGGAAGGAGAGGGACTCTGCACAGAGCCTTTTGGGTGGAGTTTCTCCCACTTAAGCCAATGCTGTAGCCCATAGAGCTGTTAAGTCCTGCTGGCCAGCATGTAAATCTTATGTTTGTCCTGTCCCCTCTCTCTTCTTACCCAAATGTCTGTCTGTCCTCTCCCGCTTCTCCACAGGCGATGCGGACACCGAGCCGGAACGATGCGGGGCTCGAACTCCTCATGGAATATTACAACCAGCTGTACTTCCTTGACAACCGCTTCTTCCCTCCCAGTAAAAACCTGGGTGTCGTCTTTCACTGGTTCGTGAAGCTTTTTCCTTTCTGACCTTTGTACTTCCACATGCATTCCTAAATGGGGCTGATGTGGGCATCAGGGGGTAGATAGGAGCAGGCCTCCTGACTGTCTTCAGGGATCGTCTTCCCTTGTAACATTTGGAAGATCCAACCTGTCCTTTTTTTTGACCTTGACAGCAATACAGGGGCCAGCTGACTTGAAGAGCTGAGTTTCCTTCTTGCTTTTGGCTTAATATCAGCTTATCACCTTGAGCAAATAAGTTAAAAGAGGCATATGGAAGCGTGTGCTCTGTGGGGCCTGGGAATGGATTGGACCTGGGACTTCAAGTCCCAGACAGTCCATGCAAAATGGCAAAAAAAAAAACTCAAGGCTCTTCCTTGAAGGGGCGTAGCTGGTGATATTCCTTGGAGAACAGCATTCTCTTAGTGCACATAGCAAGGATTGTGGTGTGTGTGTGGGGGGGGAATGGATCAGGGGCTGCATATGAAGCAGCTTTTCCCTTCTCCAGGTATGACTCTCTGACAGGAGTCCCTTCCCACCAGCGGGCACTGGCTTTTGAGAAAGGGAGTGTGCTGTTCAACATCGGAGCCCTGCACACCCAGATTGGGGCACGGCAGGACCGTACCTCCCTGCCGGGAGTCAACCGGGCTATCGATGCATTTCAGAAGGCAGCCGGTAGGTTGTCTCCCCTTCTTCTCCTTCCCCATCTGTTCCAGCAGGGAGAGGAGGGAGTGTTTTGAGCCAGGCTGAAATCTAGCAGGGGCAGAGTTGAGCTCGCCTGTGCTGGAACAGGAATAATCAGCTGCACAAATGCAAGATGGGAGCAAGCAGGCAGAGGGCAGCTGTGCGGAAAGGATGGGGGGATTTCTTATGGGCCACAAGTCATGGTACTGCTGCAGTGTAAAGAGGAGTTGGGGTGATCTGAAAGCCACCCAAAGGCCTCTTTCTTGCTGCACAACGCTAGTGATGTCTCAGCTGGGCCAACCTATAAGAGTCTGAAGGAGAAAAGGAAAAAAAAAAAAAAAAAAAAAAAATCAGAGAGCTGGGAAAAAGGAGGGGATGGGAAAGGGAATGATCTGCCTTCCAGTTATCTTTCTAGAGAAATGCTGATCAACCTGCAAGCAAATATGACTGGTGCAGAGATGAAGGGAATGTTTTTTTCTTCACGTTAACAGTTGGTAGAATATAATAGCCTTAAACTCCAGCAAAAACTCATGTTAGGTGCTAGGAAAAACTGACTTGCCTGGAATTACTGTCATCCAGGGCTTTTAAGAGCAAGCTGTAGGCACAAATATCAAAATTGTTGCCTATTATGGTAAGAAACTTGAGAGGTGCACTGTGTATCTGCATAAGCATCCTGGAGCTGGATCTAGAGCTGTTTTTCCTCCTGTGGTGCTACTGGAGCTTGGGCTGGAGAATCTTTGTCCTAGGAAAGCTAATCTATTTGCAACTCAACTGCAGAATTGCAAACAAAATAGCTACCTGGAGCTTTTCTGTTGTATAGGTGCTTTTAATTACTTGAAGGAAAACTTCTCCAATGCCCCCAGCCTGGATATGAGTGCCTCTTCCCTGAACATGCTGGTGCGGCTGATGATTGCGCAGGTGCAGGAGTGTGTCTTTGAGAAGGTCACCTTGCTCCGAGCCCAGAGTGACTTCCTCACGCAGCTGCAACTTGCCCAGGAAGCAGCCAGGGTAAGTGCTGCTTTTGGGTCCCACAGCAAAGCCGGGTGAGGGTGTCATGGGGAGAGAGTGGAGAATTTTGTGGGGCTGTCACTGGTGGAGCAAGCAAGAGCGACCTTATGAGCTGTGTGACAGCCCCACTGACCACCATGAAGCAGCTGGAGAGCAGAATGAACAGGTGGAGGAAGCAACCTTCTGGGCATTGCTTGCCTCTGTGCATTTGCTGAGCTGTTTGTAAATATTGCCGGTTGTTAATCCAGCCATAAAGAAAAGAAACGATCCCGTCAGTGGTTTAGGGGCGAAGTCACGCACACTGTTGACATAACTGCATTTCCTAACCTTGAGTTATGAATAGAATTAGTCCAAGTCCTTTTCGGAGATAAGCCTTTAATCGTTCCACCTTGCCCTGCTGGGAATGCTGCCTTCTCTATGTAGTTGTAATAGTGCCAGGCCCAGGCCAAGAATAAACCTGGGCTTCAGAAGATGCTCTTTCTGCCAGGTCTTCTGAAGAGTTGCACTGAAATGGCTTCCTGAGATCTCTAGGCTGTACCAGCTGCTCAGTGCGATATCAGGAGTTATGGCAATCAGAGCATCACCATCTCTGTTAAGGCCGTGGTGGAGCAGGGCAAACAGCTGAGCTCACGCAGTTTATTTTTCTTAAAGCAGGATTTCAGCAGAGATTTTTCTGTGTCACTTTGGCCAAGGGACTGAGAGAATCTGCCTCGTATCAGCTGAGGAGAGAGATCTTTATTGTTCAAATATCCTGGAAGTAGGAAATATTGTTACAGTAGTCTGATGTGCTGGGTTTGGGCTGCAGCATGTTCAAACTCAGATACCAAAGCCCTGCGTAGGTTACCAGGCCTCCTTCATGGGGTCTCTGATAGCAGGGCTTTGCCCAAACTGTGCAAGATGGGAAGAGCTTATGCGGCTGCCTCCCTGCTGCCCATGTCATGGAGGCACCAGGACCCCGCAGGACAAGTAGAGCTGGCACCTCAGTGAAGCACACCAGCTCCCACTGTGGTCAACAGATCTTGGGGCACAGATCACCCATGCACTGGGCAGGGGAATCACAACACAAACTCCTAGGAAAGTCCTAGCAGGACTGTCACAGATGGACACAGCTCTGTTGTCAGGGCCTCCAGATGGATGAGATAAGTAGCCTGTGCATCAGCAGCTTGAGTTTTGATACCTGCAGGTTGAAGATGTCTACTCGTTGGTGCACCAGACGATGACCCAGGCCCATGTGAAGGATTACGTTCCCTTCTCTTGGACCACCATGGTCCATGTCAAGTCAGAGCATTTCAAGGCCCTCTCCCACTACTTCGCCGCCATTGCGCTCTGTGACTGCCCTGGTGAGTATTAAGCATATATTAAGCTTTACATCTCGGACGTGGCTTCCCATTTAGCCAAGTGCTCGTGTGTTGTGGTTGCTATAGAATCATAGAATCAGTAAGGTTGGAAGGGACCTCCGGAGATCATCTAGTCCAACCCCCCTGCTCTACAGGGTCACTTAGAGCATGGTAGACAGGGTTGCATCCAGGCAGGCCTTGAAGATCTCCAGAGAAGGAGACTCCACAATCCCTCTGGGCAACCTGTGCCAGTGCTCCATCACTCTCACAGGGAAGAAATTCCCCCTCACATTCAGGCAGAACTTCCTGTGCTTCAATTTCTGCCCATTGCCTCTTGTCCTGTCACATGGGACAAGTGAAAAGAGTTTGTTCCCGTCCCCTTGACACCTTCCCTTCAGGTACTTATACACATTGATCAGATCCCCCCCTCAGTCTTCTCTTCCCCAGGCTAAACAGGCCCAGCTCTCGCAGCCGTTCCTCAGAGGGCAGGTGCTCCAGCCCTCTGATCATCTTCGCAGCCCTACGCTGGACTCTCTCCAGTAGCTCCATGTCTCTCTTGTGCTGGGCAGCCCAGAACTGGACATAGGACTCGAGATGAGGCCTCCCCAGGGCTGCGGAGAGGGGCAGCATCACCTCCCTCCACCTGCTGGCAACACTCTTCCCAATGCACCCCAGCAGACCATCGGCCTTCTTGGCCACAAGGACACATTGCTGGCTCATGGTCAACCTGCCATCCACCAGCACTCCCAGGTCCTCCTCAGCAAAGCTGCTCTCCACAAGGTCAGCCCCCAGCTTGGACTGGTGCCTAGGGTTATTTTTCCGTAGGTGCAGGACTCTGCACTTGCCTTTGTTGAACCTCAGGAGGTTCCTCTCCGCCCAACTCTCCAGCCTGTCCAGGTCTCTCTGTATGGCAGCACAGCCTATCTCAACTCATTCAAGTAGCAGTATTTGGGATATTGTGGGAAAGAGCTAAAAGGATGTCCACACAGAGTAATCGGATGCAAAACCTAGAGCAGTTGGGATGCTCTGAGCTGTTGGTCTTTCCTGCCAGTTTAGTTAGAGACTGGAAAGAGCCTGCATAGAGTAGATTTCCTCCCTGTTTCTTTCTCTGATTTCTATAGTCCTTGCAAAGTCTTTCTGAGGAGGTCAGCAAAAAGATGCTACAGGAATGTCACCGTGCTCTCCACTTTGGAGTTGGGTGGGTAAATGCTGTGGAGAGGCACTGTTCACTGTCTGCTGACCAAGCACATGCCAGGCAGCTCAGCAAGGCACCTCAGCTGGCCTCCCCAGTCCTGCAGCACCAATCTACCTGGCAGGCTAGCCAAGGGTTGCAAAAAACAGAATTTCCCCTGGACAAACTGGTCTGGGCTACCCAAATTTAATTGCCAGCCTTCTAGCTGTCTGCCTGTGACTGTATCAGAGCTGCAGGGCCAAGTCCTGACAGCAGGGTGCACATAACTGCGTCTGAGGCAGGGTGACATGAGTCTGCAGAGTTCAGCTGGAGCTGGTATTTGGGATGTGACCCATAATCTCCATCTGTGCTGTCACCGACGTTTGCACAAGTGAGTTTGCGTCAGGCTGAGGATTTGGGGGTGATCAGCAGACGCAAGCTGTGACCTGCAATGTTGGCTTTCCACGTGGTGGGGGTGGCTGACGACAGGCAGCAGGGCTGAGTTGCTTCTTGGAGATCTGCTGTCAGAGGCCGAGAGCCGGGGCCCCTCTGTCCACTGTCCGTGTACATCCTTCGCTTTGCCTGCTTTCTTTTCTTGCCTTGTCATCCAGTCCCTCGCTAAGGTAGTTGCAGGATCCCACATTTTTCTGGGCATCTTGATGTGATGCAGCCTTCTGCAGAAAAGCCCAGTGTCCCAGAAACACGAAGGTACTATTTTGGGTGCCTTGCAGAGCGTTGAACCGAGTTGCTGATCCCTGGAGAAGAGCAGCGTCACGACTTCAAACCGCAGGCTGTCTCGCACCTAAAACGGGAGTGGAGAGGAGGGAGGTTTGCAGCCCTTCTTGGAGGTGCAGCCATCAGCAGCTCACTCGGAGAGTGGATCTGCCCTCCCCCCCCTGCTCTGTAACTTGCCCAGACTCTTGTCACGAGGCTTGGGGTGTGTGGGCGTTGCAGAACCAAGAGAGGCTTTTAGGGCTGAGCAAGAAAAGATGCTGGGTCAGAGACAGGAGTGAGGCATGGTGTAAGGCTGAAGAGGCTTGAAGACAGAAATGGTAGAGACAGCAGAGGACAGGGATGAGATCAGGTTAGCAGGGACAGGACAAACCTCTCCTCAGAGACTGTGTGGTTGTTTGCCTGTCCCAATAACATTAGGCACTGAGGGAGGCATGAATTTGCACATTTCCTGATTTTTTTATTTTATTTAGTTTCTTTTGAAGGGCTGCCTGGTCAGATCTCATGTGCCAACTTTGTCGCTTCTCCAAGCATGCTTTGGCCCCATTATTGAGAATAACAAATTCCTTGCTCCTGTAACTGACCGTCAATAAACTCTTTATGCTGAAGTTTAATCCCCTGTGGGTACTTGCATGGGGAGAGTTGGCATCCAGAGTTAGCCTGATGGAGCTGCTGGTTCACAGCCTGCAGGGTGCCAGTGTCAGGGCGACTGACTGGGCTTTTGCATCTGCCTGAATTCGAATCAGCAAGTTCCTAGTATTCTAATACTGGAGTCCAATAGCCCTCTTAATTCCTTGCTGTCCCATCCTGTCTCCAGGCGGGGAGGATGCAATGAGTTGTGAGGGGCCTCTGAACTGAAGGGGATTAGGAGCAATTTGCCTGGAAATAATTAGGTAAAAATCATGCATACAGAGCAAAGCCTAGCTTAGTGCTTGGAGAGCCCGTGCAAGGTGTTTCCGTCACAGCCTCACCAATGCAGCTGATGTGGCATCTCCATCTGGGCAGCCTTCCTTTCCTGTGTTGGAGGGCATCTGGTGGGTGCCTAGGGGTCTAGATTTCAGTGGGAAAGTCTTAGAGTGGAAGAAAGGAGTAGGGGAATGCCTTGGTATTGTACTGGTTGCGACTGGGCAAACCCCTCTGGTCTTGTTCCCCCGTGGGTTATCTCTGTCATTTTTGCGTGTATGGCTGTAGGTGGAGTCCCAAATGCAGCAAGGAAGAGGGAGCAGATTTTGCGATTCAGCTCCCTGTTTACACTCTAGCCTGTCATTTTTGTTCTGCGCTTGTGCTCTAGTTATCATCTGACTTAGCTCCATGTCACTAACCTTCAGTAGGAATATTCAGGGCTTTTTATTTTCAATCCTACTTCTAAAACAGCAAAGGAGGGAAGGAGGCAAAAGAGCCAGATATTGAAGTGATGTTGACTCCCAAATCCTGCACTGAACTTCAGTGTGATGTGGCCTTTAATATACTAAATCTTCTCTCCATCAGCTGTTTCTTGGTGGTTTTTGCAGACTGTTGCTGCTAAAGCCAAGCCCCCGTTGGATGAAAGAAAGCTACCACTGAAGCTAGCAGGGCCATGTCCACAGCAGCGTGGATGTGGCTCGCTCTCCATCTTCTCCTCTCGCCACCTGGGACTCCCTGCCCACCTGCAGCTGAGCAGTGCTCTCACTTTCTCTAAGCATGTTCCCACCTCTGTTTCGCACAGCGGCATCTGATGCTGAGCTCCCAGAGCATGAGAAAGCTTTTGTCCAGTTTCATGTCACCATGCCAGACGGGCCATCTCTCCGCATCCTGCTGCAGGATCCTGAGGAGAGAAGGAAGCTAGGTAAGTGTATGCTTGGTGGCAGATCTGGGTTTACAGCTCAAAGGTGTGATAAAACCTGATACACCAACAGAGCAAACCCTGCTGTAACCCAGGCACTGTGCTATAGGAACTGTATCCACAGAGGTGAATCAAAGGCTGAAAAGGGCCTTTCTATGCAAAGACACTTTTTGTCTGCCTCTCTTTGAAAAGAAAAGAGGAAGGCAGTGATCAGAAAGTGTCATGGTTCCCTCTTTCCCTATAAGGATGTTTAAGTGCTCTGTCAGTCACAGACAGACAATGCCCTGTCTAATTGAGTGTGTTGCATCTTACTTCTCTCGTCTCCATCTCCTTTTGTTTTACACTGATACCTCAAACGTGAGACTACCTATGAAAAATGCAAGGCTTCACTTTTTCCCCTCTGGGATAATATATATGTAAGCAGTAAACTGTGCTGTGAGCAAGGAGGAAGGAGTGGAATAAAGCCATCAGCGTTTGTCATTGCAGAGCTCCTTCCAATTATGACCAAGTGCAGCACTTCCTTCGTTAGCCTGCGGACAGAGCTGGTACCTGAGGCTGAGCATAACTCCCAAAATATTGAGGCTCCTTTAAGTCACTGCTGTGAAGGCAGAAGACATTTCAGCTACACTTGAAGGGAGTAGTGAACAGACAGCACTTTCTCCTCACAATTCCTTTTTTTCTTTTTTTCTTTTTTCTTTTTAATACTTCCATTTCTCGATGATCTCTTAATAAGCCTGTTCACTGGGTGGGTGTTTCTGTAACTGCTAGTGCTGCAGATTCCCCCTGGAACTGCAGAGCTGCACTGAGCTCTTTCTGGATCACTCCTTGCCAGCAGTAAAGATTCTGCAGTCTGAACGTAGTTACCTGTATCACTGAGGGGCTGTGACTCCCATGTAGTGGTCAGAGACAAAAGCAAGCTTCAAGCTATCTCCAGGATTCTGTACTCTGTTACCTGCTCCTTGGAAAAAATTTTCAGGTGTTTCCAAAGGGGATCTCACTTCAATGGTGTAGTCCAGCCCCAGTATTAAAGGGAAGGAGCATTTTCATGGATGGGGGATGGGACAAGGGCCCTCAGCCTTGCAGCCGTGAATGTTTAGGGAGGACAGTTCAACGGTCCACGATAAAAACCAGCCCACAAAGCTTGTCCTGATCTGCCTTGCTGAGTTTGATGGTGGCCCTGAAAAACCTGGGCTCTTCCTGCACCAGGTAAAGTTCTACAATGAAAAGAGAAATATTTTTGGACCTGGAGCTCCTGGAAGGTGTTTGGCTTTGGCTTTCAGCTGATTAACTTGACTTAAAAGAAGATGCAGTGAAGGCTGGGGGTGGATCTTTTTAGATACATCAAAAGGGTCGAGAGATGAGAGCTTTCTCCCATGCTGACTTTCAACTTAAGGGAAAAGATAGGAGCATTTGCTTATTCAGCTAAAGCTGAATTTTAACAACCCTCCCCAAAGAGCCTAGAACAATGGGAAGTTCAGTTCTGTACTTCTAGGATGTCATCTTGTTTGCCTCCCACACAAACTGTTTCTTGGTGCTCTTTTCCCTAATTGTAGAAGTGTGAAATGAAACAGGCTCTACCAGGAATGAGTTTGTCACGTAGCCAGCCCAAGCAGAGTCCTCCCGGCTGCTTTGCCTCCTTTTGCTGCTAGCTAGTGGGAGGCAGAGGACATTTATGCACTCTTTTCCTCACCAAGGCATAGGGAGGCTTCCTCAGCAATTCTTAAATGAGCCCCAAAGCTAGAGTATTATGATAAACTACCCTGACACCTTCAGCTGCTGTAATCTGGTTTCTTGATTGGCATCACCTCAGCTTCCAGCTTTGCCTGCTCTCCTAGGAGAAAACAATCTCTATTCATCATTTCCTTGTAAATATTGAACATGCAGACATCAGCATCAGCTCCATTTTCAGCTTATAAGAAAGGAAGAAAGTTGCAGCACTAAAACCATCTCCCTGAAAGGATTTTTTTTCCTGTTCTCTTGTTACAAATTCTGATAACGTTATTTATATCAGCATGTGACATATTCCACCTTCACTAAACTGAAGCCAAAAGACTGCATAACTTCCTGGTCAAATCTTGTTTGATCACCTGGCTGAACACGGACTGTCATTTGAAATGTGAATTTACAGTCTTGCAGGGAGACAGAGGCAGCATCAGTATCCGAAGTAGATGATGATTTAGAAAAGAGATAATGATCTGAGAGTTCTCAGGTGACCTGTCTCAACCTGTATCTCCTGTGATCTCGTGTTATCCATTTGTTCATCAGCCGAAATAGCAGGAATCAGTGATAGTCATTACCAAGCCTCATAAAGTCAAGGCAATCCAGTGTTTGTGCTTTCCTCCCTCTGTGAGTGGCAGTGGGTACTTTGATAAAATAAGATCTGTGTATTTGGCAAGAAACTATGAGTAATCATTTTGGAGAGTCATTTCCTCTCAATTTTATACTCAGCCTCAAAATATTTCCTTGATTTCTTGACTGAAACTTGTAACACAGATATTAACCCCTACTTCTAAGGGGAGTAAAGGAGAGGTATTTAGGCAACTGATTGGTCTCTCCTTACTCTCTGGAGTAAATCCTGGCCATTTCCCTGGATTATGTTGCCACCGTGTGTCTTGAAACTGGAACTGCTAGAGGCATGTGTGTTTTTATTATGTATGTGTGTATTTAGTTGTTTATATATCGTTTAGGATTGGCTATGGGGACCTTCGTTGCTGTCTCTCAGGGATGTTTGGATGGGTATTCATAGGTCGCTTACTCAGAGGTCATCAGTATACCTCACTCCTAATCTCCCAGATGTATCTGGTTCAATTTGGTGTTGCTTACATCTCTCCGGTCATTTTTAGCCACTGTGCTTTTGCCAAGGTGAAAACAAATTGAAGGTACTTTAAGAGGAGAGGAGCAAGAGTGGGCACTAAAGAGGGCAAAAAGCAGGACCTGCAGGGAAAGGTGAAGGAACTGGGTTTGCTTAGCATGGAAAAGAGGGAGAAGTGTCAAACCATTCCATAGTTGAAAGGCAGTCACAGCGAGGACAGGATCTGATTGCCCTCTGTGCTCACAAGGGACACAGGGAGATGGAGAGAAGTTAATTTATGGAGGAGATATAGGTTAAACGTTAGGAGAAACTTTGCTTACTGCAAGGGCAGTGAAGCACGGTTTCCGTCTCCCTCGCTAGGTGATGGCAGCTCCTTTGCCGGCGGTTTTAGAGAACATCTGCCAGGTATTCTCAGCCTTGTCTGCTGCCAGGGAGTGAAGTAGGTCACCCCTCAAGGTCCCTTCTAGCCCTACATTCAGGCGTTAAGCTGACGGCTGGGACCTACTCCATTTAACGCACGTTGAAAGCCTGGCAGGCTGCTAACGTGACTGGGCTGTCCCTGAAACACGTCGAGTGACACAGCAATTGAAACTCCTTTAATCCGTGGGCAGCCAAGCGAGCAAGACTGCCTGGTGTTGAAGAAGGAGTGACAGTAGAGCTGTGCGGATCTCCTGCTGGTGCAGCCAGGCTGTGATTTCTGTGTTTTTTCCAGGCAAAGCTCATCTGAAGAAAGCCATCATGAAGCATGAGGAAGCTATGAGAATCCACAGCTTATGCAAGATCTTGCGGAAGATGGATATTCTCCAGGAGGTCCTTTCCTTTGCTCACAAACGGTCGCTGAGCAAATACTCAGAAATTGACCACGAAGAGGACTTCTTTGAAACCGGAGATGCCCCAGATATTCACCGTAAGTGGTTTTGGGGGGTATTCTGCATGGGGGAGAGTGCATCTAGAAAGGGATGCAGTTTGCAAAGGTCATACAAAGTAGGCAAATTGTGCAGGGTTTTGTGGAGTTTGCAGTTAATTTGTGATATGTAGCTGTGAGCAAAGAGTTGTGCATGTGTAAAAGGAACGGGGCTCCCTGTACCGAAATGGAGTACTGCTAATATGAGTGGGTTGGAGCTCTGGGTTTCGTGTTTGACAGCTCCTTGAGAGGTCCAAGCTCTTCGGGTTACATTGCCCCTGCCTAGGGAGCACATTGTGCCCGCAGTGAGGCAGCAAAACAGCTGCCACTTAGCTCATGGTACAATTGCATGATCCTGGTGTGTGTGCTTTCTCTTTCTAATACTAGCCAAAACTCATCAGAAACCGGAGATAAAATCCCCCAACTTCTCCCAGGTGAAGGTGACCGATCTCTTCCACAGACTGGTATGTATGGATATGGAGGGAGGTGTCACTTTGTGGTTATGGGCAAGGTCAGGCACGAAAGTTCTTTGTGCCCTCAGCATGCAGGGGAACTTTCCAGGCAGCATTTAGGAGCATCCAAAGGGGCAAGAATGTCCGTGCAGGTTCTATATTCTCTCCAAAATGCTGTCTGGGGAGCAAATGCTGCCTTCTTCTCTTATTAGTTCATTAGTCATAGAAGCAGCAGCAGGTTAGTTAGCTGAGGAGCAGGGCTCTCATCCAGGTTCCCCAAGAAGGCAGCAGGCACATGCACGCAAGTGTGTCCTTTCATCCTGCTGTAAGAAGCAGCAGGACTGTGAGTCATTCTTCCCTCCTAGTACAGGCGCTTCCCTCAAGGGCTTCCTTCCAGCATGAGATGAGCCACCTCCTCACAGGAAGGAGCTTTGGCAGGAGAAGGGGCAAGGGAGTCCATATCTGTATTCAGTCGCTGAAAATCAGCATGGGTTTTAATATGAAACTTCTTGGATGAAAGGCGGAGCTGGGTGGGCAGCATTTTGGGTGGGCTTTACCTAGTAAAGACTGAAGGGACTCTTTAGTGGAGGTTTTAGGGGACGGAGCAGGTTGTGGCCAGTGTTACCATCTGGGAAAGTACCACTCAGAGAAGTGGTGAGTCTCCTTCTCTGGAGATCTTCAAGACCCGCCTGGATGCAGCTCTGTCTACCATGCTCTAAGTGACCCTGCTGAGCAGGGGGGCTGGACTAGATGATCTCCGGAGGTCCCTTCCAACCTTACCTATTCTATGATTCTATGATTCACTCCATCTTAGCTGCATGACCTGGGCCAGCCGTTCTCAGACCAGCAGGGCAGGAGATGTAAGAACCAACAGGAAAGTGTGACTTGGCCTTTATCTCTGACCTCCTTGGACTTATCAGGTGCCTGGGAGCAGGACTTAGCTTAGCAGCTGCCTTGGATGCTGTCAGGGGGTCTGCCTCTGCTGTCCCCATTCCTCAGTGCAATCTCTGCACAGCTGCCTGTGGACGTCCCAAGTGATGTATAGCACTCTGGGAAGTGATTGGGCTAACAGGACGTAACCAGTATCGCTATTTTTGAACAACCTGTGTGGAGGGCAGACAGTCAGAGCCTGCTTCTGTGAGAATAGGAAGGAGTTTTGGGGGTGGTCTGATCCTGAAGAGATGACCTATCCTGATGCAGTCCAACCCTGGCTGGCAGCATTCCCCAGTGCAGCATTCAGGCTGCAGTGAAAACCTCAACCCGCATCCTTTGATGATGGGTTTTATTTCCTTAAAGGAGGGAATTAAGGAGCTAGTTCGATATGCTGGAGCTTTGAGTTGTTTGATCCAGGGCTGTAGTGTTTAAACTGACCCAGGTTCCTTGATCTTGATAGTGAGACCTCCTCCTTTGTAGTGTGGGAGGATGTCCTGATCCACGCTGGCCCTGCTCTGAGCAGAGGGTTGAACCAGAGACCTCCAGGGATCTTTTCCAACCCACGTAGTCTGTGTTGCTTCACACACAGCCAGAGTCTAACAAGTGCTCTTAACTCCTCTAGCCTTACAGTGCATAAATCTGCTGCTTTTTTGACATGCAGGCAGGCTGAAGCACTGGGCAGGCTCAAAATAGGTCAGCACATTGCAAAAGATAGGATTTTTTTGCTCTCCCTCATCTCCAACAGCAAGTGTTTTGTAGAGTTGCAGCATAGGGTCTCCAGAGAGTTGCTCTTGCACTGAAAGGTGTTTTCATTCTTTCTGCTTTGCCCTAGGGGCCCCTCTCAGTTTTCTCAGCCAAAAACAAGTGGTACCCTGTGCGAAGAGTCCACCTGGTGAGAGGTGAGAATGGCTTTGGATTCACGCTTCGAGGAGACTCTCCCGTCCTCATCGCTGGTGTCATACCTGGGGGCTGTGCTGCTGTGAGTAGCCCAAGCATTCGCTGTCCAAGGCTTTCGCTCTGCCAGGGATGCTGGAAATGGGGTTGCCTGGGGTTGTCTTGAGGGCTGCCTGGCAGTTTTAGCACTTAACATTAAGCTGTGTAACTTGGCAACGACACTGATCTATTTAGATGGAGACTTAACCCTGCTGAATCTCTGCCTGAGGTTTGCAGATAGGCTCTTCCAAAAGAGTTGAGCTGTGGTTTTGAGGAGATAACTAAGGAAAAATACAGAGGTTAGCTCAGTTTCTAAATACTGGGAGCTTCTTGTTTTCACCAATGACTCGGCTCCCCTATCCCCGATTTGGGGAAATGAGGGTGGATGGAACAAGATGGCAAGTCTAATACTGAAATCATCTCTGAAAACTCTGGAGTGGGCTTTTACTCCAGATAAAGATATTGAAATGTTGGTGTCCAGGTGTATACAAGTTTCTAAACCTCTATTATAGCTGGTCCTGCGTGCCCTGGCTGGCATGCTGTGTTTCTCCAAGCTCTAGTAATGGTATCAGCTATGTCTCCAGTGCCTGTATCAGTAGCTAAGTGCATGTGGAAGAACTAGATTTGAAATGGAAAACTACCCTGGAGTCTTTCCATGGAGCTGGACTGGCCCCACAGCCCCACGCTGGTGCATGCTTTGGTTTAAGCTTGTAAAGAGCCTTGCTGAAGCCTAACATGTAAAGCATGTACTGTAGGACCTTACTCGGCCTGCTCTATTTTTCTGAGGGTCAAGACTTTAAGTACCTGAAGGGAGGGTGTCAAGGGGACGGGAACAAACTCTTTTCAGTTGTCCTGTGTGACAGGACAAGAGGCAATGGGCAGAAATTGAAGCACAGGAAGTTCTGCCTGAACGTGAGGGGGAATTTCTTCTTCCCTGTGAGAGTGATGGAGCACTGGCACAGGTTGCCCAGAGAGGTTGTGGCGTCTCCTTCTGTGGAGATCTTCAAGGCCCACCTGGATGCAACCCTGTCTACCATGCTCTAAGTGACCCTGCAGAGCGGGGGGGTTGGACTAGATGATCTCCAGAGGTCCCTTCCAACCTTACTGATTCTATGATTCTATGACTTGCAGACGGTGATTTTTCTGGAGGTATGTTGTGTTTAGCCTCTGGCAGTAGGCAGGTTAGAGTTGAATGTGTGTTTTATAAGGCTGCTCTTGTCACAGTACAGTGTGTTTGTTGGATGTTAAGCACAGCCATTGCTGGCAGCTACAAAATAGATCCATAGTCTATAGAGCATCCCCTCTTCGCAAGCATGCTGCAAAACAAATGTAAAATCTCTTGGATGAAAAACCGAGCAGCCTCACGCTGCAGCTCAAACATATGCACTTTCTCCGTTCCCTTGCAGGAAGCTGGGCTGAAGGAAGGGGATTACATCATCTCAGTGAACGGCAAGGATTGCAAGTGGTCCAAGCACGCCGAAGTAGTACAGCTGCTGAAGAGCACTGGGGAGGAAGGAGTGGAGATTGGTGTGATAACACTCCAGGGCTCAGAGGGGCAGAAAGCCGTAAGTCATGAGGGCGTTCTGCAAGCAAAGCTTGGCAAAATCCTTAGGTAGGAAACTGCAGCTCTGGGGAGAAATTTGCTATAGTCTGCTTAAAATGAGGCTCTGCTTTGTCTCCTGCATGGCAGGTTCGTTTACAGCTGGCCTGGCAAATATAAAGCACTGGTAGCTGCTTCCGGGGGAGGAGGGCCATCTATCTTCACTCTTAGCCTCGAAATAGTCACCAGGCAAGCTGACCTAGCAGCTGCTTTATGGAGGACAGAGGTTCCTTACTGGGCTGTAATGGGCAGAGGTGGCAGGGCAATGAGGAATAGTAGCCTCCTTTTGCTGCATAAGCTTCCTTTTCCTGTGGCCAGTGCAGCAGAGAGGCTTTAAATGAAATGAGACCTGTTCTGCCTGAGATGGAGGCTCCTTACTTATGTGCCCGTAGCTTGTACTAGTGTGTGTTGAGGACCTAAACAACACCAGAGGCATTGGCTGTGGATTGCACTTGATAGCTGAAGCCAAACATTTTGAGCTCTTGTCCTCGCTCTAGTTTGGTGCCACTCTGTTTTCAGCTTCGTCTTTAGGCTTCCCAACCCTGGTGTTTTGCTCTCTGGCCACATGAGGACTTCCTGTTATACAGGAAAATATTCAAATGCAAGGAACCAGCAGAAGCACTATAGAAAGGAATTGTTTGAGTGTCAGAGACCATTTATGTGGGTTTCCTCTTTGCCATCGGACCTTATGCTGGTCTCTGTTCCTTTTACTGACAGGCAGACAAGAAGGCAGCAGTCATGTCTTCAGGAGGTGGGCTGCTGAAGAACAACAAGGAGAACAGCCGGAAAAGTCTAATGAACAGCAAGAGTGCCAGCACACTGCTGGTCTGGAATAAGAAGAGCAAACGGAGCAAGAACAGCACTTACAGCGTCCCCTTCACTGCGGTGGGAGACAACGAGGCCATGTACTGAGACAGCACTTGCCTACGTCATGTTCTTCAAACTCTGGGCCTGACTAACATTGTATCCTAGCAATGACAGACTCTCAGCAGCGCAGGCAGTCTGTTTGGGGTACACTGGTGTCATTGCAGCATGACGCTCCTCTTTCAGGGCAGGCCAGGCTTCCAGTGCTGAACCTGTCTGGGGACATGCCGCTGTTTGGATTCTCTTCAAAGAGACGAATGACACGTAGTCGCTGTCGCTGCTGTATGTTGGATTCCTCCATCTCCCAGCTCCTACATAAGTGGTCCTCAGCTAAACAGTGTTGGGAAACTTTTTTTTTTTCTCTTAAGGGGACGAGGGACCTGTACTTTGGTATAAAGCAGGGACTGGTTTGTGTCTTCTGCTTAGTGCAATGAGCAGCCAAACCAAGCCCAGACATTAAAGCGAAAGCTGTAACATTTCTTAGTGTCTCTTAGGCTTTATCTGCCATGTAGAAGACACCACCATTGACGCTGCTCACCAGGAGCTGCTGGTGTAGCCAGGTCACACAGCAACTCCAGCCCAGCATCTCTGTCAGAAGATGACCAAGAGGGAGGTATTTGGATCTACTGTGAGCAAGCTACTGGGTGGTCTGAGGGTTTTCAGCCCTTAGGGCAGCTGGGCAGCCCAGTATGCTTAGACAGGCTGGCCTGGGGAGTTTGCAGGTTGCAGGGTTTCTCCATGTATACTTTGCAGCTCTTTAGGGGAAAAATTGGACCTTGTTGTTTTAAAAGTGTCCAGCCTGTGAGTACTGAGGTTGTGGAGAAAAGCATTCTGGTCAAGAAATACTCATGGGAGTCTGAATGAGTAAATTTAAGCCAGCTGGCTTATGAGCCAGTCTCTCAGCGCAGTCTCAATTCACGTGCATGCATCTTACTGTAGCCAAGGGACTTCTGTTCCACTAAGCCTGCAGGGCTGGCTGTTACATAGAGCAGAGTAGGTGGATTGAGATGGCCCATTTGCCTCTGTGTGAGCATGAAGGGAGGACAGTTCCTACTGTCCTACATGATTTTTTTCTAAAGAGCAGAACAGCCGTACGTGTATGTATTCACTCTTTCTAGTTTACATTGACATGACAATCTCCATGTGATTACAGAATGGAGATGTACCTAACACCTTGGTACCAGAAGGCTTTAGGGTTTTCAGTATTGCAAGCCTTGAACCAATGGATTAGCGAGACCTCCTACTGGCCAAGCTGTCAGATCAAGGTTTTCAGCCTGAGCTCAGATTACATTCGATTCCCGTTTACTGGGAGAGGAATAAACATGGGGATAGCTCAGGTACCGATGACATGTGGTGACAGTATTGTGGAGTTCAGTGCAGACACCTGAAGCCCTGGAGGGCCTGAGTGCTTAACCAGGTGGTTAGGCAGCAATCTGGGTTAGCAATGTGCCAGCTAAATAGGTTAAAGCTCAGATGGGGTTGGTCACATCTCCACCAGCAGAGCAGGCAGCATGTCAGACCTCCATAGCTGCAAGTCATCAGCAGGGAGGAAGATTTTGGACTACATATTCCTCTGAGTTTCACAAGTAGCATGTGGTTGGGTCACTATTTAGCAAAGCTGGTAAGCTAGAGCTGATATAAACTTGAGCATATGCTTGTGCTGTGCTGAACAGGGGCTTGTGCACTTTTTATTTTAATGGGTGCACAGGTTTGCCCAGCAAATACAGCCAGAATGCATAGCCTGCTTCTCTGGAGGAAAAGGGAAAGACTTAGTACGTATTTTTTGTCTTGCTTTTTTAATCAGTAGAGGTGGATTGCCCTAAATATGTGAGTAGATTAATAGCTAAGAACCTTACTTCTTTCTTGGTATGAGATTAAAATTCCAGGAAGATAGCTCCTCCAGATTATTAAACTACTAAATTTGTGCTAGTATTGGATCTTGCACACGTTGCTAATACCCTAACATTGTGCTGTCAGCATTCATAACAGAGCTTGGCTGATGGATGCATGCATCTTGGTAATTGTACTGGAAATGCTAGAAGACTCAGAATATACACTAGATATATTGGCAAAATTTTCTCAATTCCGTTTCTGCATTGTGCACTATTTTTCTGAAGGCTAAGGAGCTGTCTAATCTTGAGTGCTTGGATGATCTTGGTAGGTATAAAATACCCTTCAGAGATTCAATTGTATTTTTGTACTTTTTAAGTTGTGACAAATTTGTAACTGTAGTTGAATGAAATTAACTGAACACGCAGGTCCCTTGAGGCTGGCAGTGGAATATCTTCACATTAGGTTGGTTCCCTTTGGAGGAGGTACAATCGTACCTTGATCTGTTCTAGGTAACTCGGTGCTCATGTGCCAACCTTTTGGTCCTGTTTTGATTTATGGAAAATGAAAGGAAGATTTCTAATTATAGAAAGTATAATATCCAAAGCGCATTAGTTACTGACAGACAGCTCATGCAACGTATCCTGCTCTGCCTCTCATCATTTCAGCAAGTTCTGCAGATGGACTGAGATTCGCGCTCTTCGCTCTTGTCTTTGTGTATGGTTGTGGGGTCTGGGGAGCCCTGTGTTTTCGTGATGAATCCCCAGGCCCCTGGGCACAAGCTGCCCCTCCCCTGGCTGAAGGAAGAGCCCTTCTTTTCCCCCAGGAGGAGCCCTTCATAATTGTCATTTTCTGCAGCTTCCTCTGCAGTAACTGAGAGCTAGACGTTGTCAGACAGGATTATAGGTCTGGCTTTGAGCATGAGACCATCTGGTACCATGAGATTTTCTATGTAATCTTGCCAGCTGTTTGGCACGGAAGTGGTAGGAAATGATGTAGGTTTACATGTAAGGCAGGCTTGCCATTAACATATCTTGGTAGAAACTCTGGAGCTCCTGGATGTGTTGTGTGTGCTACCAAAACACAGGTCTCTGAGACAGAGATTTGTTTATTTAAAAGAAAAGTGCATGAGAGCAAGCAGTGTGCCTGTACATTGCATTTCCACCCTTATCACCAAATTCCTACATTTGCGTTGTCAGAGGAGTTTTGCTTTGAGCGAGTTGGATATTTTCCTAACACCAGTGGTTTGGGTTTTTTAACTTGTATGTGGAATTTCACTGTTTATGGATTAAAAAGCACTGATTTGAAAAAGTGTATCTCTCTGTTGTTGACTGAAGGAGGACAGAGTGCATCAGCCATGGTGGGAACAAGCCGTGGGCTGGGCTTGCAAATGGGTCAGTGTTACATAGGTCCAGAGCTGTCGAGATTGGGAGAGATTATTTGACTCTAGTATGGTCTGCTCTGAACAAGCTGAAAATCAAAGACAAACTGAGCTCCTAAACGTCCAGGTCAGCAGATGAGTTTTGTTAGTCCTACAGCCCTCAGGGAGCTGTTGGCTCTGTCTCTGTAATGGGAGCTGGTGGCTAGATCACACTAGATATTTTACGGAAATAAAGCAGGAGGTGGGGAGCACGGTTTGGGCTGGATACCTCAGGGCTGGGGGTGGAGAGGAGAGAGAGGTTTCTCCTGGAAAAAAAATCGTTCAGGAAAGTATTTTGATCATGCTTCCACTGTGTTGTTAGAAGAGCTCCTTGGTGGCACCTAAGGCATCACTCATGCTGGAGGAGCTGATTTGCCTCTCTGGTAAGCTGGTAAAGAGCAAACCCCTGATTTGGGATCCCCAGCACACTACTTTCCCTCAGATGTCTGTGTTTTGCTGGGTCCCACCTCCCTGCTATCCCAAAAGGACAACTCTATTCTGCTGCAGTAGATCCTTTTCCCACTTATGTTCAGTGGATGTGGAAACACGTGATTCCATAGCCAGGGCTGCTTCCTGCTCTGATGACAGGGGAAGGAATAAGACATGCTCCATCAGCAAGAGCCTCATGCTTCCCCTTCCCCACTGTGCGGAGAGGGGCTAAAAGGCCGATGAGATGACAGTTCATGCCCTCTCACAAGGAGTCTGCTCAAGGAGAAATACTGCAGTCCCTCCTTTACCAGAGTAGACTTGCTAGCCCAGCCAGCCTTACGGGTCTTGAGCAGGCATGGGTGCCCACACCACTATGTGCTTACTTTGGTCCTGTCAATGCAACTGCAAACTGTCCCCTTGACTCCTCAGGGGAGACCTGTCCCCTTCACAGAAACAAGGTTCAGATACTCCAACCTCTCTCTCTCTCTCTCCAAAGGGGCTGCAGAAGCTCTTGGAGCCCATTGGCTAACTCGGAGTTAACCAAGCTGTGGTGTTCCCTGTTTGCAGCGCACTGCCATACTGAGAGACTCTCCTTGCCTTCACTTTCCTAGCCTAGCACAGATCATTCAAAGGAGCAGAAAACTAATTTCCATCGAGGGAGCTGGGTCACTCCATGCTCATCTCAATCTGAACAAGGAGTTGGAGGGTATCCTGTAGGAACTGAGGGAAGACAGAGTGGGCAGAGAGAGACAAAGAGCTATTGCAAAATGCTTTTACAGTAATGGTGAACTTGAGGTATCTCCAACCTCTGTCCCCATGTAGAGGAGCTCTGAGTGGGCTTAGGAGCTGAGGCTGCAAAGCAGTATGCTCTTCTCTTGCAACACCCAGGAAGGAGCCATGTGGGTGCAAGAGCCAGGTGAGACCCCTGGTGCTACTGCCTCCTACGAGGTCCCACGCAGGCTGGCCTGGAGTGAGTATGACATGTTCTAGTACAACATTTCTTCATCTGGGTGCCCTGTCTCCAATATTAGGATGTGGCTCCTGGGAACAGCTTATGACCAGGAAGATGCAAAGAGGGCTCTTCGTTGGTAGTACCAGAAGGTACCTCCCTCAGAATGAGTCAAATGGAAAGGAGCTTTCCAAATGGAAAGCACAGGAGCTTTCTTTACCTTATAACTGCTCAATTTTTAGCATCTTTGAGACAAAAAGCAGTGGCCACTGTCTCGGAAACCACATCAGGGAGAACCCAGCAAACCCTGTAAGGGTTCAGTTCTCAGACTTTCCCAGCTTTGACACTGGATTTTCCTCCTTTAAGAGGCTCATGCTTGACAATAGTCTCCCCGCCAATAAATACACCTCCTCCCCTGAGTACACAAGGACTGGCTCAATAGAAGAAAGAGGACAAGTACCTAGCATGTGTCACTGGCATGTCTCCATGCAGTGACGGGGGCTGCTCCACTGCGCTGCGCCACGGCAGCGCTCCCGTCCCCTCACTTCATGGCTCATTGATGCCATAAGCCATAACGGCTCTGCTGGAGCCGTCCCCAGCCAGTGAATTAATAGGCCTGCTGCAACATGTGCAGGCACTTCAGCAGGGCCTGACAGGACCTGTCTTGATCTGTCCTGGCTGGAGAAAGTTAATGAGGGCAGGAATGGCAACAGGGAGCGAAGGAGGACGCTGTTGTGAAAGGTGTCCTTTCAGCTGTGCGAGTGTGAAGGTTTGTACAGCTCGGTGTAAAGCACTCGGTGAAAAGGGCAAGGGTATTCAGGACCTGGGAAGCAGGAGTTGAGATACTCCAAGCTAGGGAGCAAGCTGGTAGTGAGTGTTTCAGTGCAATGGTTTCAAAGTTTGGGACTTGGAAATGGGGCTTTTCCCCCTATTTAAAACTGGAGCTGAAATAGGAGAGGAAGCGGAGTAGCAGGAGGAGAGGTTTGGCAGCTGGGAACAGAAATGCCTCTTCTCTCTCTACTGCAAATCTGCTTTGAGAGCTTGGCTCCTAGTGGGGAATGGAGTTTCTTCTGTCCGCGTGAAACTGTGCCTGCTTGATGCTCATGTGCAGGGTTTCATCCTTCTTTGGCTATGCTGATGGTCATACCTGTACTTTAATCCACATAACTGAAGAGCAGGTACATTCTGGGGGTAACACTTGACTGTTCTTCCTCTCTGCATGCATGTCCCCTTCCTGCCCTGGACCATCAGCCATCTTCTCCCTGCTCAGGCATGAAACACCTCCGCTTGCTGTCTTTTCGCATGAGACAAGGGAAGAACACACAGCGCTGCCCATCATCTCCTGCTGCTCTGTTGCATTTTATCTTCTGCCGCCTTGTGATGTGAGCTGTGCTTTGCTAGGCTCAGACCCACGTATCCCCTTGGGCCTTCTTGAGCCTCGGGGTGCTGGACTGCCTTGTGCATCCTGCTCACTTGCCTCATGCATCCCGCTCACCCGCCTGTGGCGTGGAGCGGGGTGCTTGGTGCCACCCTCCTTCCAACCTGAGCCCACTGGAGGGCAGCAGCTCCCTGTCCAAAGCACCCAGTTATTGCAGCATCAGCACCCCGTGTTTGCAGAGGGAGGCTGACACCCCCTCCCACACCCTCTCCGTGTTCCCACTCTGCCAGCCAAGGGTAACTAAGTGCATCCTTGGGATCGAGATGTTAAACCCGGGGTTCCAAGGAAGAAAACAGCAGGTTTTAAGAGCCACTGGTGAGCTCCCGATGGGCATGTGAGCCAGCAGCATCACGCTAGAGGGCGGAGTAGATACGCGCAGAGTCCTGCTCCCTGAAGCCTGGCCAGGGTTGCCGCTGGCCCTGAGTGGGACAGTGACTCTCCTGAGCCCTTGTTACTCAAGATCACCCCTGCTGTCTGCCCTCTGCCAGGCAAAGGACGTGGTGAGCTGATGCTCAGGCCCCAAAACTGCACGTCTCCATGCACATACCACGATGCACCCAGCTGTGTGCAAACCAATACGTGCACCCTCTCCCAACTCAGCTCTTGCTCTAGCAACGCCCTCAATGCTGAAACCTAACTGTGATCCCTCCTTGCACGCTGCCAGGAGAGGAGAGAAGGTGAGCTGCTGGGAGCAGGACCCTACCAGGTCTGTGGCCATCCTCAGGGCCTGTCAGCCCCAGCTCTTTCCTTCCGGGACTGGAAGCAGTGACTGAGAGACAACCTCATCCCTGTGCAGTCTCCAATGAGCCATCTCCCACCTCTCTATGCATGGAAGCAAGAACATCCTGTGTGGGAGCAGGAAAGGCCTGGCTGAGCAGAGCAGGTTGGATCCAGTATGGCCACAGGGCAGGGATGCAGAGGGGACCTCCTTCAGCCCCTTCCACTCTACTTTCTATGGACTGTGAGTGTTTCTGATGGGTCTCTGCCCTGGTAGCCAATAGGAGATGGAGGAGGAGGAGGATTCTCCATTAACTTTATCCCTAGGCCTTGCCCTGGGACCTGTTATGGCTCTGCTTTTATAAGCCAACAGCTTTCCCACAAACCCCCTTAGTTTGATCTGCAAAAATTTTTACCCCAGATGTAGCATAGAAAGTCACTCTGATGCGGGGTCCATGTCCCCATGCAAGGAGCTGCCTCCGGCTGTCACTGTGCAATGGCAGTAGCACAAGATAGGCGAATTCTTGCTTTGGCACGGACTCCATCAGCGGAGGAGGCCGTTCTCTGAGGCATACAGGGCTACACCGGCCCTACACTGAGCAAGTAGGGCAATTAAGACAAGAAAGGACAGGAGGGTCAAGCTCTGAGGAAGGAGGGTCATGCTGTGGGGCAAGGGGCATGTTATGGGACATGATAGGCTATGGAGCCTGGAGAAGAGAAGACGGAGGGGGAATCTTACCAGTGTATATAAATATATGAAGGGAGGATGTCAAGAAGATGGGACCAGCAACTGTGGTGCTCAGCAGCAGGACAAGAGGCAACAGGCACAAACTGAAACACAGGAAGTTCCACTTGAATGTGAGGAAAAGCTTTACTGTGAGGGTGACAGAGCACTAGAAAAAGTTGGCCAGAGAGGTTGTCTAGTCTTCTTCTCTGGAGATATTCAAAACCTGCCTAGATGTGATCCTGTGAAATGAGCTCTGCTTGAGCAGGTGGTTTGGACTAGATGATCTCCAGAGGTCTCTTCCAACCTCAGCCATTCTGTGATTCTGTGAAGATGGTCACTCTGTTGAGCAGAATGGTTGTCCTAGGGGAGAAGAGGCTATGCTCCATGGAAAAAGGATCATGCTATGGGTCATGGGGCAAGGGAATCATGTTATGAAGCAAGGAGATCATGCTATGAGGAAGAGGTCTATGCTGTGGGGGAAAAGGGCCATGCTATGGGGCAGGAGAGTCATGCTAAGGTGCAGGATGCCATTCTATGGGTCAAGAGAGTCATAGGACAAGGGGATTATGTTATAAACCAAGGAGGTCATGCTATGGGGCAAGGGGGCTGGATGAGAAGCAGCCCTGAGTGTGCTGCCGGACCTGACAGGGCCTGCTGGATCAGAGGTACACTGCTGGAGACCCAACAGCGGGTCCAGCTGCTGGGTCCACTTCTCCCCTCCAACTTCTCAATAAAATAGCACCCCACCCACAAAATATGAAACCTCATCACAGGATACCTCACGCCAGCTCAGCCCACGGGTCACATCTCGCAGTCCTTTCTGAACTGCACGAGTGGCAGGAGGGGGACAGAGCTATTACAGCCCTACAGGTAGAGGGAGAAGGGCTGGCCAGCAGCTCTTGCAGATGGACAGATAGATGGACCAAGAGCAGGCTCAGCCCAGGGACTGTCAACCCCAGCGCCCCACTCTCCAATCTGAGTTGTAGGTGGGTATTTGAGGTGAGAAGAGGAGCATAGACGAATGTATCTGTGCTCCCTCGCGTGCTTCCCAGCCTGTGACTATTCACAGCCTCCAGGTCCTGGAGTGGTTTCCATTGGAAGAGATGCCAAACAGTCAGACTTTGACATCCTCTCCCAACCCTTTGGAGTCTGCAGCCCTCATCTACATCCCCTTCCATCACCTTTCTCTCAGGCTGTTGTCTGCCAACAGATAAATGGACCAAAGGCGTCCGAGTCCGATACTCGAATGTCCATCTGCCTTTATCTTCAGCCTCTCCCAACAAGCTCATCCCATTTTTTCCTGTCTTGGGAGTAGTCTTCCTCTTTTTCCCACACTCATCAAGGGCCTCCTTCGCCAGGGCCCAGTCTTTAATGGAAGGGACAGAACTGAGCCGTTCAGAAATGGCTCCTGAATCTTTAATAAAGCAAACATTGCCTGGGCCATAAACATATGATGACAGCAACAGAGGCTCTCAAGCTTATTGCCTGGCTGCTAGTTCTTTACTTAACTCTGCCATAATGGCTTTAATAGCCCGGGAGGGAGCTGAGGTGAAAGTCCTATTAAAAAATGTATTTCCGAATTTAATTGAGGCTCCATCTGTGGGGAAAGACAGAGGAGAGGTCGCTCCACAAGAGAGCCATGAAAAAAGAACTCTCTCCACCTCCGCCTCCCCCTCTCCTGCCCTGCAAAGGCAGACTGGGTAGAAAGCGCCTGGAAGCAAGACTCAGCTCTTGTCAGCAGCCCTAGGGATGTGAGACTTTCGCAGTGTCTCCTTCCCGAGTGAGACCAGGTCTCCAGGGACCATTTACTGCAGAGAGAGAGGAGGGACTCCCATTGTCAGTCCATCCCCTCTGACCTTGCACCCTTGTCCGCTGCTCATGCACTCTGGAAGAGGGGTGCTGGAATCGGGCAGGCCAAGCGACAGCTGCCTGGGGGGCCTGGCAGCGAGTGGGATCAATGCAGAGATCTGTACGGAGGAGTATTGACCGCCCACTCTCAGTAGTGACATGGCCAGATGCACTGCTTGTGCGATCAGTCTGACTCTATCCCCACCCATCCACCCTACATGCTTCCCTCCAGTTATCTCTCAATCCATCCAGCTATCCCCAGACTCCTATACTCTGTTCTTATATATGTACACACACATATAAATATATATTACTTGTATCATCAATCCATTTGGCCCAACACCACAAATATCTATCCATCCTTCTACCTATCTGTCTATCTATCCATCCATCCATCTTTCCTGTCACCAACATTGAGCTTCCCTCCATCCTCTGTGTGTTGAGCCCTATAAGGGCATCATCTGGGATGACATGAGCCCAGCACACCACTTGAGAGACAACTCTGCGTCCTGATCACCAGAGTTTGGGGCTAGATGCCCTGAGGATGGGACTATTTCTTCCAAGAGAAGTGATTGTTGGAAGGAGAGAGATGGAGGAGCAAGAGGACAAACAGACAAGAAGATGGGTGGATGACAGGCAGGGAAAGGAGAAAAGAAAGAAAAAAGAGCTTGGGATACACCCCTGTCTATTCTGTGCCATGCCAGTGTGTGAGCTTGCAAATGACCATGTTAATTAGTGATGAAGAGGGGTAGAGAGAGGAGAAATTCAATCCTTCCTCCATCCTCTTCCTCCTCCCCTACAGCATCCCCTCATCCTCTCCTGGCGAGCATCACCCTGAGTCAGCAGATCTGCGAGGTCATGCCACCCGCTCTATTAATTGGATTAATAAAGATGTACGTCATTGAGGTAATTACCCGCTAATTGGGGATGACAAGGTTGTCAGGGTTTGTCCCTCAAAGGGACAATTTCCCGTCCCTGGCCCTCCCCTTTCCCAACACGCACTGAGTCAATCGCATTAATTAAAAATCAGAGAGTCCATAACCTTGCGCTGCCGGGCCCCAGGGAAATTACTACCTCCAAAGCCATGCAGAAGGCCAGGCAGGGTGGTGGCATCTGCCACCTGTAAGCACCAAGTCCAGCACGGAGGACCTGCCGAGCTGCTGGCGCCCATTCAGTGAGCTGGAGGGGCCTCAAAGTGTCACTCAGCTCCCAGAAGGTCTCTCCCTCCTTGCCAGCGTCCCTTCCAACGATGGGGTCTGCAGTGATGGGCCTCATCCTGCCTGGCTGTAAATGCTCTTGCAATAGGTCCCCACAACGGCTGGCTTCCCGCGCCGTGCTAGGTGCTGGGCAAACGGCAGGAGATGAGCTCCAGCCCTGACACATTCAGCAATGTTTCAGTGTTCTCTGTCTGCTTTAACCCCTTGAGGGTGGTGCAAGGAGTCAACAGTGGCCATGCAGATGCTGCAATCAGGGTCAAGGCATATGCTGTTGTGCAGCACCTGCCACCCTGCAGTATCCCAGAGACATACGGTCTAGGACCTCCCCAGCCACCCAGTCCACTGAAGACTGAGTACTGCAGTGGCAGGCCTTGCTCTTCCCACCCAGCCAGACTCTTGAGTCCACTCACTCAATACCCTCATCACTCTCCACCGACACGTCCCATCCCTGCTGATCCAACCCCCACCCCCATCCCCCCGCAGATGTCGCTGAGCCACGTGGGCACTGCCACCCCAGGCTGCAGCTTCTGGGAGCTGCCAGCTGGGGAAAACACAACCTGACAGGCCTCGGGGAGCATCCAGGGAAAAGCTCACACGGCGGAAAATTACAGGGTCAGCAGAAACGCGCCCCGACGGGGAGAGGCGAGAGACCTGGCGCGGTGCCGGCGGGAGGGGGGCGGCCAGCCGCAGCAGTGGGGGCTCTGATAGAGGTGACGGGAACATCCCTGCGGTTGCCTCCACCCTGCGGCTGATTTTGGCTACCTGTTAACGGGGCTGCTGGCAGGGGTGGATAATTGCCCCGGGGAAACTCAAACAACAGGGCAGCCCCCTCTGCACACTGGTATGGGGCTGAAACACTGAAAGGTAAATAAAAGACACTGAGAATGACCCAAACTGGGCAATTATCCAGGTTTCCAAGGAAAAGACCAGCTGGATTGTTGGTCTGACCCCTCTGTTGCCTCAGTCCTTTTTAAGACAAAACCAAACTCAGACTTTCCCTGCCCTTTTCCTGGAGCATGTCCCTGCTGTCAGCCAAGACCTATGAATTATATTTCCCTCTCACTGGACTCCTGCATCATGGGGATGACCTACATAGCCCCAGGCTTTTCTCCTCACATAACCACCCTGCCCCAGGGTGGTCAGATGCTGAGCCATCCACAGGGGTGCAGATGTCCGTACAGCCAGACGCTAAGTGCTGCACCAATGGGTGCTGAGCACTGATAAGCCTGGAGCAGAGCCCTGCACAGCTGAATGCTGAGCCCTGCACAGCGAGATGCTGAGGTATGCACAGCTGGATTCCAAGTCCCACACCTGGATGCCAAGCTCTGCACAGCTGGATGCTGAGCCATGCTGAACTTGATGTGGAGCCATACACATCTGGACGCTGAGCGCTGTTAAATCTGGAGCGGAGCTCTGTGCAGCTGGACACTGAGCCATGCTGAACTCAGTGCAGAGCCCTGCAGAGCTGGATGCTGATCCGTACACATGGATGCTGACCTCTGCACAGCTGGACGCTGAGCCTGCACAGGGGTGCTGAGCCTTGCACAGCTGGACATTAGGCGCTGCCCATCACAGGGCTCCCAGCACTGGAGCCTCACTCCTCCCTTTTGCCCAGGTTGTCTGCTCAGCATCCCGCATTATCTTACTGAAAGTGCCCTCCAGGTGAACTGCAGGTGCCTGGTGATGCCACAGAGCACCAGCCAAAGGAAGGACCACCTGTGCCTTCAGCCCTTGCCTCTGCCACAGACCTACCTGCAGGTATGTCCTCCAAATTCCCCCTTCCTCAGTTTCCCCATCTGCAAACGACAGAAGACAAACCAGCAGTTTGCTCTAGCTGCTAGGCAGCCCATCTGCACCTGAGCCAACCTACCCTTGTGTGTTTTAGCAGTTCAACACACTGCTGTCAACAAGGATTGCCTCAAGCACTCTCGTAGAGGAAGTGGTGTTCCCATGTGGCTTCTCTGGATGATTCCCCTAGAGATAACTCACAGCTGTGTGAGGAAGAGAGGGGCTCTGGATGAAGGCTCTGTACTCCTATGGCTTGGCCCACGAAAGCACCTGCAGCGGTGCTTGCTCCCTTCCCAGCTGGAGGATCTTATCTGCACCCTGGTGACAGGGAAATCAAGGCATGAGGAGATGCCAGACAAGACAGGGGGGCAAGAGGCGTGCCCAAAGAGGGAGCAGAGCTCAGACTGCAGGTGTCCCATAAAAGCTCTGCTGCCTTTAGGCCCCACAGGCAGCATGGGGAGGGGATGTGCCTCTGCCACCCTCTGCAAAGATGACGGACTAAGGACTCTTCCAGAGAGCAGTCTCTCTCTTGTGGGAGTAGATGTGGGCTGGAGCAAACCTATCACCCAGTGGGAGGCAGCAGTGTCTAGTGCTTGGAGCAAGCTGAGTTTTGTACGCCAGAGGTCGGTTTGGGGATAGGCAGGTGAGGTCCAGGCATGGTTCCTCACAATGCCAGGGATGTCTGAGGGACGGGAGGATCACACACATGTCATGGCAAGTTCCTTGTGTCAACAGTGACCATCCTTCGGGTGAACTTCTGCCCCAAGTTCAATAATAAGTAAAAGCTTAACAGTGAGGTGGGGGGAATGCCCCCCAGTCAGGCTGCAATGGAAACACGGCAGTAAGGAAGGCCAAGAGAGTTCCTGGGGAATAAATCCTGCCAAACAAATGCAATTGCTTCAGTTTTATTATTATTAACAAGGCAACAAAATTAGTGACTGAGGGAAAGCAATGGCCGCAATATGATAGAGTGGGATTTGAGCAGAACCAGTGACTCGTTGCCTGGCAAAGCTGGGCTCAAAAATTAACACCAGGTGTCCGGGGCTGAAAGTTTGGGGATCTGGGGCCGGCTTCAACATCTGGCCAGCAGGAACGGTCCATCCTGGTGGCTCAGGACAGGGCCCCCAATGTGTTCTTGCTTCTGTCTGAACATCCGACAGCTTTTGCAAATACCCAAATGCCTCAAGGCCCATGTCGGCACTTGCAAGGGAAGAGGAGGGTTCAGTTCATTGGATGGAGAGGGGAAACTGAGGCATGAGGTCAGCAACCTCAGCCCACGGAGCCTTCTCCAGAGCCAGAGAGCACTGCTACCTGTTCTCCTCTCTAATCACGAGGCAGAGGACCAGGAGGTTGATGTTTCTTTAGCTGCTTATGTGATATAATCAAATCATTTAATCCTTGCTGAGCCGAAATCAGCCTCCCTGCCCATGCCCCTGCATTCTAGAGAATGCAGATATATTAAAGTGCATATTAAATTGCCTGAGCAGTCATTAAAAATTGCCATAGATGTGTAATGTTACTGAGCTAATGTTTCTACAGAGACTTGAACTTCTTAATTACCCGATTTGGGGTGTGTTTACTTTCTCCTGACCTTTTTCTGTCTTTTATTTAAATCAGACTGAGACCAACGTAGTTATTTCTGTGATTTAAAAGAAAAATGCAGCTGGAGGTGACATCTTCACCATGCACTTTTCCCTGCCACATTTGTAACCAAAGGCTGCAAGCACCGTGCCATGCCGGGAGCAGCAACTGAGCTCCAAATCCAACAGAAAGTGAAGGGAAATGAGACTAGGAAAGAAGGAAACTCAACGAGCTGAATTTCTATCCTAGTCATAGAACAGATATAAAAGACGATGCATAGGAGGGAGATTTAAAACAAGGGTTTGGATCCCCCTGCCAAGGATCTGGCCATACAAAGGAGGTATGGGGTGTCCTTTCCATGTTTCTCTCCACAGCAGTAAGAGCAAGCAGTGAAAACACGGTAAAGGAAAAGAGATTAGTGCTGGATCCTGTGGCTCTGGCAGCCTTTGAACAAAGGATCATCCCTAAATAATTCACCAGCATGTCCTGGCAAAAAGACAAATAGCAGAGAACCAGCAGCATTATTTTCCCCAAATTCCTTAGCCCTGGACACTTCCAGTCACCCCATGGGGGAAGAAGAGACCTGATGGAGCATCACGGGACTCATTTCCTGGGGGTAAGTCCCGGACCTTAGCCTCGATCTCTACCCTGCTGGCTTTTTAACCTGAGAGCTTCCTTTTAAGAGCTCTGGTGGAAATACGGCAGGAGATGCCGAGCGGCTGAGAATGGATGCGGAAAGAGAGTGATTATCCGGGCTATAAATCAGCGGCGAGGAGTTGATGATATAATAATGGCGATATGATGTCATCCCAATCCTGCCCATTGATTTTTTTTTCCCTCTTGGCGAACTGGCTTTTCCCATCCATTATCCTCCCCGAGGCCCCGGCGCTGCTGCTCTTTATTTCCAGTGCTATCGATTCAGGCACGGACGCCGCGTTACGGCAGCCGGTCGTGAGAAGCGGTGCCTGCTCAGTGGCAACACCCCGGAGTGTCTCCAATTTGGGTGAATAGAGGTTCAGAGGGGTGGTCGCATGCACTTAGCCCGTGTGGTCTGCTAACGAGGTGAAGCATCTTCTGCATTTGAGGTACGAGTGCATTGCAGCCCTGAGCTCCAGTCCCAACCAGGGCAATGGCAGGAGACCTCAGGACATGGTTCATCCCACCCTGTTGAGTGCACTGACCCTTGGTCAGATGAATTATGTCCTGAAGAGCACCAAGTTGCTCTTATAGGGTTGCAACACAGCCCAAGGGTTTCCTAGACCTCATCCATAGAGAATGGGAGCTGAGCTGAGATTTTGTGCAATCCTTGGACCATAAGCTGTGCTGGTAACACCTCTTACTTTTGTCCTCCCCTTGCTTTTCCTCCATATCTACCTCTAGACCAGAGTGTGCGGAAGAAACGGTGCCCAGCCCTGGCCGGAGGTGTCTGAACATGGGTATAGGGCGAGTGAAGAAGGGAACAGGTCCAGGTCTACATCTAGGTCCACATCCAGATCCAGGTCCATGTCAGCACTGCACCAACATCCACAACTGCTGCTCCATGCCATGAGGTTTGCACAGCCTGCCCTGAGGATGTGCATGCCGTCTGCACAGAGACCCCAGGCCAGTTGCTTCCTTGGAGCCCACCACATTGCCCATTTCCTCACAGTACCTCCCACCAAGGAGGTTCTCCTCTGTCCCCATATCCTGGCTTCAGCAGGAAAAGTACCAGGTGAGCTGGCTGCTCCAGTGCAGCCAACTTTTAATCAGAAATGCAAGAACAAGTATTAATCCTTGGACTCCACAGAGCCAAGCTTTGCCAAAGGCAGGCAAAGTCAGAAAGCAGTGCTGCTGTGTTGATTCCCAATCTACAGTTTCCCCCACCTCTGCTTGTCCTCCATGATAAGGCTCCACCACACTATGGCCTGTCTCCCCCATCCCTCTGCTAGCCTCAGGCATGCAGGGCAGAGATGGCCTCCAGATCTGGTTCTCGAAGGGGCCAAGGAACAAAACCCGTTCATACCTCAGCCCAGTCAAGGGTGGTATCCAGTGTAGTTTCACATTAAAAGTCTGTATGGGTGTGAAGATGTTTTCTGGCTGGTTTGCAAGCACTGAAAGCATGCACCAAACCCTGGATGTCCTGTAGCGCCAGGCCAGGTGAACCCCATCAGGATGTCCCCCCTGCCCTGGCCCCTACACCCCCCATCCCCAGTCCCATCCTTGTCCCCTGGTTCTCTGAGCCTTGGGAAGGGCTGTGGGTTCACCTGGGTTGCTGAAGTAGTGAGCAGGGAGCAGCTGACATATCAGCCGTGCTGCTGCCAGCAATTTCACGCTGGGTAAATCCATTTATCACTCCAGCATGAGGAGGGGAGCCACTGGCAGTACAAGGTGCCAGCAGATGAGCACATCTGTCTCCTGATGGCAGGAGGGACTCCAAGACTGTGGACAGCCCAGGTGTCTTGACAATATCTCGTGCTTTGGGGATAGGCACTGTAAATGTTTGGGACACATGGACAAGGGGTGGGTCTGCAGCAAGGGAGCTTGTGGCCACAGATGCAGAAGGAATTGTGGCTTGTGATATCCAAGCACCTTTGTCCCTGTCCCAGTGGGTCAGCCATCAGCTGGACCCCTCCAGCCAAGCCGTGATGGTCCTCAGACCCTGGCTGTCCCTTCCCACCATGTCCCCTCCAACTCCTCCCTGTCCCCAGGTGCCCACCAGGGTTCAGCTGGACTTGTGGAAACCTTCCTCCATAGTAGGGATGGGGGGGGGGGAGTGATGTGAGCTGGGTTGAAATAAAGGCAGCCACAGAGGGATGAATCAAGGGATGGAAATGGGATTTTGCCCGAGATGGGAGACACACCGTGAGAGACAGGCGAGGGGGAAAGCGTGAGCTTAACCCCTGCCGGCATGACCAATTGCCTCTGCCTCTGGCGCCCGCTCGGGACCGCCTCATCCACCAGTGCCACGTTGGAGGCGAGAGCAAGCGGGGCCGCGAAAAGAGCCGAGCGAATCGGAGAGGCAGAGATGGGGGGGAATAGCCGGGAATGTCACGGCGGCTCATCTGGCCCGTCACGCTGGCAGACGGGCCCTGCCGGTGCCTCCAGGGCTGCATCCCCTCCCCGACCACCTCCAGGCTTGCTCCAAGCAGCTGGGCAAACTGAGGATGGGGCAGGAGGTATGAGGGGTTGAGAGAGGGCTTTGGGGAAGTGTGTTTTCCTCAAGGGGTCTGGGGCACATTTCTGCTGCTTGCAGAGGGACAAGGTGATCACTGGGAGAGCCTGCCCCGACCTGAAATACATGGTGCTCTGACTGGTGAGCATCATATACTATGAAACTGCAGGATGTGGGATACCGGAGATCCAGCCTCTCTCACCAAAATCCAGGTGGCCACACAGTTGGCAAACTGCTCCTGTTCACCAGCCACACAAGACCCTCCGCTCTGTAGTTCTTCTCATCCTGGCAGTGGTTTCTGGTGCCCTTTCTGGTGCCTGAGCAGCTCACCCAGATCCCCACTGAGAAGAACGGCAGTGGAAAGAGCTCTGGACTGAGTCTCTCTGCGCCTTCTTGTGCCGACCTCTGCTCTTGCCTCACTCTTGGTTGCTGCAGTGGGCTCCTATTTCTGCACCTGCCGGATAACCTCCAAGAGGCAGATCTGAAGCCGGATGGGCAAGGGACATGTGCCCAGGAGCTCCTGTACAGGCAACATTGGAGCAAATTACCCTCTAGGTCTGCATGTGTGTGTGCACGTGCGTGTGCAGTGCAAGCTTGCAGCACAGCATGAGCAGAGATTTGCACAGGCGTGCACGTGCTACCGCCGTTCATCGCCGTGTGTGCAAGCGTCCTCTATTTGCCTGCACATATGCAAGCGTGTATCACAGTTGCCCCGTGGATGGATTTCAGCTTGCATGTGTGTGTGTGGGGAGGTGCTGCATGCATGGCACTTGCAGCCCGTGGGCACGGCGCAGGGCATGTTTGCATGTGCTCCACAAGGCACAGGAGAGTGCAGAGCCTTGCAGCACGCGCTCCTTTAAGAGGGAGCTGCGTTTCGCGGCGTTAGCACTTTGTAGCATGCAGTGTTAAGGCTGCAGTGGGAATTGCTCTCCGATATTGAACAGGTAAATAAAGCAAGGCTTGGAAAAAGCCTGCTGAAATGGATCGTGTCAAAAGCAACCTTCCCCGGAGTGTCCTTAGCTTGCAGTCCCCCTCTGTCTTCTCTCCTCATCCTGAGATCATGACAGAAGGCTGCCAACCCTGCCGTGGGGACACCTGAGCAGCACCTCGTCCCTCTTCACCCCTTCCTCATCCCAGCATGAGGAAACTCTTCCTGCAACACTCCTTTCCATCTCCTCCAGTGAGGTACAGCTCAGCAGCATGGTTGTGCCTGGGAATGGTCCTGGGGGTGCTGCAAAACTTCGGACTCCCCCATGGTCACCCCAGGGCTCCCTCGCTTCAGGAGCGGCTCAGAGGGGATGGAGGTCAGACTCTGGAGACCAGAGGCATCCACAGGGCTTGTGCAACGCAGCTTCATTCCTTCCTCATCGTCACGGAGGGCCAAGGGTTTGACCTTCTCTGCAGCCAGGAAAGTGAGGCACAGAGCCAGGATGAAGCCCATTTTCCAAAGCATCCCATAGCAGCATTTCTTTTTTGGGTGGTGGGAGGGACGCAACCCGGGGAAACCAATCCCAGTATCCTACCTTCTCCCCACTGGCATCCCAGCTCATGGCATCGTTCATCTTAGCCCTTCCCACAGGGCTTTTATATTGCACTCAATATAAAATTTGTGCTTAGTGAGATGGACAAGACTTCCACGATTTTAAGCCAGGAGAGGCTGAACTGCATCTCCCGGTACCACCCTGCACACGCCACATGCTGTTGGCTCCTATTCCCGCCCCCACCGCAAACCCCAGGGAGGTCCTGGACACCCACCCCAGCCTCGTTTCCTCCCCGAACCTGCTGAGTATTTATGGAGTGGCGACGTGCACGTCCCCACGCTCATCATTTTCCAATTTGATCCCCCCTTCTCCGTGATCCTGCCTGGTTATAAAGTGGCCACATCTCCCGCTGAAGGGGATTCGCAGCTAATATTATATCAGTATTTTCACCTGACCACGGGGATCCATTTGCAGCCTTATTGCTGTAAGGTAGACGGCCGTTACCGTGCTCCGGGTGGCCGTTACTCGTGGCATTCGGACAGGTTAACAGTATCAGCATTGGGTAGGTTTCCTTCAGAAATATTAAATGAAAAGTTTATTATTCTTTCAAAGAAGAGAGAGAAGAAAAAGAAAAGAAGAGGAAAGCACAGTAGAGCCCACGTAAACCTGCATCAGAGAAGAAGGAGTTGGGAAATGGAATTTATTACTTATGAAGAATTCCCCCCCCCCCCCAAAAAAAAAAAAAAAAAAAAAAATTTTTAGGTGTGTTTGGATGGTGTTCTTTTAAATCTAAAATCCTGCTGCCCTCCTCAAGGTATTGCCTAGGTATATTTATTGAAAACCATCAAACCTGGTTGCTTTTTAAAATGTGTTTTCATTTACGGAAAATATTGAATTGAGGTTTTTCATTTTTGTTTTCTCTGAAAATGTAGAAAATTTCAACAAAAGTAATCATGGATCAGAGAAAACTCCAGTCCTATTTAGAAAAATCAGATTTTCATGCCCCTCTCACAGGATCAGCAAACTATTTAAGTAGCACAAACAGGGTGCAAAAAAGTGGCTGATATGATCCATGCTGGGTGGGATCCACACTGTGCCCAGCCCCAAAATCAGGGAGTTTTCCCTGTGCTCGTGATCACACCGCAATTTGGGGCTGGCAGGTGCATGACCCACAAAATTTACTTAAGCACATGGTGAAATCAGCCAGCTGGCTGCAGAGTTTGCTTCTCCCCTGGATGTCACAGGAAAGGGATGGAACAACAAACCTAGCTGGTCTCCAGCCCTGGTGTGTGCATAGAGACTAGACTCCCTTGGAGTTTTCCCCTTGGAAAGCAGTGGTTATACTCCCAAATCTAGGATCAAAGACTGGGCTAGGTGGAAAGAACCTAGAAAGCAAGAGAGAAGCACTGTGTGCACGCACAGAAGCGGTCGGCGTATTTGTTTGGGGATCGAGGTGGTCAGTGTGTGCACACACAACTCAGTGCACTCAGATAGATGAGATGTGGGTGTGGGTGTGTGTTGCCAAGGCAGAGCCAAAGGTTTACACAGGCTAGTGCAGAAGTGGTGGCCAGAGTGGGGCAGAGGTCTGCTGTGATTTCACCCTGAATCTGAGTGTCCTGACGCACACGTACATGCATGGGGAGTGAGCACCTTCCGCACAAATTCACAGCACCTGGACCAACTGGCTGCTCTTCCCACTGCCACCCCTCGCCAGCGCACAGCTGTGAGCACAACCAACTCAGCAGAACGGGCACAAACACCATGGGTCACCATGGCCCCTTGGCTGCAGGTTGACGGTGAAGGCACCATCCAGTGGTGAAGCCACTGGATTTCTCCTCTAGCACCAAACACATCTTCCTGTAAAGGGATAGCCAAGATAGTGATGGACAGCAAACAGGTCTATGCCCTACAATAGCCTTTTTTCAGGGCAAAAAGGTGGATGCTCTCTCCAGGGAGATGTACATCAAGGTGGGGTTGCTGTCAGGGGATGGAGCCTTGGGGAGAGCCAGCTCAGGCACAGTCCTCAGTAATACGCTGCCCTGCAGAGTCAGATAAGGACTCCACAAGCACCAGGGCTGGTCAATAAGCCTCGCTGCAATCAATGGGCAAGCAGCAGTAATTACATTCCAGGATCAAATGGGCACATAAATGTTTCATTTGAGTAAATGTTGTGTTGTTAGATTTTTTTTCTTTCTTTCTTTCTTTTTTTTTTTTTTTTTTTTTTTTTGGTTTCACCTTTCTGCGTGTGCTGCAGGCATCTGAGCAGATCCCATTGACCCAGGAGAAGGCCTAGATCAGGCTGCTGTGATAAAGAACAGAAGAGACCTGCTTTGATACCTAGGGACTCGTATGCCCAGAGCTCACGGCTCTTTCTCTAACCTAGCCCTGGAGGCAACCAGTCAAGTGCTCTGACCCTGCCGCCAGCTGCCTCCACAACCCTATAGGACAACGGGCAGGTGAAGGTCATTCTTACACTGATATATCCGAAAAGATTGTGGCATAATGGGCTGGTTCCTACCTGCACAACTCCCTGATGGGTCTGGCAGGGATCTGTGTCTATTTTTCTACCAGTCTAAGGCAGTAGGATGCTGTGTATATGCTGGTACACATGGCAGGGTCAGGGAAGAACAGCAGACCTGACACACCTTGGCCAGCAAACATGACACCCACACCTCCAGCCCCACCGTGCCCCATTAGATGCTCACAGCTCCCTTCCTGCCCCTCAAACTCCACACCTGTGCAGTCAGTGGCTGAATCTTCTAATCTGTGGGCCATAAATGCCTAGTCATTTGAATCCTAATATTGCACGACAGCTGGACCCATTACCCCCTCAGCAGCGCTGCTGGAAGCATCCTCCCCAGTCACTGCCTCTCGCTTTCCCTGAGATCCAACACCAGGCTGTTTTGCACAGCAAAGCAGAAGAAACTTGAGCAGCCTCTGAGGACACAACATAACCACTTGGATCTGTTTCACCCTGCAGAAAGCCCCCAAAGCATTTCCTTTACGGATGCTTCAACCCTCTTCTGACACCACCGACCTCCAGGCTGCAACGTGCCAATGATAGAGAGCCGCAGGAAAAGGAGCTGGTTTCTTCCAACATTGAACAAGGATCAGCAGCTCAGGGAATGGCTAACCCTATCCCTTCTGCTCTCCACATCTTCTCCTTATCCCTCTGCTCTGGGTTCAATACTTGCCTGGGAACTGCTCAGAAGGTGCAGCAAGGCAGCAGTCTGTGGGAGATGATTCTGATCTCCAGACCAGAGAGTTCATCTTTTAAGGAAGAAGGATAGAAGAGCTGTGAATGTCACTGCTGCTGTCAGGAAACGCTGTTCCTTGATTTTCCAATGGGTATAAAAAAGCCTCCATTTTGGCTGTATCTGAATCTGGGGAAGAGGCTGGAATTTGGGCTGTTTATGACTTAAAAAAAAATAGAAATTACGGTCCTGTTCAAGTGCTTGGATTGTCTTCTCTGGAGTTCTCAGAAAAACCACAGCATCAGATACTAAGTGCTCAGTGACACAGGAACAACTCTGTCAAGGACAGCAGCACTGCCTGGGAGCAACCCAGTGCCCCTTTCTTCCCTGTCTGCTCTAGCACCTCGGAGGGACCCTGGTGATCCATATCTGATGCTCCACAGTGCCTCAGAGTCCCTGCACTCCTGTCTCCCCGATGGAGGTCAGGTCTCTTTCCTTCCTTGCAAGACTTTTGGGAATCCTTGGAGCTGAGACTCTTCCCCACTGTATGCCCATGCAGGGCTGCCCTAGAGGTCCTGCTGCAGGGACATGGTCTTGAACATGTCTTGAACATCTCAGTCACTGGACAAGGTGGTTCTTAGCAGGAAAGCAGATTGTTTGGTGATTAGATGGCCCCAAGACACTTGAAGGGGGAACTTTAACCCAGAACCCAACAATTCTGATCCTGCTCCTAAACCTGATTTGGGGATGAAACCACACCAGACTCCCTGCACTTCATGCTTACCCATTTCCTTCCCCTACATCCTTGTCATACACTGGCTGAACCATGCTGTCAAAGGCATCCTGGCCCCATGTGGCCTCTGCCAGAGTATTGTCCTTGAGACGTCCCCCAGAAGCTGCTGAGGAGTCAGTTCCTGAGCTGCTGACTTGGTGTGTTGGCTGCAGTCACGCAGGGAGGCATTTTGGGACCAGCTTCCCCACCTGGGCCCTGGAGCTGAAATCCAACACCAGACTGATCCTTGGAAGGACGTTGATCGTCCTGTCCCTGCTAGGAAAGAGTTTTGCTGTAGAGAGCTGGAATACTGCTCCCATAGCAGCATAATAATGCTGGACTTTGAAACTGGACATACACTCTTCTCGCACACATTTTTCTGACCCACCTGTGCCAACTAAGGGCAGAGAGAATCATGTTCAGTACCCTCATCCTATGCATAACCCCTTAGCCCTTGGTGGAGTTAGATAACACTACCCAGTGAGGCCTCAGTGCACCTGTCATGAGAACAGTTGTCTCCCTGTCCACACACTGGAACCAGAAGAAAGAGGGTCTGGGCTGGTCCCTGGAGTGTGGACAGATGGGTACATATTTTCTCTGTTCTTTTGCCAAGGTGAGTCAACTGTAACAGGCTCAGGGCTGAGATCTGTCCTCTCATTGCACATAAAATTCCAGAACATCTCATCTGCAGGTCATGATGGCAACTTACCTGCCTACTTGAAAAGACTGAAGCTGCAGCTTTTTTAGACACAAGCCCTTCTCCTACAATGAGAGGGCAGGAGGGTCCCAGCCCCATCCCAGCTAAGCTGAACTGACTCCTTCCCTGCACCTTCAGCAGTTCTCAGTACAGTATGCCTTCCAGTAGAAACAGGTTGGAAGAGAGTGCTGCAAGCCTGAGAGCAGCCTGTAAACCTCTTTACAGGGCTGCTGTGCACAGTGGGAAGAGTCCCAGCCACAGCCAGTGGCCAATGTTCATTCTCAGTAGCTGTGAAGCTGAAGGCACCAATGGGCACCAGATTTTGTCCTTTACTCCTTGGGACATGCTCCTGCATTGTCTCTAGGCTAAGGGGTAGGAGGAAGAGGAGAGTGGAGGAACCGGCACTGCCTTTGTTATATCTGACCCCAGAAGAGCTGGGGAATTCGTGGTGGGACACTCACAGGGCAGATGAAGTCAAGCTACTTTTCCTGGTGTCCTCCCACAAGCCAGGACAAGCTGAGCTGAGTGACATGAGCTACCCCATCCATGCAGACCTCTCCCACTTCCCTGAGAGAAGGAAGAGAAAGTTCTTGGTACCTGAACTGCAAGGTGGAAGGCACCACCATCAGATCAGAGTTGCCCCTTGGTTTTGTTCCTTCCTCCTCCTCACTCCATCCTTTCATCTATCTGTTAGAGCCATTAGAAGATGATACACACCCAAGGACTGCAAAGTTGACCAGTGCCATCAGGGAGACCTTGCATTTTAGTCCTGTTTCAGCCATGCCCAATTCACCAGGGCAAGGTCCTTGGAGGTTTTCTTCCAACTGGTGTAACATCAACAGCTTTCTACCATCAGGAAATCCAACCCCTTCAGGCTAGTGGCAGCGTTAGATCATTAGTAACATCCTTACCAACATAATCACTTAATCACGACTCCCCTTCCATTGCCCAGTTATTCTTCTATCTATATTGTGGGTTTTCTGAAACCTGCTATTTGTCTGTTTCCCCCACAACTTGTTGAACAGGACTGCTAATCTATATTTCTTTCTCTTTCATGAAGGCTTTTGCAGGCCCTGCCAGTGAGTGCTCATCTCTGTAGAGGAATGATTGAACATGGAGAAAGATCAGCACACATCCCTACCATCCTGCTGCATATTTGGAAAGTCTACATGAAGATTTCTTCTTCTTTTATTAGAAACTTTAAATGTCTTTATCACAAAGACATGCAAACTTTTGGTTTCCTCTTGCAGGAGATAGTTCCATTGCCAGTTCTTTATGGAAACCTGAAAAACTTCATCAAAAGCAGACATTTTCCAGGGTAGTCTCATTTTTGTCTGCAAGAGGATTTTAATGGTAATTTCTGAGCAGCTCTGCTTCAAGAGAGCTTTGCGGTAGCACTTCTTTCTCTTGCAGCCACATCAAGAAGCCCCCAGTGAAGCGAGGTGCTAAACAGGGACGTTGTAAGAGACAAGCTCCACTGAGCTGGCAAACTAACCAGCAAGGGGATTGCAAGCAGTGCCAAGTGTCAGGAGCAACTTCTCCCAGGCAGCTCCGAGCCTGGCATGCAGCAGGGTCCTTAACTCCCAGGCTGATGACCTAATTGCAAGGGCTCTCTTTGCTAATGAGAGGGGGAGGATGGAGGGTGGGGGAAAGGCAGATTCTTTCCCAAGGCGATGCAGTCAGCGAGCATCATTATAAATCAGAGCATTGTGTCCAGCTCCTCTACTCAAAATCAGGTTGTCATCCACATCTCCCAGGAACAGCAGGAGTTTGAAGGACTTACCAAAGCTAGGATTGTCATAACATCTAAGAGCCACAGGACAGGACTCCACTGCCCTGAGCTGTCTGAAACAGAACAAATAAATTGTCCCAGCCCACAGATGAATTGGGGCAGGCAGGGAGCAACCAGAAAAGAATGAAACCCCCAGCAGTCGGCTTGATAACTTCATCCCTTAAATAGTCACTAAAAAGAGTGCCCCGGCCCTGAGCGCTTTCCCCATGTTCCTGCATTGAATAATTAGCTTTCACTTCTAAATTATTTTTCCAGAGCCCAGAAGGTCAAAGTTTAGTCCGTCTAAAAATAAAAAATAAAAATAATACTAGTTAAAAAAAATCCTCTCTCTGCTTTGCTGGCAGAAAACAGCAGGGGGTGAGGGGTAAGGGAAAAAAATCAATTTGAGCTTGGGTCAGCGGTGTGTGTGAGAGAGACCTTTGGAGCAATGGAGATTAATTTAGTAGGAGAGAGAAGGCAGAGTGGAAAAGCAAGGAGGGGGGAGAGGAGAGAGCCCAGCCCCGCTCTAGGGGAGCTCGGGACAGTTTCGGGATGTGCTTGCTCTCTCTTTAATAAGATCCCAGTGTGGCCCAGTGAAATTAATCACTGCTTCGTTAGTACACAGATGCAAAAGTGCCAAGTCAGTTGCTGCACTAGAGGAAAAGAAAAAAAAACTGAGAAGTTGTCAGCCTGCTACTGAGCCCCAAAGCCACCACCCCCCAGGATGGGAGTGCATGGGGAGGTGAAGCTAGATCTCCCACCCAAATGTGCTCACATATTCCTTCTGTTTGTCTCCACTGGCAAACCTTAGCCCCACTGGAAACCCTCTCACAAGGCTAATGGGGAGCAGTGGGGCTGAGGAAATGCTGGGCCAGCACTTCACCAAGAGCAATGCTGCAGACTTCTGAGGATCATACCAGAAGCAAACTAACCTGGGAAGTGCCCAGGCAGTGTCACCACTGGATGATACGGAGCTGGTGCTGAGATAGGCTGATAGCTGCTAAAAGAGCCTTCGTGGAAGAAAGGCTGGGCCCATTCGTTCATCTCTGCCTGTCAAAAGCATCATCCCTGGATTATGTGTTGCTATAACTGGTGAAGGATACTAAGCACCTAATCCAACGTCTGCCCAAGCCTTGGAGCATCTCGGTGGAAGATGAGCTCTTTGAAAAGCTGTCCGGTTCACCTCTGCTATCACAACGGTGGTTGCTGTGACGTGGGCATTTCCAGAGCTGCTTAAGAGCTTATAGAGCCCAACTGGCTCATTAGAAGCACCTTCCAGGACTTCAGATGAGAAATACGAATGTTTGAAGCAGGGTGGGGGGAATAAAAAAGATAGAATAAGTTATTTAGCAATCTCACTCTGCAGTAGGCTGCAGAAGACTAACGCATGTTTGCTGGTAATGAGTGATTCCTGGATTGATTGGTTTGCCTGTAACAACTGCCATAAAATGTTCTGGGCCAAATCTTGATCATATTGATGCTGGTGAACCTGGCCGTCAAAGACTGTATTGACAATGCTGAGTATTGCTCTGGGCAGCATCCTGGATTGACTAGGATGATGGCAGGGGTGGAGAGTGGCTGAGAGGAAGGAGCAAGGTTTGCTTTTCCCAGAGATGCTCCAAAACTGCCACAAGTGCAAGAAATGAGACTGAGTGGGAAACAGGATGTCATGGTCAGAAAGCAGAGGTGAGCTGAGAGCATCCTACCGCTGTCTGGGTGGTACTTACAGACTGGCTGATCCTCCGAGGGGAATAGAGGAGGAATCTTGCTCACCTAGGCAGATTGACAAGGATCTGGGGAGATTTCACCTTCCTCTCCAACCCAGGAGATTCCAGGGCCAGCCAGGATTCTCTTGGCCCTTGTGAGGACCTCAACAGCCCAAGCAATCGCACAGCCTGGCCTGCCTTCTGCCGGCAGTAGGCAGCATCTGAGCCTCTGCGGAGCTGTGGTGCTTCAGTTCTTCCTTCCCAGGAAATCAAGGGGTTCAAGACAGAATGAAATACACGTGATATTACACACAAAATGCCCCAGAGGTCTGTGGGTCTAATAGTCTGTGAGAAAGCTGAAGCAGTCACTTAGAAGACCTACAATCACAAGGCCAGTTTAGTAGCGATAGCAACTGAAGACTCCTGCCCATTTTCAGCACTCTTCAAAGCATCTCTCCTCTGTCATGAACCAGGGGCTAAGTCTTGCCCCAATCTCTGTGTTTTACCAAGCTCAGAAAGCATCAGTGCTTGAAGAAAAAAACTGTCCAGGAAGAAAGGACTGCTTGTGCCTGAAGTCTATGCTGCTTTTCACAGATAAAGATATGCCCGACTTGGTAGATGTGCTGATGTCTTGCTCCCCCAGCTTGAGACCAGAGCTGGGTCTGAATCCACCAGGCTCTCGGTGACAGTCAGATCTCACCCAGCTGGAGAAGGCAATATTGCTAGCAAAGCTTATGTCCAGCAGGATTAATGGCTTACCAGATGACCCCACACTTTCAGCATGCTTTCTCTGCCAATCACAGTAACAGAAATGAATAAAGACTTTCTTGTTGTTATTTAAAAGGCTTTTAAGAAAAAACAACCCAAAACTCAGCATCCTCCCAACCCTTTTAATTGAGTCTGCAAAGTATTTAAATGCTTGACTGGTCGGCAATTGCTTCCAAATTACTTCAGGAGCCACGGGGACCTTCCCACGTGGGGCCGGTGTCATTGAGCGGTTCTGCCTCACAACACTCCCCTGGATGCCCTGGCACAGACCTTGTCACCGCAGGAGGCTCATCCCATCACAGGAATGGTGCCCTCATCCTAGCGCTTCCCCAGCCCGGTGAGAATGCTCTGAGACCAAGATCCAGCCGGAGGGCAGAGCAAAGGTGCAAGGACCACAGCTGAATGGGCATAATTTCTCATGATGTGGACACAGCCAGCGTGCCTCAGTTTCCCTGTCTCTAAAATGGATAAAATGAATAACGAAGCTGATGGTAGAGGTGGGTCAGGTTAAGTATTAATAAATGAAAAAAAGGAAAGCGCTCTCTTAAGTATCACTCTCTCTCTCACATACACACACACACACACACACATATATATATATGTATATGTATGTAAGTATATCTATCTCCTTCCTGTATTTGAGCACAGCATGAAAGGAGCCTAGGAGGAGCTCAGCTTGTGCTGAAGGACTTTGTTCGTGGTTTCGCTTAGTGAGAACACCAAGACGTATTAAAATCTACAGGGAAAATCATTCTTTAAAAAAAAGGGGGGGGGGAGGGAAGAAAGAAAAAGACCCAACTTGATTTGACTTTCATGAGACACCAGTTAAAAATTTTTTTTAAGCTTCCACACGAAATGGCAAATCTTCTAAAATTAGATCTAGGGAATTATTTTATCTGCATGGGGAAAAAGACTGTTTGATACCGCGGCTGTGTAATAGGGGACTTCTCAGTTTCCCAAACACGTTAGGAAGATGCTTTTGATTTTTTTTTCCTTTTCTCTTCCTTTTGTCTTGGCAAGCCCTCAACATGTTATTTAAAGAAAAATTAAGAGGTGCTCTTAGCTCTGGCTAAGCCTAACGTATAGATTTTGTTTTAAAATAAAAGGTTGGACTGTTTTTTACTGTTATGTGCTTTAACACAGCCCAGGAGCTCTATAAAAGCAATCTCATCATTGATGTTGCTCCAAATGCTGATATTCCTTGACCACCTCTCCCTGAAGCATTTGTACCCCTCACAGGGCAGCTGCAAACAACATGCCAGGCTGTACCAAAAACTTACTGCAGTCATTGAATTTTGGGGTTCAAAAGGACCAGGGAGACAGAAATAAAAGATTATGAGTGGCTCTCCTGCACTTGAGGTTGCAGAAGGAGGGAGAGGCCACGACATGCGGCTGAAAACGTGGGACAGTCAGGGCTGGCTGAGGGACACAGCATCATTGCAGATCTGCCACGTTTTCCATAGGAGGTAAATCCCCTGGCAACCCACTCAGGTCTTTGTGACCTTTCCCAGGACAGCTTGCAAGACTGGGACCTGGGTTTGCACAATGTCAAGAACAGCCAGGATCCGATTTTAGCTGGAGTCCTGAGTGAGGCTAGAAATAACGTTGACAGAGTAAAAGATTTTGAGGCCAGAAGGAACATGTTGTGGTCTCTGCTGACCTGCTGCCCAACACTGGCTAGGTAAGAATGGCACCTGCTTGGCTTCCTCATGCTTCCAAATTCAGGCAAATTAAGAAAAGATGGAAAAGATAATGGGGTGAAAATGACAAACCTTTCAGCTTGGGTGGATGAACAACAAGTTATTCTGTTTTTTAAAGATAGTTTTTAACCCAATATGATCCTTTTAAATACAGCCCTGGAACAGGTGGCTTATTGATGAAAGAGAAGGCTTGGTGTCTTTTTTTTTTCATTCAAAACTGCCAGGGGAATTAAGACCTAAAGGATACACTTGTCAATGATGCTGGATCTAAGCTCCTTACCTGTCAGCATTTCTAAATTAAAACCTGATCCATATCCGGCTGTAACCTATGGAATTGCCCTGCAAGTGGCCACAGTTGCGTTCCACGTGATGGGTCAGAGCGTGAGGACCTGTCTTGGATAGGAGGAGAGCGTTATCTCTCTGCTGCCCAGAACGAAGGTCAAGTATCCAGGTTGCAGTTGTGACCATCTATTTCCATTATCATCACTTCCTGGAAAAGTCCTTTCCTGTGTTCAGCTTGTCAAACTCCAGCACTACTCACTTGTAACACCAGCAGGAACAGCCTGGTTTCATCACTGGTTCATCTCTGTGGAGATTATACCTGGTCATTGGCAGCAACACACAGGGTTAGGTAAAAATACCTCTTCAAAGTCCCAGCATGGCATTGACATCTCAAACACCACTTTGTGATCTTCATCTGCACTTATGAGACAGGAAGAGAGTGGACAGGGGATCCTGTCCAGGGTATCACTGGTTTAGTATTTCACTTGGCACCTCAGGTTGCATTCCAGGTCTGGCCATATTGGCTTAGCGTCACTGACCAGTGTCACTGCAAAAGTGTGACTAGCTCAGGAGTTGCAGTCAGCATCTCAGTGAACATAGACCACGAGCATGCAGATGATGTAGGTTTTTTTCAGTGGATGGGCAGGATACTTGGAGTCTGCACCTGAGACAAAAGCTGTTTCAATTCATCTTCACCTTTTCTGAACTGAGATTTAGGTCTGGAAGATGGACAAGCCAAGTGCAGCCTCTGAGTAAATGGTTATTCTGTCAAGGAGATGGAGAATGCATTTCTTTTGGTTGCAGTGACCTGGAAATTGTGGAGATAAGGATCCTAAGAGAAGGGAACAAGGCAAATAGCAAGCACACAACCCTGGATTTTAGGAGTGCAAACTTTGGCTTGTTCATGTGTCTGCTGGGAAAAATCTCATGGAATTTGGCCCTGGAGAGAAGAATAGTCCAGAAGAGTTGGTTGATTTTTAAGGAGCACCTCCTTCAAGCTGAAAAAGGAGCTTCTGATAAAACTCAAGTGTAGAAAAGAAGCATAAAGAGGTGGAAGCAGAGGCAGATGACCAGAGAGGAATAAAGAGACACTGTTTGAGTTGCAGGTACAGGGTTAGGAAAGCCAAAGCCAGTTTGGAGTTGAATCTGGTGAGGACATGAAGGGCAGCAAGAAGGGCTTCTACATGTTTATCAGTAGCAAAATAAGACTAGGGGATGTGTAGGACCACTGTGGAGTGAGACAGGGGACCTGGTGACAGGGGCCAAGGCACTCAGTGCCTTCTTCACTTCAGTCTTTACTGGTCAAACTAGCCTTCAGCAATTCCAGGCCCCTAAGACCAGAGGGAAAGCCTGGAACAGTGAAGGCTCACCCTCAGTGAGGAGAATTAGGCTAGGGAACATCTAAACAAACTGAACAGACAGAAGTCCATGCGCCCTAACAGGATGCACCCACGAGTGCTGAGGAAGCTGGTCAATGTCACTGTGAAGCCATTCTTGACTACCTTTGAAAAGTCAGGGTGATGGGCAGAGGTTTCTGAGGATTAGAAGAGGAAAAAGTGTCTTCAAGAAGGGAAATTAGGAGGATCTGAGAAACTACAGCCTCACCTTGATCCCTAGGAAGATGATGGAGCAACTAATCCTGGAAGCTATTTCCAGACACTTGAAGCACAAAAAAAGAATTGGAAGTAGTCAGCATGGCTTTACAAAGTTGAGTTTAACCAACCTGATAGCTTTTTACAATGAGATGACTGCCTGGGTGGATGAGGGGAGAGTAGTGAATATTGTTTGCCTTGACTTTTGTAAAGCTTTCAACACTGTCTCCCATAACATCCACATAGACAAGTTGATGAAATACAAACTGTGGGGCTTAGAGGGTTATGATGAGTGGAATGAAGTCCAGCTCGAGGCCAGCCATTAATGGTGCCCCCATTGGACACTGAACCCCATCAATGGGTTGATAGAGGGTCCAATACTCTTTGGGATATTCATTAATGGCCTGGATGATGGAACTCAATGCACCCTCAGCAAGTTTGTGGATGATACAAAACTGGGAAGATGGACTGATACACTCAGTAGTTGTGTCGCCATTCTGAGGGACCTCAACAGGCAAAGGGTACAAATAGAAATACAGGAAATTCCATTTAAACATAATAATTTTTCTTTTTTTTTTTTTTTAACTGCAAAAATGAACAAACACTGGAAAAAGGTCCCCAGAGAGTCTGTGGAGTCTCTATGCTTGGAGATATTCAAAACCCAATTGGACATATTCCTAGACATCCAGCTGTGGCTGACCCTATTTTGAACAAGGGGGTCAGACTAGACAATTGTCAGAGGTCCCTGTTGATCTCAGTGATTCTGTGATTCTAATTTGCCTACTAAAATCAGCAGGATTTGAGACAAGGCCACCCATAGGACAGCAGCATGCTCTGCAGTTGATAAGTGATCTGAAGACGATATGGAGTAGACTCACCTCTGAGAAATGCCCCACAGGGTCCAATGGCTCCCAATGTTGAATCATGTGGTAGCAAGGGCTGATGAGTATCTCACACACTGATTTTCCAAGATGTGATAATTAATGTAATTAATGCTAGGCTTGAGATAAGTTGCAACATCTTCATTATAGCTCTGCAATAGAAAGCTGTCCTCTATTTAAGATGTCCATTTGTTACTAGAAAGGTATCAAAAAGAAATGTAACTGTACCCAAATTATTATTATAAGCAGTGAATATGGAGGAGAAATTACCAGAGTCTATTTTATATATATCACTTCAATTTAACACAAGCCAGTTTGTGGATCCAACTCACCCCCTAGCCCATGCAAGCTCCCCTCCCAAGCCACATCCTTCAGTGCCGACAGTCTGAACCCTGTGATGAGCTGGTCACAGCATCATGTCCAGGGATGTGCTAAAAGTTTGGCAGAAAAAAAATGCAACCCATCTGTGAACCTGCTTGTTCAAAACCATCTCCAGCAAAATCTGTTCCCAACACATCTCCCAGGAGTAGAATGCACTGCTCAGAAAATAGTCCCTCCGTTTCTTCTTCTTCTGGCTTGCTCAGGCCCAGACCAGAAGTCTCTAGTGCTCGTCTTGCACTCCTACTCTGAACTCTATCCCAGCAATCAGCACAACCCTGAGCACAAAAGTTGGGCAGCTGGCATCTATCACCAAAATCCCTTAGAAAAATTCACAGGGTGGAGTGGAATTGGGAAATCCTATGCACAGATACATTGCAGTACAGGTGACCTGTTAATATATCAGCTCTCCTGGAGACCTCTGTTAGATATCAGTGAAGTCGTTTACTGGCCAACCTAAGGAAGTGTGCTCTGCAGCCTGTCGTGTCATATTAATGGGTAGGATCATTTAAGCTTGGATAAAACCCACAACTTAATTTTTTTTTCTTTTTGGTGGTGGTGCTTGTCGCGGCTGCCTGTTCCAGATGATGAATGGGTCTGTTTCAGGCCGATCCGCTCGTTTGAGCACTGTGGTGGTTTCAAGACTTCATGCAAAAGAGGAGCCCTGGCCATTTTTCACTTGGAGAGATGAGCGACACAGGAATAAATTTTCCTGCTTAAAATTTGCTGGTCCCAGGGTTTCTTGGTGAGGCAGCTTTGACAGCCTGTCACTTTGCTAGATGTTTGGTGCTTCAAGTATTCTGGGTCCTTTTATTGCTTTTTAAAAGATTTAAAGGAAACAAAACCCTGGTGCATTATGACATTTAGCAGGGTCGATATGTGTATCTGACTCTATCCAGGCATCACATTGAAACATGCTGGGTCCTGATCCCACCCTTGCTCAGGCCAGCATAAATCAGCAGCGAATCGGTGGCAGGTGTAGGACTGTAAAGCAAAGAGAAGTGAGATCTGAATAACACCAAATACACAAATCACTGCTGCCTCATAGATAAGCCAAGATTCAACATTCTGCACTTTTCCACAGCAGTGGAAGGAACATTTTTTTTACAGATCTTGTACAGAACTAGCAATGTATGTGTGATACTTCTCCAAATGCACAGAGCTGCATACTGATGTGTCTGCAAACAATTGGAGCTGGATGTATTTTACCCAGTGACCTCTGATGATCCCATAACATGAGAAAAGACCAAGACACAGGACATAGACCTCCCCCTTAAGGGAAGTGTCTTCATTTTGAGGCTATAGATTTGGAATCCCTCTTGTCTGTCTTCACTTTGCCTCTTGCTTGCACCCTTGGCTACACCACAGCTCAGCTTTAACAGAAAGAGGAGAATCTCATCCCGTTCCTGCCAGCAGGTCAGGGCATGCTGGGCAGTGGGAGTAGTTCATCTAAACCTCCTCAGCCTGAGTAATGAGCTTCTTAGCCAAGTTGCCGACCCAGATTAGGCACTGCAGAAAGAAGAAACCTTCTCTTCTACCTTTGCGACTGCTCAGAATCTTGAACCTATATTGGGTATTAGTTGTGGAGTAACAAGCCAGTGTCATGCATTTCACTGGTACTATGCAGTTCACTGTAGGAAAATTGCCCCTGAACAGAGGCATGTTGACCACCCTACAGAGATGTCAGTAAATGGAGGAAGAGATGGGCCTAGTGAGAACCATTGTTTGAAGGTACCTACTGCTCTCTGGTAAGGAATCTTAGACACTTAGCTTGACCACTGCAGTGGGAGTTTATGTTGGAGAGGTTGTAATGTCCCCCAGACACCTGTAGTTCCAGGTTTGAATTTGGCCCGGACTTGCTGTGCACTTGGCCTCCCTGCTAAATTGCCACCAAGCAGGCCCAGTGAGTCACAGTTGTGAACAGGAGCTGAACAGATGGGGTGAGGGTGGATCTCACTTGAAGCTACCTGAGATCCACCTTCTGGCGAGGTCCGGGATGCCAGTTAGGGAGATGCTGGCTGTGAGATCCACATTGTGGAGGGTATAAGGCTAGAATAACTGGGCTGGATGGAGACCTGAAGTGTGTGTGGGGGGTGGGGGGACAGAGTGGGGGAAAAAAGTGCATAAAAAAAAAACAACATGCAGAAGCAGAGGGAGAAAGGGCAGAGTATGCTCTCCAAGAGATAAGGTGGCCAACCTTGGCCCTGCAAACCACACATCAAATTTTTCATCTGGATGAGAGCTGTGAGACTCAGCTTGCAAGCCCCTGTCTGCTGAGAGGCACAAAAGTGCCACCAACAGTTCACAGGCAGGAGAAAATTATGCCTCCCTAAGGGCATCATGTTGGACGAGGAGCAGAACCTGCCCCAGAGACACAGAGTATCACTGCTGCAGGCATTGGACAGGGCTGGCAAGAGAGATTAAGTCAAGCACTAGTCTAAGACCCAGAAAGTAGAAGAGAGGCACATTCAGCTGCAGTTTGGGCCTCAGGAGAGCTGCCCAGGGTGAAAGCCAATGTTTGGGGAAGAGTGGAAACCATCAGCCACAGGAACCAAGTCAGCCCAGCACTACCTCAGCAAGGGATTGTCCCAGGGAAGGGAAGAAAAGTGAACAGAGGATCAATTCCTTCAGTACAGAGGCCAGGCTGAGCCGGGAGATGGGCACTTGGGGACGCAGCTTATAAATGCTGCATGGAGTCCTGCAGGGACAGAGATTGGTGTCACTTTAAAAAGTAAACATACGCAGCCTAATGAATGAGTTATATCCCAGACGCTCCATTCCAGGAGAGGTATTTAACAGGCACTATTGGATTCTGCGGTATCTCTCTATCTGTAACCAGTGCATTATGACCATTAATGGATTTTTGAGGCCAGATTGATTTTTCATTAATTTGGTAAAAATCCTTTCCCTCTCCCATATAATTCTGTCTTAAAACGCTCCCCCTGACAGACCGATAAGTCACTCACCTCATAATGCAAGTCTGGCTCATAAATCTCAGCGATCCAAGGAGGTGGGGTGTGGGGGAGCAGGCTGGGCTGGGGGAAGGATGAAAAAAGGGGAAACTTCCATGAGTCTGTATAGAGCTGCTAGATAGCTTTCATTGCATGCGCAATTAGAAAGGTCAGCCAGTAATGGAGGGAGGATGGAGGGTGTGGGCAAGTGAGTGTGCAAGTCTGTGGGGACTGAGGGCCAACCAAGCACGGACTCTAGAGCAACCCTTTTCCCTAGCAGCGAGTCCCAAAGCTTGGATCTCAGACACAAATATGTAGGACAGTCCTGGACCTGTTCTGGGAGCCCACGCACCCGGTTCGGCTGGTGAGTGTGACCACATTCTCCCAAACCAGTGCATCCTGTACAAAGACCCGTACAGGGGCCAGAGTCTATGACACTTCTTTGTGTTTAGCAGAGGGCGTCTCAGTTAGAAGGTGCTGCGTCTCTGCATGGTTGAGGATTCAAGACTTCCCACTGGATAGTATCAAAGGCTTTACAGAGGAACAGCGCACCACCTAAGGTTCCTTCCCTCTGAAGTTATATTCCATCCTTAAGATGGGACTGACAAAGTCAGACAAGTAGAGGAGAATTGGTAGACCTAGATCCATTTCTCTGAGGGTGTCTGGGACACACCAGCACTCTGGGAAAGTCTCAATCCAGCCTGTGACAAATTCCAGAGTGCCCCAAACTGGGGGGAGGGTAGATCTGTCTCTAGCCTAGTACACTGGAAGAAGAGACTATCTGGACTCTAGAAAATGGGTCCTATCACCCATTTAGTTATTCACGGACATTTTGGCTGTTGGGTTAAAGGATTAAAGCCTAGAAGAGTGAGCATCCATGAGGGATCTTTACTCAGCAATGATAAGATCTCTCTGCACCATCAGGGACAAAGACCATCATGTATTTGCCTGCTTGGTAACACTAACTGACCATCAAGGTGTCTCTGTTTTCGTGGAAGCAACTAGGTGTAACAAGAAGGAAGGAGTAAGGAGTAAGTATCCTTTGCCATGCAAAGGATGAGGAAAGTGTTTTTGCAGTTCATCTACAGAGGGGAGTCCTAGCCCTACCTCTGCTCAGGGAAATCACTTGCCTCACTGTTGCCCAGATTCACGTGTGGAGTTTCCTCCTTCTCCTGCATTTGTACAACAGCTTCATGCTCCAGGCAGGGAAGGAGTCGCTACGTGAGGCTTGTGCACAGCTGCACCAGCAAGCCAGGACATCTTGGAAGGAGCAGAAGTGACTACTGCTCTCTTCCAAATCTGCCTGCCCCTTGCACGATCCCCAACAAATTACCATGACTGCAGGAAGGCGTGAGGGCCCCACTTTAACTGGCACTATTGGATTTCACTGTAGCTCTTGCTTCTACTCTGTAACCAGTGCATTACGACCATTAATGGATTTTTGAGGCCAGATTGATTTTTCATTAATTTGGCCAAAAAAAAGGGGGGGGGGGAAGAAATAAAGAAAAGAAAAAGAAATCTTTCTTTCTACTCCCTGTATAATTCTGTCTTTAAATGCACTCCTGGATAGCAAGGAAAGTCAGTGTTTCCCAAAGCAATTGGTAGGAAGAGGTGGAAAAGTGGCATTCAGAAATCCTCCCTTGCCAGTGTGTTGGCAGCCTGTGTGTATGTGTTTCTCCTGCTGGTTCTCACATGAAATCAGTTCCCCATAAACCTGTGTCCACACAGTCATCCTCTCTTTGCACCTCTCCCCTTCTCCAGGCAGGAAGCCCTGCACCTTCTCAGATCAGTAATGTGCTTGCTAGAGGTTGCAGCCTCACTTGCAGCATGATGCTGTGTCCTTCCCCTGCCTCATTCACATCATGGGTGCAAAGGCAGGTGACCCTATTAGGATGACATGAACCACATCCTAAAGCTCCTCTAGCAAATCCTGCCCTTTGTTGTCCTACCTGGCCAGTCACACTGCTGTGGCACCCACATTCACCCTTCATGCACACTTTTCTATGCCCAAATGTTCCTTCACCTGAGCCCCCAGGCCCCTCTATACCCATGTGTGTCCTGCCACCACTGACTCTCATGCGCACACTCATTTCCCATCCTGCCACCTGTTTTGCAAATCCCATACACCTCCAAAAGACCCTTCACCCATCATGCTTTCAAATGCATCCTTGATACTGTTAAGGTCATCCCACATGCAAAAGCTCCTCCCAGTGAGGTGGGGTGCATTTGTGGCAAGCTGGCCTGTAGGAGAGATGCCCATGTTCAAAAGTTGGACCATGAAGGGCAGGAGGAGAAATGATAGGAAAGATATGTCTCTCAGGAGTCCATGCATTTGCATCCACCAGGGTTGGCAGCTCAGCCTCCAGCCGCAGGTCTGGAAGGGGTCAGGAGGGATTCCTACAGGTCCTATAAAACATCTGCCAGCCTCAAGAGGATGTTCCAGATTCCCTGAGGATACTCAGGTGACACACTATGCCCTGTGTTTCTAAACTGAGTCCATAATGTCAGTCTCCTGGGTAGAAAAGGAGAGAGGTGCTCTGGGAGGAAAGGCAAAGGCATGAGTTGAGTCTACCTCTCCCAAATCACATCCAGCACCTTCACTACCTCAAAGTACAGCTAACTCATTAGAGCCTCCCTTCTTTTCACCTATGTCTTGCAGACTTGGGTGGCTGGTAGTTACCCATCTAATCCCACCATGGGGAACTGGCTGACCAAGAGGAGGGACAGAATAAGAGCTCACTTCCTCTCCCAAGGCAGAGGCTTTTCTACATCTGCTATGTTTGCAGCAGGAACAAACACTAGGGCCTTATTAGCATTGCTGTTGCCTTAATCTTAGAGCATGGTATGTGAGTCAAGACTTCAGTGACGTTCAGTCACACTCATCCTACCAATGGTAAGGTGAAAAGAGTGTGAGACAAGTTCTATTTCAGAGGATGTTTTCCTGACTGGAGGACTTTGCTGGAGGGCACTATAAAGCAGAACCCAACCCAGGTCATAACAAAGTCAAGAAATCAAACCCAGGAGTCTTCCCCCCCAAAAAAAAAAATTGCAAATGAGCATGATTTTCTATTCAAATGACCCATCTGAAGACCCAATGTTTCTCAAGAAAAGCTTCTACTTGCATCTTGATTACCTTCCAATTGTTTATCAAAAAACATATTTAATGAAAACTAACAAGTAAATAATCAATATTCACACAGGTCACCTAGGAATAGATAAGCCTCAATAAGCCCTTGGGGATCAGTGTATTTACTAAGCAGACAATTACAAGGGTAATGACTATCTGTGTAATATAAAATTAATAAGATGTGATTGCATCCTGAGGAAATGCAAACTGATTAGCAGAATCACACATTGAGGTAGGCGAGAATTTTGGAAATGTGTTTTGACCCTGAGTAGGGAGCAAAGGACAGGATTCCCACAAAGCTCCAATACTGAATATCTTAATTAGTACAACAACTGAAAACCCACTTTAAATTTTCAGGCTTTCTTTTGTATTCACAGGATCCAGTTAGTGAAGGTTGGAAAGGACCTCCAGAGATCTCTTATCCTATTCGCTACTTAAAGTACATGAACATTGAAATTAGGTTCAAAGTTATGGATGATCAGGACCTTACCTAGCTGAGGTCTGGATATGTCCAAGGATAGAGATCCCACACCTCCTCTGAGTTGATGTTTCAATGTTTAATCACATTCATGAGCATTTTTTTTATCTTAAGATCCAATTAATATTTCCTTTGCCTCTTCTCCTACCACATGGTACCTCCAAGAGGAATGTGGATCCATCTTCTCTGCAACCACTGACTAGTTTCATTTCCTAATTCATTTCCTGTGTGTCATTCTGTTTTCCTGTTTTCTGTATTCATGAATTCATTTCTGTATGTTATTGATATTGTTCATCACAAGCTATTCTTTTCCTTTTTTGGTTTTTGTCCCCGGTATATTCTCTTACTGAGACGAGATGTAACTTTTCTCAGATCTCTCCTTGCTGACTAATCAAGCCAAAGTCTTCTAGGTTTCTCACAGAACATATGTTGTCTATTTTCCCAAATCCTGCTTGTCCACCTGTTCCAGTTCAAGGCCAGTTCAGCCACGATGACCTCAAGCATTCTCTCTTTGCCAATTCAAAGAGAAATCCTTCCCTTGCTATATCCTACAGTCATATTCATCTGTTTTCATGGTGACATGATGCTGGCAGCTTGTAGCCATCAAACAAGCAACTAATTTCAGCTATCTTTGTTTGTTTGTTTGTTTGTTTCCAGGTTATAACAGAGAAGCTTGTGGTAAGTCCCTATATTCATAGCTTTGTATTTTGCATACCTACATCTCATCCCATTTCTCCTTTTCCAGTCTCTCAATGTCAACCAGCTCTTTCCTGGGCATGCCTCCTAGCCTCATTTCATCAGCAGACTCCTACTTTTTGAAAAGAAGTCATGGATGAAATTATGAAATAAAAGTGATTTCAAAAGTAATCTTTAAGGAACTCCACCAGTAACTTCCTTTCAGCCTTACATTTCCCCTCTCAGCACTAGCCACTGTTCTCTCACTGTTAGTAAGTTCTTTACCGATCTCACAGCTCTCATACAGATCCTATCTTCTCCAGCTTCATATCTAATTATCCGTGAGGTGCCACATCACATGCATTGCTAAATCTGGCATTGCTAAATCCTTTTTTTTTTTTTTTAGAAAAACCATTATCCAAGAAAGATCTCAAGAGAAGGACACTGCCTGTCTTTAATAAAGGCATTTCCTTTCATTTATCATTTGCTCCATTTCTTCAATAAGTAGCTCCTTGCATGCCCTTGAGACTAGGCTAACAGCCCTATAATTGCCCAGCTTTGCCTTTTCTTAAGCCAGAAACTACATCTGCCAGCTTACAATTAAATGATTCCACTCTTGCTCACAAAACTGCTGCCTAGCTTGTGCTGTTTCATATTTCAGTTCTTCCACAATTCTGGCTGGAGCATGCCTGGTCTCAGTGTGCCTCAGAGGTATTGCACACAAGGAGTTTTCCTATGATACATCCTGGGTAGGTTTCCACCAGCAACACAGTGGTGTTTCTTCTGGACTTCGTGGGAAGTATGACCTCAAATTCCTGAGATACCTGTGTCCTTCCTTAAGGTCTTAGGCTGTAAGGACTCTGAATCTTGTGTTGGAAGCTACTAAATGTCTACTTGAGCAGGGGAGTTTGACTAGATGATCTCCAGGGGACCCTTCCAACCTCAACCATTCTGTGATTATATAAATATACTGGTGGATCTGTTCATGTAAAGTGGAATAAAAAAGCTACTAAGATCATTGCCACATCAGAGAAGACATCTAGACACACTGTGGAAGTAACAGCAATGGGAATATGGGACTGCCATATTTAGAGAAGACTAGCAAAGCAGAGAAGCTCCTTTTCAATAGCTCCACTATAGCTGACTTTAACAGTTCATGTTTCTATCTTTGAACATTTCTGCTGGCTCTGCTGCCCGTGCCATTGCTATTCATCTACAGTGCCACCTGCCTGCACAGAACAGAGGTGGGTGGGCTGCAGGCAAGGTCTTCTTGTGTGGTAGTTTGCTTCTTTGGTGGTGTGGCTTTGCATGACTATTTTCCTACAGTGTGATACTTGTTGCTCTCATGTCAAAGACTGATAATGATGAGGGACAGAAATTACAAACCACATACAAGCTGGGCTTCCCTGAAGCACATCCTCCAACTAAGAGGCCATCAAAAGAGACATCTGTGACAAGTTTGTGCTACTTCGATATGGTAGAGTACCTTCATGTCTTCCTTTCCTCCTAGCAGACAGCTCATTAAAGCCTAAAGCATTGAAGGATGATCAGCCACTGAGCAGGTAAGCTTTCAATCAGTGCTCTGAGTCTGGCTTTGATCAGTAGCAAACAAAGGTCTGAATGTGTGATGGTTGTTTTCTAGCTGAGGTTCTATTTACCTGAAAAAGAGCCCATACCTCCTGACAAACAAGGACAGGAGAGTCACTGAAAGTCATTCCTTCTTCACAGTGTAGGATCAGCAAGACCTACATTGCTCTTGATAGGTGTTTTGACTAACCTGATCTTGAACTCTTCCAGTGTTTGAGATCTCCCTCTTCCCCATACATTGCTTCCCTCTCCTGCTAGACAGTTTTCCCTAATGTCTAGCTTGAATCTTCCTTGCTGCAGCTTAAGATCTCCTCCTCTTAACCTCTCCACATGCAGAGAAAAATATTCCCTCCCTCTTTGCTGCCTTGTTTAGTGATTTGAAGGCATCTTTCCTCTCTTAGCTATAAAAAGCACTAATTCTTTCAGTCATTCCTTGTAGTTACTCTCCTGTAGTTCTCTGATCATCCTTGCTATTCATCTGTGGATTCATCACCTTGACCCAAAATGAGACACTCCACCAGTATCCTCCACAGTCAGGCTGATGTATCCACAATGACAGAAAGGATGTCAGTTCATGTGGGAGGCAAACAGGCCAATACTGGTATGAGCCAAGTAAAAAATTATTTAGAAGTGCCCTTCTAAAGCAGAAATACTGCTGCTCCGTGTACTTTTCAAGAGTATGAATGTGCAGTTCCAACCTCAATTCAGCAAGTTTTGTCTAAGCAACAGCAAATCCTGGCTAGTGGTTTTCCTTGGCATATGGCAAGGATATTTTGGGTCTTGGGCTCATGTTGCAAGAGAGGGGTTCATTTCCATCTACTCTGGATCTGCTGCCAGGGGATGAGTTCAACACTATCTTTGTGAAAAAAGGGGAAAACAAGACCCTGTTTGGCAAAGAAGGAAAAAGATGACTGCACCACTTACAGACTTCCCTGCAGGCAATTGATTTGACATCAAGGTAACCCATTGCTAGAAGTGAAGTCACAGAATCGTAGAATCATAGAATCAGCAACGTTGGAAGGGACCTCTGGAGATCATCTAGTCCAACTTCCCTGCTCAGCACAGTCACTTAGAGCACGGTACACAGGGTTGCATCCAGGTGGGCATTCAACATCTCCACAGAAGGAGACTCCACAACCTCTCTGGGCAACCTGTGCCAGTGCTCTGTCATCTTCATAGGGAAGAAATTCCCCCTCACGCTCAGGCAGAACTTCCTGTGCTTCAATTTCTGCCCGTTGCCTCTTGTCCTGTCACATGGGGCAACTGAAAAAAGTTTGGCCCCATCCCCTTGACACCCTCCCTTCAGGTACTTGGACACATTGATAAGATCCCCCCTCAGACTTCTCTTTCACAGGCTAAACAGGCCCAGCTCTCGCAGCTGTTCCTCAGAGGGCAGGTGCTCCAGCCCCTCTGATCATCTTTGTAGCCCTACACTGGACTCTCTGCAGTAGCTCCATGTCTCTCTTGTGCTAGGGAGCGAGCCCAGAACTGGACACAGGACTCCAGATGAGGCCTCAGCAGGGCTGAGTAGAGGGGCAGCATCACCTCCCTCCACCTGCTGGCAACACTCTTCCTAATGCACCCCAGGAGACCATTGGCCTTCTCCGCCACACGGGCACATTGCTGGCTTGTGGTCAGCTTGTCATCCACAAGCACTCCCAGGTCCTTCTCTGCAGTGCTGCTCTCCACAAGGTCGGCCCCCAGCTTGTCCTGGTGCCTAGGGTTATTTTTCCGTAGGTGCAGGACTCTGCACTTGCCCTTGTTGAACCTCAGGAGTTTCCTCTCTGCCCAGCTCTCCAGCCTGTCCAGGTCTCTCTGAATGGCAGCGCAGCCCTCAGGTTTATCAGCCATTCCTCCCAGCTTGGTATCATCAGCAGTCACTGGAACATCTTGATATCATCAATAGTCACTGGAACACAAGAGAGGGAGAGCCAAGAGTTAGTTATTTGGAAACTTCACAATTCTTGAGCAATAAACAACTCATATTTGGGAAACCAGCTGTGACCTGAGTCATCTCCTTACTCCATTTGTGGAATAAAACAAAGTGATGCAAATGCCAGTCCAAAACAAATGGAAATCAATAAATGTGTCAGGTCTTATCTAGCATAAGAATGAGAGGAATCCCTTCCAAAAACACTCTGTGCCCTTCTTTACACCTGCCCATTTTAGCCAGGTTCTTGAATAAGCAGCATTAGTGTTGTGAATGATGAGAAGTCTTCTGGATGCAAAGACAACAGTCATTTGGAGACCTACTACACCAGCTTCCTAAACCTCACTGGGATGGATATACTGGAATATAAGGACAAGATATATTATGATATATAATGATATATTCAGACCACCTATTCTAGCTACTTCAACTGGACATTGGTTGGAAAGTATGCAAAGACCTGGTAACTCCAATCATTTCTCTCGATACCGTTCTCAATCAATTAGTTTTTTAGCTATTTAGCTCCAGAAGGCAGTAGAATACAATTCCAGATAGGCTGATCAGGATAGTTGTATCTTTCCAACTTATTCTTTCCAACTGTTTGAACAGAAATCCCAACAGTCAGATGGAAAATAAATATTAAGACTATCTTCGTGTCAGCATAGTATCACCCAAACAGTTATTCCTGGTTGAGTTAATAATAGTCTATTGTGGACTCTGTAACAGAAAAAAAATCATAAAATTGAACTACTAACCAATGAATATACATTTTTTCTCTTCAGAAATGTCTGGAAGTTCTGCCTCTTTGCATCCAATTGTGAGATTATAACTCATGGCTCTCCTGGCACCTGGTTCTGTAGCTCACCATTCGTTTTATGGCTGCAAGCGTTAACATTTCTGCAGAACATCATGGTAATTTTCTGAAAAGAATGATCATTTTTTTTAGTGACTCTCAACAATTAATTATCTGCCTCTTAACAATTTACTGGGATGAATGATAGCCAGGGAGATGCTGGGCTCTTAGGGAAGCTGATAATCTAATGGCTAAAATAGCAAGAGGTGAATGAAGTACATTCTGCTGAGAGGTCAGTTTTGGTAAGGAACCTCCCTGCATGACACTGGTTTGGTTGCAAGTGATTCAGATCGATACATTCTTTGAAAACTGCTCATGCCACATGTCGATTGGCACATGGAGTCTGTATGGAGATGTCAGCCAGGACCCAGTGGAACTGAGGTCTGTGCTTCTGTTGATCTCCGTCATGGGAGATCTGCCCCACATGTTGACTTACAAAATCAATGGTTTTACTCTTTGCTGCTGCCAGGCACCTGGAAGGAGAGCTGGATGTATAGAGCATGTTAATTTCTGTTTCTAAAAAACACCAACAGTGTTTTGTACCTCATCTGGCTGAGAAGTGGTCACCCAGCATTATTTTGAGTGTTGAAGTGGAGATCTGGACACATCTGATGTGGCGGTATTGCCATGAGTTATAGCATTAGAATTAGTAAGAGTAGCCTCCTTTCAGGTGAGCTCACACCACTTGTGAATACCTCAGGTATCTCATGGCATTCAGTTATCTCATAAGAAATGTCATTCAAGGACAGACAAAAAGTTTCTCTCCCAACAGGGCCTCACAGAGAGTATAAGGACAAGACAATCATAGTGAAAACTCCCCAGAATACCCTACCAGCTTCCAAAAATGTACAGCTTGCAAACTTCCTGAGTCAGAGGCTGTCCTGTGCTTCAGAGTTCTTCACAGATTTCCCCCCATTAATTTGTTCATTTTTTTAAATTCTTGTGAATTTTTCGCACCCAAACATCCCGTAACAAGTATACCATGGCTTAGCTATGTACTGTCTGAAGTATCACCCCGGTTTTTCTGTTTTGCTTTTGACATGGCACCTTCTAAATTGATGTAATGTCCCATTGTTCTTCTTCTGGAAGAGGCCATGGGAAACTGCTCCTAATCCATCTTCTCCAGGTGAGGTTGAGCCCTGGGGAAAGGTGCCAATGTGGCTACTCTTGATCTTCAAGACTCTCTGGACTCAAAACATTGCTGCCTCATCTTTTCTAGAGTACTGTTAGTTCAAAACAAACATCTGCATCCTATCTTTATCTCCTTTTTCAACCACTCTATGCAAAAGGTAAATCTACCTGGCTTTAGGATGACACGAATTTCGCAGACTCGCTGTTCTTTGGCTACAGACTGATCGCAAGATGAGGTCAGATGCAGACATTCCCACTATAGATAGCTACATTAGTCAGATGAAAGGCAACTCACATACCTCCCTTAGCCATGGTAGATACCCCACTACAACCACAGCAAGCTGCTATCCAGCATGGATAGTCCAAAACTATGGCCTTTTGAGGTGACTTGTCTTTAGGTGCTGCCTTAAAGGATATGCATTCTTCATATACCTCCACCCCAATAAAAATAAATGCTCACACCCCACACGGACGGCTCCTGCAAGACTCAGCAGTGCTGGAGGAATGGGTCTTGCATGACTGACAGCATGCAAAAGAATTGGCCAAAGGAGGCAAGCAACATGCTTCGCTGCCGCCTGAGACAGCCATGGGGAGAGTTCAGTGTGGCAGCCCAGAGCCCAGCCCTGCTTACAGACTCAATCTGCTGAAGCCAGCACATTTCTGCAGACTAAGCAAGTTTACCAATAAAACCCTCTCATAATCCACCACTGCTCAGAGGAGAGGGAGAGAGAGAGAGAGAGAGCAACTGGACTGCAGTGTCCATGTGTAATAAGTGCTGGAGATTTAAGTGGGAGAGTATTACCTTAAATATATCTCTATATAGGGAGAGAATATATAGGTATATTAAAAAAAAAATAAAAGAAAAGAAAGAAAGAAGAAAAAATCTGCACTATCGAAGAGGAGTAGAACCAATTTCCCAATTTCAGTCTCCCGCATGCTGGGACTCAGCCTCTCAGATGTTGCCTGCTTTGCTAAATTGGCTGGGCAGAGGGCTGCTCTGTTGCTTATTTCGGCTCATTGTGGTGCATTTATGAAGGGCTGTCACACAGGTCTGACAGGGTGATGAATTGGCCAGGCTCACCAGAGCTGGAGGAAGGTGGGGAGGGAGGAGGTGGGGGCTTTGCTAGGGGCTGGAAGAGGTGAGAGGAGCTCTTCTCTAGAAGAGCGGGCACAAGGCAGAGGCAAAGGAAAGAAAGGGGGAGGAGGAGGAAACCATCCCAAAGGGCTTCATTCTGTAATCAATTCCTCTGGCAATAAGCAGCCAAGCTCAGTAGAAATCTCAACTATATGGGAGCAGGGAGTGAGAGAAGTGGAGATGGGGAGACAATGGAGTTTGAAGCAGAAAGTTAAGCAATTTGTTGAAAAATCCTCAGGGGTCTGCTACTTGGACACTACAGATATGTAACAGCAAGAATTGGTGCCAGAATGGGCTTTGGATAAGATACTGCTGAACAGACTGATGCCATTTTCTCACATTCAGTTTCTCAGGCTCTGAGCATCTCCCTGCTGGTGTGAATCTGGAAGAGCTTTATGGGTGTCTACCCTGGGTTAACAGCGAAGTGTAACGGGGAGCAGAGCAAGCAGGAAAATGAGTAAATTCATAGCTCAGGGTTTTTGTAGCATCTGTCTCTTGCACATCTGATGCTCTCGATTTCCTCTGCGTGTGTGTGCATGCAGGTAAAATGTTTCTTTATGTATGCAAAATGTTAAATATAAAATAAGTCAGATGATAGCCACCAATGGCAAAGCAATGGGTGTAAAGCAGGTATAGATATATTGATCTCTATCTGAGACAGATAGTGTCCGTCCAAATCTATCTCCCAAGCATATTTATCTGTTCTTGAATCTCCCATCAGCCATTTGAGCATCTTCACTATAGATCTCTATCAATTTATCTACCAAATTTTATCTGCCAATCTGCTTCACTTGTCCATGTCCCCTAGGCATATAGCACATACCAGACATGCTTAGGTAAGGAACGGTCCTAACATGTTAGCAGATACCCTACAGCAATGGCAGTAAAGCCTTTTTCATATGCCCAGGTGCAATGCCGCCTTCTGATCCATATACAGTTACACATGCTGCTTGAAAAGCCTCAGGTGGACACCAAAGCCCAGGGTAGCCGGGCCGAGCCTGCACTCAGCATTCACATAGCCAAGGAGTGGATGCAAAAGCAAGAGGAAGGAGCAGCAGAAACATCCCTCAGATGGGCTCTCCTCTTTCAGCTAACTGTGAAAGACAGCATGCCAGCAAACCTGTGTCCCATCTAGGCCAGCCTGGCCCACCCACATTGCAAGCGAGTTCAAGGTGCACCTGCTCGAAAGGTGACATTTGGCTGGGTGCACGGTGTGCCCAGACACCATAGACATGAAGCATGTTTCAGGACCAAGCTCAGAAGAGAGGTTGGAGAGAGCCTTTAAGCCAGCAGCCCTCATGGTGACACCTATGTTCAGCCCCATGTCCTGTCTCTTCTCCATCATGAGAGACCTTTTTGCTGCAGATCCAGTTTTGCAGAGGGAGAAGGAAGGTTCCCTTACGTTCCCATATTTAGCTGTAATACATGCAACTGCTCCTTAAAGGATAGGAACACCACAGTTAAAATTGGCTCGCTGAAATCTAACCTTAAATTGCAGTGATATTAATATTGACTGCCTATAGCTATAATGCAGGAAATATATAGATAATATAGTTCCTTCTCCACAACATATATTTTAATAAATAATCATATAATCTAATAAATCTTCACTGTGCTCTAATAAGCATATTTTTTCCTATAGAAAAGCCACTGCTTTCAAAGTGGCTTCATCAAATTCCCCACCTATCCCAGCAGATATATCCCTTTTTATAATTGCACTTTTTGTCGATTTCAAATACAGTTAAAAATGTGCAAACCGAGTCAATTTTTATGCCGTAAGTTTGTGTGATATAGGGCCCCTGTGTCTCAGATGGCCAGCCCCCTCCCCTTCTGTGCTCCTCTCCTCCCTGATCCTGACATTAAACTACTCCACTTAGGCGGGATACCTGGTGCCAGGCAGGCTGACCTCATTAAAATAGATTACTGCAGAAGTAAAATCTAAAAGGTAATAAAAATTGCCAATATTTTTACCAGGACATGCATGTATTTTCTTTCTTTCTTCCCCCCCCCCCCCCATCTGTAACTCAGTGGAACAAGCTCCTCTTTGGATATCCAAATATCCTGCTTCCAGCTAAAAATCCACATTTTCAGTATTACCCTCTATACAAGATGTTAGTAGTGACCTGGACAAGTGGAATGCATTTACTTTTACTCCTTTTGCAGTTCTAGTAATTTATATAGGTAATGTAGTGATGTGGTGCAGCCAAGAAGAGCTAAAGGTTATGAGGAAGACAGGGTTTTGAGGGAGAGACTTCATGAACCTGAAAATGTTCCCATTTTTTCTAATCATATCAGTTAACCTTATAAACGCTATTACCTCTCCAAATACTCATCTTGATGAAAGAAATGCAGGAAAGAAATGAAGGAGGTTCTCATTTTTTCCCATTTCATTTTCTTCTGTTCATGAGAAACGTGTGTTGTGATGCTTTCTCCAGGGCGCATGAGGAGCTTCGCTTGGTAACTGGAGGTAATTTGACCAGAAGAGTGAAAAGCAGCACAAAGACAGTGGCTCATTTGGGCACAGAGTTTGCTGCCATCCTGCCAGAGCCACCTGTCTGCAGAACAAATGTACCCAGAGGTGCTGGAGCCAGAAGTAACCTGAAAACACCAGCTCACTGGCCAATGTCACCACAAGTTCAGGGAGGATGAGAAGAGGATGGATATGCTCTCTGTCAACTACAGCAGGCCTGCATAGCTGGAGGAGGTGATGGCATCTCATTTAGCCCCTCAGACTTAGTCCAGCAGCACCAGGCACTTTACATGTTGGGTTGGGGGAGATTCCTCTGGAGAAGCTCCTGGACAACTCTCCCATAAGAGGGGAGGCAGCTCCCCTAGGAAGGTGGTTGCAGAATCATACCCTGTCTTTTCCACCTCAGAAACCCCATGCCAGGCTTCAGACTGGGGCAACTGCCTGCAGATGGCCTGTACATCTATGGAGCAGGAGAATTGCCCATGTTAAAGCTGGGCCCGGTTCACAGGGCAGCATGAGGTGGAGGGCCGTTTAGCCCAAGTTCGTCTGCAAGGCTTGCTCCCAAGGGCAGGTTCATCCTGGTGCAGGCATTGAGGCAGGAAGATTTACATCCCAGCTGATGTTCAGATTTGCATATTGCCATGTGTGTGGCAAACTAAAAACTAAGCCAAAACAAAAAGGTGTGCAGCTAATTAGATGAGAGCAAGAGGTACTTCCCAGCTGGGTGCCGGGGGGAAAGTCTTGACCCTTTCTGTACCAGCTTTCCCCAGCCAGGGATGTAATAAGAGGGATGGGCTTTACACAACCCCTAGAAAGAGGATACGGCTGTGATGAGCAGTGGGTGATCGGGCTAAGCAAGCCCCCGTACCCGGGGACTCTCCCCATCTGCATCTCCTTTGAAGGGAATTAGAAATAACAACCTCTCTTGCCCCTGGTGCTCTGGGAAGCATTGGGAAGTGATTTACTCTGCACAGGGGAAGGGAGATTTATCAGTTCTTGGAACCAGTGTTTATGAATATTCCTAAAGAGGAAAATCAATCAGTTCTATCATAACATTGCCATTTTTCTAAATGATAGAACAAGCATTTTTATACACCTCGCACTGGCTGGTCGAGAATCGATAGGAATTATGAGCTCCTCTCTGAATTTACTAATGTTCTGGCATCATCTCCTCCCATCCTGAAGCGAGGACAAGGAGGATGTTCAGAGATCCTGGTCTGAGAAGGTTCTGACTCACCTCTCACATCACAGCCCCCCTTCTTCACCGTTTATCCATCTCCCCTGTTTCTAAGTCATCCAATGAGCTCAGTCTGCCTGTGCTGGGCTGGATCAGATCAAAATAAGGAGAAAAGACCCTGTGAAGCATTCTGAGGATGGTGGGTTAAAACCAAGAGCTGGACTCTCCCCTCACCTGTGCAAGCTAAGGTTAGGCACCTGGAGGCAGGGCTCACCAGGTGAAAAGCTGCCTGTGCATTTTACAGATAATTTCCCCTACCAGTGAGCACTGTACAAAGGAGAGAGCAATCCAAGAAATCCTGGAGACAGTCTAGCCCCTTAAAATTTGCCAACATAGGTTGTACTTTTGGCAAACTTTACGTATTTTATAAAATAAAGGGCACTGAAGAGACACACATTACCACTATTCCTCTGACCACTCAAGAAAACAATTTAGGGAGAAAAACCATTAGAGTATCTCCAGCAAGACCCTCCACAGGGATGTGAACTCTCCACCCCTTTGCACTGTTTAGCTGAAAGGAGACCTGAGAAGATGTATGTCATGCTGGCTTGATTGCCTTGGTGCAAAGGCAGCCACATCGCCCTTTCACCCACGAGATTTCCAGAGCTGCTGGTTGAAGTACAGCCCACATAACTGTGGGATAAGTGCCACAGCCCAACGAAATGTACCCACGAGACAGTGTGAGACGGGACCGGCTCTTCAGTTGCAGCTCCACATCCAGAGAGAGCTGTTCTCTGCACTGATGAAGTCCCTTCCTGGAGAGATTGCTCTCCTCTCCTATTCCTGTCTCCCTGTTCAGAAAGTTTTCCATCATATGTACCCAAACACACACGCACACACACTCCAGCCAGTGCCATGAAGCCCCTTATGGCTGCTATAGCCCCTTCTGTTACGGTTAACTGATTGTTTTACTTCCCTATAGACTTGTCCTGTCGTGCTGTGCATCCCTTGCAGGTATCAGCAAATTTCACATTGGGAGATATTTGACCAAAAGGAGCAGCTCTTGTGCAAGCAGGAGTGAATTCAGGAAACCCTTAGGTTGACAGAAATGCTCCTAATGCTCTCTTTTCCATGTCCAGTAATTATACCCGTGTCTCTTTGTGTCTGGTTACCTTTACCACAGTTCTCCTCCCACTCGTGAGTACTGCTGCTCACAGTGTCCCCACACCCCAGGCCCAGTTTGGGATGTGCCAGGTCCCCATTAGGAAGTCTGAGATGGAGCAGGCTTCCCAGGGCAAAGCTAGGTGCCTTCCCTAATGGCTCTTACCAGCCAGGACCTCCCTTCTTGCTCACACCTCCAAACACCTCTGCAGCGGGGAAAGGAGAGGCCAATGCCTCCAGCCTCGGGCTTAGCCACTTGGTCCTTTTTCCTTCTTGAGAGACATGAATCTTGCAATAAGGGGCAGGCAGGCTAGCGATAAATCCCACTAAAGGTAAAAGTGATTGATTTCAGAAGACACTGTTTAAGAATTTGTTTTTCTAATGGATCCTAAAGTCCTGTCATCAATTTTGCCAAGCTCAGCGGTGCCAGGAGGTTGCTGTATTCTGTCCAGAGAGGAGGAGGGAGAGGTGGAGAAGAAAAGACAGGGTGGGTGAGGTGAGAATATGTGGGGGGAGCTAGAAAAAAATGACTTCACAATATGTCCCTTCCAGATGCAGTATCCTAAAACGTGGATTATACTCGACCATACATACTAATCCATTAGTTGCTCTTTCACACGCTGCTGACTGGAATGCTGCCTCCATTTGCCTGCATGATAATCTATTTGAATATCAATGTGGCTTCATGTTAAACTGCTTCCCTTGGAGTTTCAGATGAAGGGCAGGCGTGCAGGGCCTGTGCTTTGGGGATAGGGTACCGTATCGGGGGCAGAATCAGAAGGTAATTATTGAAATCCCTCTTCATTCCAAAAGCTTCCTCACAGCCGACTGAAAAGGAAAAAAAAAAAAAAAAAAAAGGCGGCAGCCAGGCCATGTTGCCTTGGTCTTTAATGGGACATTAAAAGAAAGTTCTCCTTTATTTTTAATTCCGCCAAAGGACTATATTGATTTCTTTGGTTCCCAATGACGGGAAAAGGCAAACACAGACAAGTAATGCATAACAGGGGTCTGCACAGGAAAAATGCTGATATGGGGGGAAGGGAATCTCTCTAAAGAAATAAGAGTCCCCATCACTGTTGAGGAGACTGAAAGCATGAGAATAAGTCTGCTACAGCCCCTGCCCAGTCCTTCTCCCTCATCTTCAGATAAGGATAGGGCTGCGTTGTGCTTTTAGGGGTCAAGTAATAAAAACAGACAGAGGAAAGTAACAAAACCCTGGAGCCTGAACCACAGCTGTCATTGTTTATAAGGTCATAGAGACCTTGCCCGCCCAAGCTGACATAGGGAGGTGGGATCCTTCTGGGGGCTATTGTAAGACAGGAATTGTTGTGGCTTGTTACCTCTGTGTTTAAGGTGGGTAGATCCAGGCTGGTCCCCAGTGAGCAAAGAGAGTCCCTACTGCCAGCAGTGTGATGAGGTCTCCAGGAAGAGACAATCTGGGTCAACATGTCCTGGGCACTACAGAGGTCTTGTCCACACAGTCCTTCAGTGTGGATTTGAGCCTGTTCTCAAGATCAGACTCCCCCATATGAACTCAGGAGATCTACCGGGCTATCTCCACCCCAGCTCCAAAGTCATGAAGGGAGGATATTCTGAGGATGTTCAGTCCCTCAGGGCAACCTCATGTCCACTTAACACAGAGAGATCAATTGCTGCCTAGGCCTGGCATCATGTCCCAACCCACCACAGATATCCTGAGCTCTGCTTTTCTTTAGATATTCAAAGCACAAACTACAGCCAGGAATGCGTATGAAAAAGAACCGAGGTATGGGACTTGGTGTGTGTAAATTCACTCTCTAGCAACCTACTCAGCACACATTGCAAGTATGGTTGTTAATACTCATATTTTCCTTTAATGCAGATTAGGTACTAACTCTAGTGCTCTCATACACTCCTGCATGAGTGGTGCAAGTCCACAAGGTCCGGTAAGTGATTTCCATGAGATATGTGTGTGTAGAGAACTAATCCAGACATTTTTTTTCTCTAGTATTCCCTGGTCCTATCATTAATGACACTGAATCCCACCTTTCACAGTTCCAGCAACTTGTTTTTTTGCAGAAAGTAAGGCCAAGAAAGAAAGATGATGCAAAGAGGATGGGAGATGTGGTGTCTCTAGGTTCCCTAAGGCATGATATGATAGAGGTCATGGCTATAGGTAACACAGTGGTTTGATCATCCTCCAAAGAGAGCAGTGTCTTTGTAGTGATTCATGTTCCCATTATGGTCCCAGCTGTATCTTGTTCTTTTTCATGACTTTTTCTTGCTTTGGAAAGCCTAGGTGGGATTAAGCAATGGTTTTTCTGTCAGAGGATGAAGCTATTCTTCGACCTGACTTGCAAAGCCTCCTGGCAGATTTTCCTGTCAGTGGAATTCCTCAGCAAAGAACAGCAGGATTGAAACCTCATTGATTCAAGGAAAAGAGCTTGAACACAGTTATCCCAGGAAGTTTAGGCAAATGGTCAATGGGGATGAATGGATAAAGAACAACCACTTCCGAGAAGATATCCTAAGTACAGTTTGAGAACTTTGAGCATAAGCTACAACCAAGACTGGCAAGTTTTTAACACCTCCTCTGTGGGGATTGAACCATGGCCAGCAGAGCTACATTGACTTCTTGCTTTATTTGACATGGAAATGAGATGCCATTAAATGCCTCCTGGCATTTTCAGCCTTGATGAGGGGCTTTTGGAAAGTAGCCAGCTAAACCAGCCAGCACTGATGTGTTGAAGAGAGGGGTGGGAGGAGGACATACAAGTGCCTGGCAGATAAGAAAGACAACAGTAACACTGGTCAAATAAAGATTGTGCTCGAGTAACAGCCACAAGCTTGGGATGAACCTCATAACCATCTTTTGTTATATCAGTTTAAGTTCACACTCCAAGCATCAGCAAGCGATGGGAAAAACCACCGTGACCTTTTGCAGACAGACCTCTATGCATCCCATGCCTAGTGGACATACACTTGCTCTGACCTTAAAAACTGTTAAAAAATGTTCACCCAGTGCCATGCTCTCAAAAGCTGGCCAAGTTATTTCAAAAATGTGCCAAACCACCTGGCTATGTGGCCTTCTCACCCAAGCCTGCTCATATCTAGATGACCCTCTTAGATACTGAAGACTCTGAAACTAGGGCAGTATGTTGACCCTGCAGAGGAAGCCTGATAAATGCTCACCTCCTCCTTCTGGAGGAAAAACCCAAGAGGGTAGAAAAGGCAGCTGTAAATTGAAGAAATGCACTCAGTATTTCTGCCTGCTTGGAATGTCTCAGCCAGGGTCCTTGCATCTAGAGCCACTTGCCTTTTGATCTGCCTCCTTCTCTCCCCTCTTCCTCCTCTACTCCCATGCCTGGCTTTCTGGTAAGTGGCTTGTTGCCCTGCAGCACCATTGCTCTGTCTGGAGCACATCTCCAGTTTCAGGTCCTTCACATAAGCCTGGTGCCCCATCTCTAGTCTGAGAACATAGATTTAGGAATATCTAAGGTTTTCCTTTGAGCCAGGGCTCTAAATACTTTGGTGATTTTTCAGTAGATCAGTATAAACATAGAAAATACTCCAACCACTGGGTATTCAGGCATTCCCATGGTCAAGTGGCAGCTGAGCATCTTCTTTGAAAGAGCCTAAATAGGAGGAATACACATAGAAAAAAACATGGGAGACAGGAACTTTTAGGGATCTGGGCTCGTGTCTTCCCCTGAGTACATAGCACCCAGAAGAATGATTATGGCACAGTTCTGTCTGAGATTTTCAAGAAAATAGTAAAAAGAAAGTGGTTTTAGATTCTGAAGAGTTCTAGAGTTTAGCAAAGACCTAAGAAAAGCCCAGCTCTCTGGTGCTAGGGAGTGAGAATGCTAATCCTGGCTCTGGGGATTCTTTGATCTTGGACCTGTCTCTGCAAGAGGTTTCCATAAGTGGCAAACACCAAAAACCTGGCATCATGGCTGATTATTCTTTCTGGAGATCCAGCCCATCAGCTAACTCTAACCCTAACGTTAACCCTGACACTAACCCAAACTCTTCTCTCAGGAGATAGCTAAGCCTGGGATACTGAATAGCCACCCAGTACCAACACAGTGCATTCTCCGTTGGAGAGACGTTTTGGTATGCTGCCTCCTGCATGGAGGCTTGACAGAGGCTCCTTCCTTCTCCACGCCTCATCCATCAAGCCAGATGATGTTGTTTGCCCACTCCATCCTCCTCGGCCTGCCAGTGCCCGGAGAAAACAGTGATAAATAAATTGGCACTGAAGACATCCTCTCCTGCTGCTTGATTTATCTATTATCTGTGCTGTAATCCGTGCCCCTTCTTCTCTTTCCCCACATCCCAGTCATTAACTCTTCTTCCTCTGCTTCAGGTTATCTTTCTATCCGTACCCCTCAGAACCAGCACTTCGATTTTTACAGATTCTTTATGAGCTTTGGCCTTTGTCTAGGGCTAAATTAGGGTTCCAAGACTGCCCCAGGCAGAGAAAAACAGGTAGAATACAACCTCCACCTTCAGCCACTTCTTGAAATGAACACTGTAAAAAAACAAACTCACACTATATTCTTCCTGTGGCTAACCATTGGTAGGCATCTTCCCACATGAAGTGGGGCATGAGGAAGTTTCCCCAAAAGAGCCTTGTCTTTTGGTTGCATTTCCATTTGGGATACAACACAGCTGAGGAGTTCAGAAGCAAAGCAGATGATGCCCACAGGACATGAGAGCCCCTGCTACAGGTTAAAGAGATGAAGTTGCAGGATCCAGGCCCCATTTTGTATCCAGCCCTCAGGCCTGGCTCCAAAGAGCCTTTCTGTCTACGGAGCAAGTTATAGGAATTTGGTACAAAGCCAGCAAAAGCTCATGTGCCACTATATAAACTGTATGATGACTGTCAGATTCATGCCTACCTGCATGGACAACCAAGAGAGGCCTTAGCCAATTCTTGGCTGAACTAGTGACTTCTGTCACCTGCAGAAGCCACTGACCCTCGGTGGTGTGGGAAGATGCAACGGACATTTTCTGTCTTATTTGTTTGTTCTCCATTTGTAGTATGTTTCTACTAAAAGAGAGCTGCTGTGACACCCTTTGAGGGAAGTGTTTTGGGGGAGATGCAGAGTCTGCTCAGGGGAAAAAGCTTTGAGACATACGCAGCAGAAAGGAGAGCCACAGCGCAGAGCTGGGAGCCTGCAGCTCCTGTTGGAAGATGGAAAGACTGCACCAAGAGAAGCAGAGAACCACCAGTCAAGACACAGAGAGACTAGAAAATGCTTCCTAGGAACCAGAGGAGACAGAGAATAGTGTAGTGCTCACTGCAGGAGAAGGTCTAGGCAAACCATGAAGCTCTTCCCATCACAGAGAGGAAGCACAAGTCTTGTTACAGTCTTAGGAGTCCCTTCTGAATTTTCAACCAGTAACTCCTCCTTTCCCCTATAGATTTCTTTCTAGGTCTCCCAAAAGACAGTACCAGCATGCCAGGAGCCATGAGTCACAAACTATCCCTGAGCAGGGCAGTTCCAGGGTAGACTCCAGTTCTTGTCAGCCCTGTGCAAGCACAGTGGAAACCCCTGTAGTCAAACTAGGAACCAGAAACCAGCTGCTGCAGCTCAGATGTCTGCGCACAGCAGGAGCTCTCTGCTCAGATTCACGACTCCTACCTCTGGAATCATGCTGGCAATTCAGTAACCCACATGGCCTGCCCTAGAATGGACTGCTTGCAGCAGCCCACCTGATTTCCAAAAGTGAGGCTGTGGGGTGCTGCAGACAAGGCATTTGGGTTCAAAGCCAGCTCAGACTGAAATTGTTCTGTCCTGTGCATGGGGTTTAACTGCACTAAAAAGTAGGAATGAAAAAAAAACTTAGGGGCTCTCTATTTCTACCATCCCTACTTCAACCAGCCCTATTTCCTGTCTCCAGCCATGGTCACCAGATGGTCACTGCACTCAGATCACATGCAGTGTGATCTGAGGCAGTAGCAGTAACAGGTAGCAGGGGTAAGGGACAGGTTGTTGTCCAAATACGACTTTTCCATGCTTTGTGCAGTCTAGTTTTAAAAGATTTAAACTCATGTAAATGAGTTAAAGCATATCCATGACCAGTTACCAGAACTAATTTGTGGCAAGTTGTTTTGTGTGTCAAAGCTCATAATTGCACTCTTTATCTCCCAGTTCTATCACTACCCATCATTAAATAACTCCGTAATGCCTATTAGACTTTTGTGGAACACCCATATAATCATGCCTGTGGCCCATTGAAGTTGATGGGAAGTATTCAGAATTCAAAAGCCTTTGCCTAGGACACTGAAGGGCAGAGAGAGTTGAGTCTGGGACAGTGGGCTGTAGACTCTGCTGTAGGAGCCAGGCATTGAAATGTTAGTTGTGGTGTGACTGAGCAGCATATCCCCAGAGTCCTGCTGCAAATTTTTTTTTCTACAGCTTATCTGGACTAGATACAAAATGATTTAAAATATTCCTTATAATCACTTCTATGTGCAGCCTTCCAGCCCTGCACCCTGCTCACAGAAGGGTGCATCTGGCTCCTTGAAAACCTGCCTCATCTATTATGATGATGGTTTTTTCCCACAGAATAAAGCGATGAAGGTAGTTGCATAACACACAAAGCGATAAAAATATATGGAATGTTTAATCAAACATTCCCCTCCTTTATTTGCCTCTAGATTGCTAGTTATTACATCATCTAGATCCTTTCCTTTTTTAGGTGCCATAAAATTATCTCTGGTTCTTGCAGTCTGTGAGTTTATGATTAATCAATTACTTAGAGGAGTTATCTATTAAAAATCAAAACGTGATGCTCAGTGCACTTCCAATAAAGCACCACACAGCAAGGGATTATTGGTCTAATCCTTTTCTTCATCAGTTGCTTATTACCAGTAATTGTGTTAAGGGGATCACAGGAGTCATTAAGTAAACAGGGTGCATTAAAAGTATGTGCAGCATAACAGGGAAAATTACCTAATTAGTGATAGATGGTGCTGGAACAGATTAATTGAAGAGGTCTTTCCACCAACTTTATGCAGCCTGACTCATGCCTTGCCTTGATAGTGTGACCACTAAAATCACTGCTTGGCCTCAATAAGGTTCCCTTCAAGTTACACCACCCCTCTGTCTAAACAATATGGGTGAAAAGCAGCGGTACGGAGCAGGATCATCCTTCCACCGGCTCCCCACCTCCTCTCGGGGTGTCTCTTCCTCTCCAGCATAACCCTCTTTAGGAGGAGATTCGCACAATTCCTGATTGTAGCTCACCCCTGCCTGTCAACACCCAGCCCACAGAGCTCTCCAGCTTCTCCAGGCCTGCAGGGAGAGCTCTGTGATTTGAGTTTGCTGGGTCTCATTGCAACTCCTGGTGAACCAGCCCGTTGTCAACAACACAGCAAGCAGCAGACAGAGACTGGTGCCTTAATTAGAAAAGACAGGACCAAATGAACAAGGGGGTTGGAGTCCCCCCAGATGCTCCCCTATTTCAGGAGCCTTGACAGCACAGCATGTGGGGAGGGATGGGGCTGCTCTCGGCCAACATGTACCAGTCCCACAGCTTGTGCAGCGAGCTGCCTTCCTCAGACTTGTCAGTTTGCAGAGCTCATTTAGAGACACCAAGCAATTAGCTACTCCGCCAGCTCCCCCGTCCCCCTCTGAGCCTGACATCTCAGGAGAGACAGGGACCGCAATGCAGGTCTCTCCCCAGCAGTGTGAGTGGCTCATCTCTGTCTTGGCCCATGCAGGCAGCGCTCAGTGGGTCTCATTTGTTTGCATTTGCCTGGTGCCTTGACATGATGAAGTAAAAAGTTTTAATATTCGCCGACATGAATTTTTAATGCCTGGCTCCTGCTCCCATGTCATTATTTGCCTGCGCTTCAGCAGTTTTGGAGTGTGTTTCTTTAGATAATGTTCTGTTAAAGGAAAAAGGGGGTGGGGGGAAGCCTGTACCTTTCTCCCCACAGTGACCATTAAATTATATACCAGTGCTAGGCTGGTGTTTGGCAGGTGCTGGCAATGCAACTTCCCTTTGCATGAAGTGGGGTTGCAGTCACTGTGCTTGCAGCAAAATTAATGGGAGAAATCTGGTATTGAAGTCAGCAATGTGGTTCCAAAGAACTTTGGTGAGTTGAGAAACTGAGCATTTCTGCCTTCTCTTGCCTTTCCCCAACATCCTGATGGTGAGCAAAAGGAAAAAGAGTGCAAAGGAGAGTGGAAGAAAATAAGTCAAAGAAGGGAAAATGATTTGAGGTCTTTGATGAGCTATAAGGCTGACCTAAGATGAGGATAAAATGGGACAGCACCGGCAGGAGAAGGCACAGGTCCCAGTATAGCAGTAAGTCTCTTTCTTCAATCCCATTGATTAAGTTTGAAGTGTGGGCAGAAAGGACCTAGAAAATGTCAGATTAGATGGAAATATGAATGTTTTTGTACTGTATCAGACAGACAGAAGAGCAGAGGGGCTGGTACTGTGTGGCCAAACAGGTAGAATCTGGCTTTTGTGTATTGCTTGTATTACAGTGACAGAGCTCTATCAAAACTGAAGCCATGGCCAACACTAAAAACAGCTTTTGCAAAGACAAGCTTATGAGTTAACAAGAAATGGATAGAGAGAACATCAGGTGATCGATGGTGATGGATGGATGGATAGATGAATGGGAATAGTAAGGATGGATAGGCAGAACTGCAGTGATATTTAAGTATCAAGTTTCATCCTTTCTCTTAAACCCAGGAGTGGCTCCAAGCTTAACTTCGCAAACTCCAATCGTACCCTTCCACTTTTGCAGTCACAGTCTTTCTGCTTATTCACTCCTCCAAAGTCCAAGAGGAAACCTCTCACAAGGAAGAAAAAGTGATTACCTACCCTGCCTGTATGCTGAGCTTTGAGACATGAGACATTACTGTCAGTGTCACTTGCCACCCAGGCTAGCTGCTTTTCCAGTATCAGGACCAGTTTAGGACCTTGGTTCACATCCTTGTCCTGGCATTGGCTTTGGCCCCCCCAAGTTGGTCCTGCCTCTGTCCATGGTTCTGAACACTGTTCCTGTTCATGGGGTGGGTCTGACTCCCCAAGTGCCCATGGCCAGACACTGGTTTCAGGTAGTATCTCCTTTCCCACTCGGCACAGATGGATCGCTGTCAGATAGATCAAAGCATCAGGCTGTACACAAGTTCAGGAGAAGGCAAGTGGCTACTTGGCTCCCTAGGCTTTAAGCTGGCCTATATCTCTATATCAAGCCATGGTAAGATTTTTTTCCTGGGCAGTGCTGGAAATGGCAATGGTTTGTTCAGGGAAAGCAGCCCACACTGCAGCTGATCATGTTAAATTTAGCTATTCAACACCGTGGCTGAAAAAACAGCCTAGAAGTTTGACTCTGAAGAATCAGGCTGGAAATAATCCAGTGGCTCTTCTGTGTGGATTTGCAGTATCTCTCTTTGCATAGACTCTTTGTAGAGTCTGGAATCTCAACGATTCATCATGGAAATGTAAACTGTAATAATCTCATAGTGTTCTCGGTGGCAGGGAGCAGAGAATTCATCACTTCAGTGCAGTTCACTTGCCTTTCAGTTACAGGCTTGGAGAAGACCAAGTTTCCTTTACAAAGACTTGATTCAAAACCCACTTTAGCCACTGAGATTCTCCTATTGCTTTCAGTAAGCTTCAGACCACCCTTTCAGCAGATGGGGCTAGAGGTCTGTTTGAAGTTGGGGTAAACAACATAATGGACTTCACAGTTCCTGTGGGGATGGGTAACGTGATTCTCATGGGGATAAATCCCCATGTCACCAAACAGCTCAGATATAGGCAAGATATATGATATACTTGAGGAAATGTAATGAGCATAATAGCAGAAAATTCAAGTCTCTGGACCCCTACTGTGGTTTCAGATCATTAGAATCATAGAATCACGGAATCAGTAAGGTTGGAAGGGACCTCTGGAGATCATCTAGTCCAACTTCCCTGCTCAGCACAGTCACTTAGAGCATTTTAGACAGGGCTGCATCCAGGCAGGCCTTCAACATCTCCACAGAAGGAGACTCCACAACCTCTCTGGGCAACCTGTGCCAGTGCTCTCTCACTCTCACAGGGAAGAAATTCCCCCTCACACTCAGGCAGAACTTCCTGTGCTTCAGTTTCTGCCCATTGCCCCTTGTCCTGCCACATGGGGCAACTGAAAAGAGTTTGTCCTCATCCCCCTGACACCCTCCCTTCAGGTACTTGGACACATTGATAAGATCCCCCCTCAGACTTCTCTTTCACAGGCTAAACAGGCCCAGCTCTCACAGCCATTCCTCATGGGGCAGGTGCTCCAGCCCTCTGATCATCTTTGTAGCCCTACGCTGGAGTCTCTCCAGTAGCTCCATGTCTCTCTTGTCCTGGGCAGCCCAGAACTGGACACAGTCCTCCAGATGAGGCCTCAGCAGGGCTGCGGAGAGGGGCAGGATCACCTCCCTCCACCTGCTGGCAACACTCTTCCTAATGCAGCCCAGCAGATCATTGGCCTTCCTGGCCACAAGGGCACATTGCTGGCTCATGGTCAGCTTGTCCTCCACCAGCACTCCCAGGTCCTTCTCTGCAGAGCTGCTCTCCACAAGGTCAGCCCCCTGCTTGGACTGGTGCCTAGGGTTATTTTTCCGTAGGTGCAGGACTCTGCACTTGCCCTTGTTGAACCTCAGGAGGTTCCCTTCCACCCAGCTCTCCAGTGTGTCCAGGTCTCTCTGAATGGCAGCACAGCATTCAGGTGTGTCAGCCACTCCTCCCAGCTTGATATCAGCAGCAAACTTGCTGAGGAGGCACTCTGTCCCCTCATCCAGGTCATTGATGAAGAAGTTGAACAGGATGGGACCCAGGACTGAGCCCTGGGGGATACCACTAGCCACAGGCCTCCAGCTAGACTCCAAGCCACTGATGATGACCCTCTGAGCTCTGCCTTTCAGACAGTTCTCAATCCACCTCACTGTCCACTCGTCTAACCCACACTTTCTGAGCTTCTCTAGGAGGATGTTATGGGAGACAGTGCCAAAAGCCTTGCTGAAGTCAAGGTACACAATGTCCACTGCTCTGCCCTCATCTACCCAGCCAGTCATTCCATCACAGAAGACTATCAGATTGGTTAAGCAGGATTTCCCCCTTGTGAATCCATGCTGGCTACTCCTGAGCACCTTCTTTTCCTCCATATGTCTGGAGATGACATCCAGAATGAGCTGTTCCATCCCCTTTGCATGGATGGAGGTGAGGCTGACCAGCCTGTAGTTGCCTGGGTCCTCTTTCTTGCCCTTCTTGAAGACTGGAGTGACCTTGGCTCTCTTCCAGTCCTCAGGCACCTCTCCAATTCTCCAGGACCTTTCAGAAATGATGGAGAGTGGCCTGGCAACAACATCTGCCAGCTTCCTCAGTGCCCACGGGTGCATCCCATCTGGGCAAATGGATTTGTCTCAGAATTAATCGGAGAGACTTGTGCTCTAAAGTGTGTTGTTGCATTGTAAGATGGGCAGATCAAATTATGCATTACCACTCTGCAAAGGATGGACATTCCCTTGAATTTTTACAAGACAGATCAGGCCATATGAGATCCTAAGCCTAAGAACTTGTGTTCTCTGAGTTTGCGTGCAGCTGGCCTTGCAACAGCAGTGAATTATCTCAGCAACAAGCTGAATGTCCTCTAGGAGAGATCCTGGGTTGGAATGTGGCTCAGGGCAAAAGTAAGAGGAGCTTTCATCCTCCTGTGATATGAGCCCGGGGTGCTGTTGTCAGTTCCTAGCACTTTAAAAGCTGGAGACAGCTCCAAATCGGGATGCCCTTGGCTCTTGTATCTGTCAGCAGTTTCCTTCTGGCTGCCCGACACCAGCCCGGTTCCACACAGGCATGAAGGGCCTGCCCATGCTGGCGGCAAGCAGGGAGTTACATTTCACACACTCGCCTGCCTCTGCCGTGAGAAGATAAGGGCAGCACTGTCTCCATTAGGGAACATTCTTAAGTTACTTGTGTCTCTGCTCCGGCCGATATGTAATCCAGGGCAAAGCAGGTGCAAGAGAGGAGTACAGCCAGGTGGCTTCTCTTTAAAGCCTGGGGGCAGGCTAAGGATAGAGAAGGAAAAATAGAGAGATGAGCTTCACCTCCAGAGGGAATTAGCACCCTCTGTATGCTATTAAAGTATCCAGCACAATCCATGGGCATGTCAGATGGCAGAACCCCAGCACCACCCCTTCCTACAGCAGCCAACATTAGCTCCCATTGCAGTTCTTACCAATTCCTTGTATTGCAAGCAAACACAGTGAGGATGCACCACGGAGATGTTGGAAGCCAGGCTTTTACCAATATGAGGTGCATGATCCAGCTAAAGAAGAGATTTCTTTTTGCAGAGCAAATCTTATCCTGGTGTGTGGACCAGTTGCAAGGGTGGAGTTAGCATTTCCTAATTTTAGGAAAACTAAGCGCCTATCTGTGAGTTAGCTGTCTGAAATCCTAGAATAACCAGTGATCTATGACCAGGGCTCCTTTGATCTGCTCTAGGATGGGATAATTCACACATTAAATTCCGTTGATTCTATTTACTTTCTTCTATTGACTAAAAAGGGAGCACTGACTGACATGTCCAGGTATCAGCACATCCACTACAGACTCCCACATTCAGCCATGTGAACCCCAGGCTTATAATCTTCATTGGAAGTGGAATCATGGACTGGAAAGAACAAAAATCTCCCCTCTCTTGGGCAGGCAACAACGATGTCCTCTGTTCTGTGCCTTGGGACACTCACCCAAGACTCTTGCCCCCTATAGGAATAATAACCATTTCAGAAAAACCTAAACTAGTGATATGTTAATGGATTTATACTCACCAAAAACAAGCAATGACTGACTTCGACTTTGCAACTCCCCATCCCTGTTTCATTGTGAATTTGCAGACAAATGTTAAAGTTTGGCATTTGCAAGTAATTTGCACTGCAGGGCATACCAAACAGCTTCTTTTCAGTTCTCTGTTAACTAGCCAGCTCACAGGTGTATGACCTCATCCCAAACTACAGATTTGTGAGGAAAAACCAAGGCTGTGCTGGTCTCACCTGAGAGGGACAAGACTTTGATTCATCTGCTCCTTACCTTTGCAATTCACGCTTTATTAAAGCTATTAGACCCTCCATAAATACACTGATAATGATCAAGTGGCACTTCCTTAATAGACAGCAAGTAGCCTGCTACATCTCAATGAAGTGAGCTGTTAAGCAAACACAAGACATTTCCCACAAAGACATTGCTGCTCAGTGTTTACGCCCTTCAGATACTTAGGGAGATGTCACATCACGTCTTGATCACTGCTGTACTGATTCAGCTCTTTTCAACTTGCCCTTGTAAATCAATCCTTCCAGCCCTCAGTCATTTGTCGGTTGTTCTTATAAGAACTCCCTGCCATTTGACAATATCTGTCTCGTAAGAAGAAGCCCAGAAATGAGCACAACTTTCCATGTACATTAACGTTGAAGCTCCGCCATCCCTCCGGGATTTTTGATCTTTCCGCTGTTCGTTATTTGCAGAAGGCTGCTCTGCTCATGAAGTGGCTTCTTGACTGGGAGCTGAGATTTACAAGCAAATAAAAAACAAACAAGCAGGGGCTTTGCCCACACTCTTAGCCTGCACTTACGCATTAAAAATGCCTGGACTGTCCTCTGGCCCTGAAGACAGCCATCAATGAACAAGCTGCAACACACTATTACTTTCTTTCTCTCTTACTTTCTATGTGAGATGATACCCACATCTGCCTAATGTCTTGTGGGTGGTCATGACTCCTGTAATGTACATGGGCATCGTATGAAAACAGTGTTAATTATCCTATATCACTAGTATACCCAGGACTGTTCTAACAGTTGACCAGTTTTACAGTTGATTCCAGCACTGGGAACATTCTCATGGAACTGTTAAATTTACTAATATCAGAGTGCTCCTAGTGACTTTGTCCTTTCCACCCAAGCAAATGTGATTGAGGAATATTTCTAACATGTTATAACCCATGCAAGTGATCAAATGATCAGTCCAGACTGAGAGCCCAAGGAAGAGGCTGAAGGTAATAATCCATTGAGTCATAAGCCAGAGAACTGATTTTTAAACCTAGAAACCCCACAGAACTCCTCATACGACCTCTCCTTCATTTTTTTCACAAATCCTAGTAGTATGTGACTAATTTCTTTTGTACAGGATGAAAAACCCATGACTGTCAAAACAGCACTTGATGATATAACATTGGTGTCTGGGTTTGGACTTGGTTTTACAAAAATGGAGCAGAGCTGCTTGCCTGGCAGAGCAGACATCTCTGCAAGAATGGAGACCTTTTTATGAAACAGCTGCCCAGCCACCAGAAGATGAGCCCTACCCAGAGTCAATTCTCATCATCAGTAGGTTGAAATAGAGAGGCCACAGCTGACATTGCCCTTGGTATGTTGCTTGGGCATCCAGCAGCGTGCTTATGACCCAAGAGGCCAAGAAGCAAAGAGCAACCACTACCTCAGTTAGCAAAGCTGGTTTTAGTGGGAGCTACAATCCCCTCTCTTCCTGGAGCAGTGGTAAGGGACAATGAATTCATCAATCTGTCATTTAAGATTGTTCGCTTGACAGCTCCAAAATGCATCTTAAAAATCCCCTAAACATTAAGGGCTTTAATAATTTAAGTTACTCTTAAACATGCCCTGCAATTCAAATCCTTGGAGTGGTTTAAAAATTTGAAAGAGGTTCAATCTGGACAGTGATTTAAAGCCACGACAGCTGAGTTCAATTTGTCTGTGCAGTACAGACTGACATAGTACCTGGAAGGCTGCAGACCTGACATAACTCTGCGCTGAGCATCTCCAGAACTGATCCACATGTCAGTATGAAACAGTGGTAATGTGGATGACCAGGTCTGGAGTGGAATGCAGAGACATTGCTAGAGGATCCAAATGCTGGTGAATTTACAGCTCCCAGGTTTCTCTGCTGTGAAAATTGACCTTCTAGTTTTGTAAGCCAGAATATTTCCTGTGTTTCTGGAATAGGTACATCTTGGGTGTGATTTAATTGATCATTAGAGTGGGACAAGCCACATCATGTAGGAGACAGTTTCTCTCCACTAACTATAAAGAAAGGTGAGCTAAATTAGCTTTGAGAGAGACATCTGAGATATCTGTGCTGCAGGCATCTAGAATGGTCAGATGAAACCCATCCTCAGTCCCAGAGGAGATCAGTATCACTATTGTTTTATTTAGATCACTAATCCAGTTTCTGTCTCTCCTGACAGCCCTAATTCTCACAGAAATTGCCCAAGACTCTGATCTCTTAGTTTCTACCTTCTACTGCTTATCTTTACTGGTCTTAGTTTTGATCTGAGGATGAAAACAGTCCCAGCACAATGAAATTCTCAAACCTGCTGGGTGTAGACATTGCCAGGCTATAAATAATGGCAGTGAGGTGTTCATCTCAAAAAAAAAAAAAAAAATCCAAAAAATGGTGACCCAGTCTACCATTCGTATTCAAGAACTCCAAAGCACTGTTGCATAGATAATGAGTTCCCAAATTTCAGTAGTATTTTGTTCTCCAAGCTTGGACTGAAAAACTGCCAATGTATAGATAGAGGTATCAGACCAAGGTGCGGCATTGTGGAAGAAGAAGGTGAGGAATAAAGTTTTAAATTCTGTAGTAGAAGTACTACAGGCACTTTTACATGCTTCCAGAACTCTCAAATCGTTTGTGAACAATAATAGTAACAATAACAATAATAATAAATTGCAGACATTCACATGGAAATCCTACGAAGAAATCAATTAAAAGATTGGCAAGGGGGGTCATGGTTAATATCATAGCCTTGCAAGAGAGTACTTACGGCCATCAGGACCTGCAGGCCCAAGGACATCTGCTCCATAAATCTCTACACATCACAAACTGCATCAAGTGTCCTGAAACACATTTCTACTCCAAAAGCCCAGCTTTTAGAGTCTTGACTGTAGAATGCATAAGTTTACAAACATCAAACTGCATCCAGGGAGCTTAATCTCAGTCCACTGAAAACGGTGAAAGATCTCCGACTGCCTTCATTGAACTCCCAACACATGAGAACCCATGTCATGAGCCACTTCCTGTAAACTCTCACCCTGAGGCATAAACATTATGCTGCCAAGCACATTCCAGAATTATCATCATAACCCTACTCAGACTAACAACAGGCTGTTCCATTACAGACTGGAGATTAAATTATAATCACATCCAATTCCTTTCCTCCCATTCCCAGCAGTTTCATTACTCTCCATAATCAGACACTGAGTCACATTCTTCAGACATGGCAACCAATATTGCCCTCCATATTTCACAATAAAAATTGCATGTGAACCCATGTCACTGAGAATTAATTTTTGTAAGACAATGTTTATATTAACCATTCATTTATTGACTTCTGTTTGGTGGGTCAATTTCAAAATTTATGGTCCCCTGAGATCCACATATTGACCTCAGTTTCATCGCAGGTCAATATTCCCTTCTCAGGTCAATAAATCTTGAAACTGACCTTAGCAGAAGTCAATAGTATCTGCATATTCTTATATTGTCAGAGGTTTGGTAACATACAATTGTGTGTCTGGCAGATGAGGAAGCAGAAGAGACATCCAGAACTATTTAATGAGATATTAAAGTGGAATTCTTGCTCGACAGCTCTGTTTCCCATCCATCTGCAGAGTTAGGTCAGCCAGCAGGAGAGAAAATCATTGCTCATGTTATTTATTTGTGTATAAATGCATATATATATGTATAAATGGTGGACATCCTATCACGGAGAGGCACTCACCCATGCTGAGAACAAACATGAAATGCAGGACAATAGGATGGGCCTGACACCCAAGAGCATCCAGCTGGCCTAGGCGGCTGGGGCAGTTTGAAGCAATAGCATAAAAGTGGATGATGTAGCAATTGTACATCTCAAAAGTAACCAGGGGGGTTGCTAAATCTCAGTAAAGGAGAATTTTAAGCAGAGTACAAAGTCACTCTGCAGATGTTTATGAGAGATTTCTCCCAAGTCAGAGAACTGCCAGAGACAGGTTTCTGCAGTCTGTTTGCATGAAAATCTACTAAGAAAGCAATAGCAGCTGGACTCTTGGGTTGATCAGAGAGGAGAACTGGTCTTCTAACTGTGAACGGAAGATGGGAAGCAGGATGGAGACAGACCATTAAGAGCCCTGACAGAGAAAACAAGCTGTTGATATTTTTAATGACAGAGGAAAACAAATGGACAGAGTAAAGAGAGGTTCAGAGAGTGACCGCTGCAGCTCCACATGGGTGGACATGAGCAATGCTAGACTGGGCAGAGAAAAGGAGAATGGGATCCCTGAGAAGTCCAGCTGTGTGGAAAAAAAATGTTTTATCCCCGCTGAACCAACTTAGCTTTAGTAGAGCAAACTCCTTTCCCTTTCTTTCAGGGATCAGCAACAAATTTAGCATTTCAGCTGACTACACCTGAAGACCCAGGGTTCAGGGCAATCGCTGCCAGCTGATGTTGGCAAGTACCCCAGCCTGAACGAAGCTGGTGTTTGCTGTGTCAGAGGAGGCACCAGCATGGATCCAGCACTGCGTAGGCTAGACGCAAGATAGATAAACTCACCTGACTACAGGCTGCAGAATCAAGCTGCCTTGTACGGAGCAAGTCACTCTATGTCTGATGATCACACAAGACTGTAGCCACCATTCTTTCTGGTTTCCTGACCCCTGCCTGGGTTCTCTGAAGTCTGATAAGGGATGTGCATCCATGATTCTTACTCTACCTTTCGACCTTGTCATCTTCACCTCTTCTTTCTGTGGAGTTTGTGCAGCCTTTACCTCCAAGGAGGCATCATGGGTTCTTTCATTTAGTTACTTATTTTTGAAAAGTGTAAAAGAAATGGTTTATTTAACCATCATCTTCTCTCAAGCCTGATCAAAACGTGACCTATCGGGCTTACAGGGGACTTACAGAGTATGGGGATAACCAAGAGATAGACAAGTATGAAAACAGACACAATGAGTTTCTGCCTGCCTCTGTGCAAACCAGCAAGGACTTTTCCTGGGACTGAAACTGCTCCCTTGTCCTGGCCATGCCAGAATTCTATTTTCAGAGAAGCCCTTCTGAATCATCTCATTAAGAGAATCTTTGCCCTGAAAACTCTGAAGCCCAACTCTAAATATTGTTTTGCCTCTTGACTCTCCCTTTAAATGAGGACTCTGTAGGGAAAAGGTATAGTTGGATTGCCCTCTGGCAGTCCTTCCCTGCCCACCGCTCTAAGGATGATCTCATGATCAGTATTCATCTATGACCTATTATAAAGTTATCAGGGTCGGGTTTTCACATGAAAACAGCAGGAAAATAAAGGTCTTAACCAAGAGAAGCTTGACGGTACGTAGATACAAGATACTGAGAATATTTCTCATTAAAAGCCTGGATCCCAAAGGATTTTGAACCAAGCATCAAGTCAGCATACCACATCACCCACAGTCAGATCATCATGCGTGACACACAACTTGCCAGAGACACACCTAGCACAGTGAGCCAGTTGATGAGGGAGAGTCAAAGAGCCTTCAGCCAGGAGTAGGGTGGGAAAGTAGAATGTGGCGGAGGGCTCAGAGGAATCTGTGGAGTAAGGCAGGGTCAGCACTGGAGCTCTGTAAACCATGGTGGCAGTGTGCTTTGCAAAGGTAAGGATTTGATTTCCACCAGTGGAGTTGGATGAACAGAGAAGGTTAATGAGAGATCAATGGTCTGCAGAAGAGCCAGAAACCAAACCTGGGAAGCTCCTGGACAACCTTCTTCAATTAATTCTCCATTGCCTGAAGGCATCCACCACAGAGCAATGCCCAGATGTTACATCCAGACCTCATAAATCTTCTAGCAGTAGACTTTGCTTGGAGCCATAGTACTACAGCCATCCACATGTGCTTTTCTTTATCAAACAGCAACCACCAGGCTTTGTTTCACTGGCACTTTCAGGGATGAATTTGATTCTGCTTCACAAATCCTGGTCTGTTCACTTCCTCCCATGTCCCCGGTCCCCTGAGCTTTCCTCCCAAGAGCTTCTGTGAGAAGCAGCCCCCCTAGATGAAGAAGACAAGTGGATTTCAAGCAATCACAGTTCTTCCTCCCACCTTTCCCGGCTGAGAAAGCACAGCTGTTACCTGTCTTCTTTTCTTCCACAGCTCCAGTGCAGGAGCCCGGATCCTGCCAGCCACTAATCTTTCCTGCCTCAGGGCTTTCCTGACAGAGCAAATGATCTGCCAGACCCAGCTTAATGGAATTGTAATTGCCAATTAAAAGCTGTCCTGTTAATTGCAGCAGCTTGAAGGTTTGAGTGTGCACTCATATGTGCATGTGGGTGTGTGCTCTGTGAGTTCCTGAAGTCTCTGCTTCTGAAAATGTTGGTTTGCATGCAAGGAGATGAATTTGGGAATAACCAACACTTTCTGAATTTTGCTTGTGCTGAAATGCTACCCAGAATGTCCCTCTGGCCTGCTCAGGGTAATGAACCGACTAAAAGGCAGAAGAGAAGAACAAATAATGGGAAGGAGGAGAATCGGGTGTCACCAATGGATAAAACAAAGAGGAAGAGTCATTCAAATTATCATCAATACAGAGAGTGAGTTTGATGGATGCAAGGGGAAAGCTGTGAGAGAATGCTTGCAGATATATTAATGAAGCCAATATATTAATGAACAAGGTCTGATAATATATTGCATTTCTGCAACTTCCAGCTCAGTGTTTGTCCAGATCTGGCAGACACGTGTTGTCAGTCTGAGATATTTTTCAGCTTAGGTGAAAGGAAAATGCCTGAATAGAGAGAAGAAAATTGAAAATTTCTTGGAAAAGCGAGAGAGCAGAAACCTTGTCTTTTTACAGGAAAAAGGTGCTTTTGAGATGACAGTCGATCTCTACACTTCCCTTGGAGTCCTGATTTCCCACTGCCTGTGCAAAACAGGCACCTGGCCTGCAGGGTAAGGGCCCTCACCCACTGTGCTCCATGTAAACAAGAAGAGAAAAGCAAGCAGGACACAGAACAGAAACTTTGTCTGCAAAAGACTATCATTCAGACACCTGAGGGCATGTTTCCCATTCTGCTACAAATCCTCTCGCTGACGTTAGGCATGTTACTTACATTCAGATTTGTGCAGACTTGGGTCATGTGATGCCAACCTAACAAGTTTGGCTAGAAAGAAGAACAGTATGTTATATGCAATTCAAGAGGCCTTTGGTAACCACATCAAAACGTCCCCCATTCTCATCTCTTACGGTACAACCAAGAATATGAGGCTGCTTGAGGTGGCAATACATGCAGCCATGGTGTGCATTGCGTCTCCCTTTCATGGCCTATAGCAGATTTGCTCACCAGGCTTTCAGGACCATGCTTGTGAGCACAGAGACAGATGGGAAGGATATAAAGTTTACCAAAAAGCCTTGGCCCTTGGCTGTTTGAACCTCATCTCTCATAGAAGAACAGATAGCACAGCTTCACTGGGGCAAATTCTTCTCAAAGGTGGTGTTTCTCAACCTGTAGTCAGGCCCCTGTAAGAACAGTCAGTGCTTCACTAGGCTTTGTCTTAACATTCACAGCTAAGATGTAGGGTTCCTACTTTCCTTTTCCCACAGGCTGCTAAGCAAGAAGGATGAGAGAAGGCTAAGGATGCTAAGGATGGATGAGAGAAGCAGCAGCCATATCACTGATCCATTCCCATGAGAAGAAACTTTTCCACATTGACTACTCAGGGAACTTTTTCCAAATCAGTTGCTGTTTTGACAGCAACCATCCTGAATGCCTCCCCTCCACACCAGCCATCTCAGGATGGACCATGCTGAGTGCATGTATGCTTCATTGCTGCCAGAAGCCTCCAGTGCTACAGATCTACAGCAAGTAGCTCTTTGACTGGAACTAGGAGTCATTCATCTCCCTGTACATCTCTGGTCAATCAGAGTCTTAGGGGCCCATTTATCAGGGGAGCTGAAGACACGAAGTACTACCAGGGGACAACTGACTGTTCTTTGATGTCACTTCCCTTGAAGAGGAGATTTGCCTTTTCCCTTTCCATCCTTTAACAGACATAGCAGAGAAATAACTGCACCTTGCTCTGCTTGGCCTATTCTTCCTAGGAACAATCTCCTCTGAAATTTCCCCAGTTTTTGACTGCATCTCACCCCGTCCCAGGAGAAGGGACTTCAAGGATGTGGCTGGATATTGCACAGAAACACTGGAGTCCTTCCATAAGGGAGATATTTTCTTTCCCTCTGAATATATTTCTGCAATACTTTCTTAACTTCTCATCTTCAGACAAAAAACTGAGCCATGAAATAAAGTCACAGAGCTTCTATATGCATGATGATATCTCTGAAAAAAAACTGGAGGCTTTCCCCCTGGATCCAAATATTCTAGTAAGAAACCAAGTGAGGTGCAAGGGAGGCCTAAAAGAAGATCCATGCAGACCTGATCAGTTCAGTTCCCCAGTGATGGAGTTTCTACCAACTCCTTGGGCCCTTTTCCGTTGCTTAACCACTCAAATGATTTTTTTTTTCTCATATCTAGTTAGAAATTCCTTTCCTGCTACTTGTGGTCACTGAGGACTCAGGACTGCAAGAACTGATCAGTTTAGATCCAGCTACCATTTGCACTGGGCTCTCTGGATTGCCAGAACACGATCAGCATCTGTAAGCTGCCACTGCTCAGACATATTTAACTGGAAAAATAACCATAAACTGTATTCCTAGTGCCACATAGGTGATTCAGTTGCCTTAAGACAAACTTCTAACACCATCCAAGGCTCCTTAGAGTATCCATCTAATCTTTGCTGGAGATGCCTAGGACATCAGTATTAGGTTGACTGATATGACACCGAACATCTGGAAGACCTGTGCTCTTCTTGAGCAGTGTCTGAAAGCCAGGCAAGCTCTCATAGGACATCTTTGGTGGGAATAGATGCTTATGTTTTGGCAAATGAATCCATTTTCATTTTAGAGTTTAGTTCTATCCTAAACTACTGTTCCTCCATAATCTGTTAAGGAAAAGCATTCATGCTCCCTATTTTCTATAGTTTTGACCATGGGCACAAATTATGTTGTTATTTCATTTCCCTAATGGATTCATGTAACCATGAAAAAAAAAACAATCAGACAAACAAACAAATAGAATAACTAAGGTTGGAAGGGATCTCTAGAGATATATGGCCCAGTATCTTTCTCAATATAAAGAAAAGTTTGAAGTTAGATTAGGTTGCTCAGGGCATTGACCAACTGAGGTTCGAAAATTCCCAGTTATGGAGGTTCCATCTCACCCCAGGCCCCTTTTCCATTGTTTAATCACTCTCACATGGGTTTTGTTTGTTTGATTGGTTGTCTTTTTTTCCCCCTCTTACATCTAATTGGAATTTCCCTTGCTGCAACTTGTAGCCACTGAGAACTCAAAGCTGCAAGTAATATCATGGCCATTCCCAAAGAACTTCTGCACCACATTAGGAGAAAAGGTGGGTCCTGCATGGTACCCAGGGAAAGGACCTAAGACACTGGCCCTGTGCCTCCTGAGATCTCCAGAATTTCAGTGGTAATGCTATGACGATGCAACACAGGAGGAGAACAGCTTGGAAAATAAGTGGAAATCCTCCCATTACATGCTGGTTTTATTCTTCTCTTCCCCTCCCATTAGTGACTCGTGCTTCCCCTTTTTACACAAGCCTGCTACTGGTATCTGAGGGATTTTTCTCATCTTGTCACCGCTCATATAAACTGATTTTCTTTTGGAGAGGTCTTCTCCAGGCTCTCTCCCTCAAAGGCTAGCTGTGATTCATTAAGGTCTCACAAAGCCAAAATTCTGATTTTGGAAATCTAAGTCAGCAATGCAAAAAAATTCTAATCTTGTTGTTAAAGCAGTAAAGCATCAGCCCAAGGCATTAAAGGGGGATTCATTTCCCCTTGTATAAGCTCTGGGCTCCAGGTATGACCTTCACAGTCAAAAAAACACCTTGTACCTCCTCCTATTTTTGCATAATAGAGTTATGTGTCCTTCAGCTGGAAACTCTATGATGGGTAACTATATGAATCTCATAAAAAATACTTTCTACATAGGGAGCTGAACAGTTTCCACAGAGCTCATCCCACCCTCTCCCCATTCTGTGCACAGGAACAGAGAATCATAGAATCAGTAAGGTTGGAAGGGACCTTCGGAGATCATCTAGTCCAACCTCCCTGCTCAGCACAGTCACTTAGAGCATTTTAGACAGGGCTGCATCCAGGCGGGCCTTGAAGATCTCCATAGAAGGAGACTCCACAACCTCTCTGGGCAACCTGTGCCAGTGCTCCCTCACTCTCACAGGGAAGAAATTCCCCCTCACATTCAGGCAGAACTTCCTGTGCTTCAATTTCTGCCCGTTGCCCCTTGTCCTGTCACATGGGACAACTGAAAAGAGTTTGTCCTCGTCCCCTTGACACCCTCCCTTCAGGTACTCATCCACATTGATCAGATCCCCCCTCAGACTTCTCTTCCCCAGGCTGAAGAGGCCCAGCTCTCGCAGCCGTTCCTCATAGGGCAGGTGCTCCAGCCCTCTGATCATCTTTGTAGCCCTACGCTGGACTCTCTGCAGTAGCTCCATGTCTCTCTTGTCCTGGGCAGCCCAGAACTGGACACAGGACTCCAGATGAGGCCTCAGCAGGGCTGCGGAGAGGGGCAGGATCACCTCCCTCCACCTGCTGGCAACACTCTTCCCAATGCACCCCAGGAGACCATTGGCCTTCTTGGCCACAAGGGCACATTGCTGGCTCATGGTCAACTTGTCATCCACCAGCACTCCCAGGTCCTTCTCTGCAGAGCTGCTCTCCACAAGGTCAGCCCCCAGCTTGGACTGGTGCATTGGGTTATTTTTCCGTAGGTGCAGGACTCTGCACTTGCCCTTGTTGAACCTCAGGAGGTTCCCTTCCACCCAGCTCTCCAGTGTGTCCAGGTCTCTCTGAATGGCAGCACAGCCCTCAGGTGTGTCAGCCACTCCTCCCAGCTTGATATCAGCAGCAAACTTGCTGAGGAGGCACTCTGTCCCCTCATCCAGGTCATTGATGAAGAAGTTGAACAGGATGGGACCCAGGACTGAGCCCTGGGGGATACCACTAGCCACAGGCCTCCAGCTGGACTCCACGCCACTGACGACAACCCTCTGAGCTCTGCCTTTCAGACAGTTCTCAATCCACCTCACTGTCCACTCGTCTAACCCACACTTTCTGAGCTTCTCTAGGAGGATGTTATGGGAGACAGTGCCAAAAGCCTTGCTGAAGTCAAGGTACACAATGTCCACTGCTCTGCCCTCATCTACCCAGCCAGTCATTCCATCAAGAAGACTATCAGATTGGTTAAGCAGGATTTCCCCCTGGTGAATCCATGCTGACTACTCCTGATCACCGTCTTTTCCTCCACGTGTCTGGAAATGACATCCAGAATGAGCTGTTCCATCCCCTTTGCATGGATGGAGGTGAGGCTGACTGGCCTGTAGCTGCCTGGGTCCTCCTTCTTGCCCTTCTTGAAGACTGGAGTGACCTTGGCTTTCTTCCAGTCCTCAGGCACCTCTCCAATTCTCCAGGACCTTTCAGAAATGATGGAGAGCAGCCTGGCAACAACATCTGCCAGCTTCCTCAGTACCTGTGGGTGCATCCCATCTGGACCCATGGATTTGTGGATGTCTAGCCTGCCCAGAAGGTCTCTAATCCTTTCCTCCTCAACCAAAGGAAACTCTTCCCTTCTCCAGACTTTCTCCCTCACGTCCAGGCTGCAGGATTCATGAGGGCTGCCCTTAGCAGTGAAGACTGAAGCAAAGAAGGCATTCAGTAGTTCTGCCTACTCTGTATCCCTTGTCACCAGGGCCCCTGCCCCATTCAGCAGTGTGCCCGCATTTTCCCTAGTCCTCCTCCTGCTGCTGATGTATCTGAAGAAGCCCTTCCTATTGTCCTTGACATCCCTTGCCAGACTCAAATCCAGCTGGGCCTTAGCCTTTCTCACAGCATCTCTACAAACTCTGATTGCATTCCTTGAGCTCAAGGGGACCCTCCATAGGGAGAACTCCAGGGCTCTGGTCTCATCTGGACTGTTGGAACGCTGTTGTCTTTGTGTTCATGGTGTTCTTCCAGTTCACACAGTTCTTGCCTGCAAATAACTCATTTCAGGCACTCCATATCTGCCTTGTATGTGGAATCTGGCTCTCTCGCTCTTTTCCCTCCTCCTGCATGAACATCCTGAATCCTTGCAAGCAAACAGGTCACTGCCTTTTCCTTGGTGGCCCAAGGAAAAATTTCACAGGATGATTTAAAACAGTAACAAAAGGGTTGTTTCATCTTTTCAGGACTGCTTTATGACCATGGAGCAGTGGATGGGTGGAAGCGGAGTATCGACATCATCAGCCCTGAAGTCTCTCCTGGGTGCTGTGGAAGACAAAGGGGTGATTTGGGGCAAGGAGTGTTTGTACAGCACTGAGCACTGCAGAGGTCTTTGTTTGTACAGCACTGAGCACCGCAGAGGTCTTTGTCCTGGCTGAGATCTACAGCTCAGTTGCAATACAAATGAAAAAATAAATGTACCTACCAGATGTGGATAGTGTGTGCAGAGATCCAGAAACACCACACAGCTGGCTTGTGTCAGAAACTCCTACTGGTCAGCTTAGCTACTGACAGAAGACACTGATGCTCACATGGTGCTGTACTGGACTTCATAAAGCCTGCTTTCTTAGAAGAGCATCCGATAGACTTTGTGATCTCTCCTGTGCCTCCCATAGGGATTATCTGAGCCTTAAAAAAAATCCTTCTTCCAAGCATTACATAGCCCAGAATCCCAGACTCATCCCTCTTGCTTGTCAGCACTTAACTGAAGTACCTGACTTCAAAGTACTTTTGCCCTTAGCTAATTCTGTATCCGCTGGAGAGGGTCCAGCAGACAGCCAGAACAGCATGCCTTTTCCCTCCAGTCATAGGATGTGCCCTCAGCTGCTTTGGATGGACCCAGCAGAGGTTCACCTGTGGCTGGATAGTCCCTCTCCTGCTAAGAGGATGCCCTGGGTCTGTTCCAGGTTTGTGGGAGAGGTCTCTAGAGGAGATGAGACTGGTTAAAACGAGGTGCAAGTATGGATGCAAATTTGATTGCCACCTTAGAGAAACTTGGTGATCCTGACCTGCTGTCTCTGTTTAGCTGAGATCTGTGTCAGCTTCTTCTCTGTCATTTCTTTAAGTTGCATTTCAAAAAGTGGTATAATTAAAAAAAATCCAAAAACACAGGAATGGACAGCTCGGTACATGATCTAGGCATGTAATCAAGTTGGTTTCTTTACTGGAGCTGGCCACAGGCTCTCAGCTGCCAAGCTGCTTTTGCAGCCCAGGGTGCTGAGCTTGCACTTGTGCAGAGCGCAGTGCGTAATGCTCCCCACCCTGCGTGCCCAGCCCTGCCTCATCACTCCGCTTCTGGGGTCCCACCGATCTCTGCTGCTTCACGTGGATGGTCTTTGCAGTTTTATAGGTGCCTATTGGGCTCACACACACACGCACACAGGCTGAACCAAGTGCCACGCTCACACACATAAACAGAAATTGCTGCTCCATCCTGAAGCCCTAGTACAGGCACCACATATACGCATGCATGCACACACCGTTGCCAAATAAACTGCCCTTCCATCCTGATGCACATGCCCAGGTGTTCTCAGGTGCACACACAGCTGCTGATTTGGCCTTTGCGTGCTTGCAAAGGTGCCCAGAGGGGCACGGACTCGTGTATGCACCCTCTGCACCGTACTATTCCCCCCTCACAGTATGCTCTGTCGATGCTCCCAGCTGAACCAATCTTGTGGGAAAAACCTCAACATCCAGGATGAGCCTGGCAGCTTCACTCCTCAGGGTGACGCAAGAGGTGAGGAGCAGCCCACAGTCTGCACTGAGCCCTCACTCACACAGCACCATCCCAGCCTTGCAAAGAGACTTTGCGAGCCCTTCTACCCTGCACATACGCCTTCATTCGTCCTCTTCCCATGCAGCCACTAGACGGCAGGTCAGGCTCGCAAAAATGCTCTTTTCCACCAGGCAGTCGATGGGCTCATTTGTCCGAGCTTCCCCCAGTCGATGGGGCTGACACTCGGCAGTCAACGCTCTGATTAAGATGCCACAGTTGAGTTAAAGCGCACATTAAGATTTGATGAGTAATTGATCAGCACATCAACAGGGACGCGGGGCCGGAGAGAGAAGCTGAGGCTGCGGACATCTGGCTAAAAGCTGCACTTGCACGCACGCGGCTCTGTCTCCCCTTCCTTTAAATAAAACTTATCAGGGTTTTTGAATCTTAAAGCGATAATGTCTGGTTTGTACGAGCTGGGAACACTGTGAAATCTCTGAGTGCAATAAACAGGCCCGACATAACATAAATGGTGATTTAAAATTCTGGCTACCTCATATACTTCTAGGGGCATATCCAGCCGGAGCAGGAGAGAGGGGGCTGGGTTAGCGCTTGGCCAAATTGCATTTATACTGATGGGAAAGTGCTGACACTGATGGATTTGTTCCTGCTTTTACACCAGCGTAACTGGGTGTCTCTAGCCGGACCCGGAGGTATAAATAGGCATGTGTGTGTCTGATGCAGATATTCAGGGCTCCAGTCTCTCTCGCCTTTCTGAATCACACAGTATATTTGTGGCTGGGAAAAATGAATGAGAAGTGACTGTAAAATGCTACTACCTTGCTTCGCAATTCAATCAAAGCCACACTTGTGCTCCACTGTTCATAGAAACATGGACTTAACTGCTAGCCCTCCAGGAAAAGGGTTTCCTCTGTATTGTCACTGGAAGATAACGTAAGTAGATATAATCTACCTATAATAAGAGTAGACATTTCTTACAGAGAAAGCCTCACTTTCCTTTTACACACCTAGCAGTACGCCCTATAATAAACATGTACAAGAAATTGTAAAATAAACCCAGTGAATCCTAGGGTATCGGTAACAAATCTGTACTTATATTCATTACAAATCTATATCTCTTCCTTGTTCTTAAGAAGCTAAGACAGAAGAAGACCTGCTCCACACCCTGAACTGAAATAATAACATTATGAGCTTCCATAAGTTCACACTTTTTGTTTGTTTGTTTGTTTGTTTGTTTTTTGTTTCCCAAAAGCAGTCATTCTGCACTCTGGAGTTCGACTGCAGCCAACTGTCTCTGAAGGATTTTTTGTTTGGTTCCTGCTAGCACTCAGATAATGCCCTGATTTGGTATGTGTGATTTGTTTCACTGAACCTCGTTGGCCTTCCCCCACCCACGGGTGGGGACACACTTACATGGCCACACAAGCAGGCTCTCCCCTGCCGTCCTCCTGGAAAGGGATTTTGGTTGCATTCTGCACAGCAGAGCTATGGAGATAAAAAGACATCACGGTGCTAACCGACCATTAGGCATTCACGTAGGGTCCAGCTCCTCTCTTCTGTTGCTTTAGCTGTTTTTGCTTCAGAAGAACCGTGCCAGGAAGGGCAATGACAGCGCATGTCATGCGTGCATTTTGTCCACACAACACACGTCCCGGTGCTCCCCATCTTTAAGCACTCAGCCTCCGTCTCTTCTTTGACATCTTTGAAGCAGAAATTATTTCCTCACTGACGGTCAGCTCAGCACTCGAGCAGCTGAGCTGCTTCCTAACCGTGGCTCCGATGTGCTTGTTTAGTGCAAGCAACGATAGCGAGCACGCGTCTGGAAAACTCTTGGGCTGCAGATGCCATTTGGCAGGAAAGCACTGAGGGCTTTTTCTGAAGAAATATTAAAGGATCGGTTTCTTTTTACAAGGCAGAAAGACATTGAACCATTTGGCACGTGAAGTCTGTTTTGTGCACTTGCTGGTTTCAGCGTCTCTCCAGCCAGTCCCGAGAATATCCTCTGTTAACCGTACTTCTCCCAGAGGCAGCAACAGCAGCGTCTGACAGCACCGACAGAGATGCCTGAGGAGCAGGGACATATTTCTAGCTCATTGACTTGTTTGCTGGTCATTGACCATATTTGCATGTGGACTACTCACACATCCATATATGCACATACAAAAGAAAAAAAAAATCCAAACAAATAGGTTGTTATGAAGGAAATCTACATGGCAACCTGAAATTATTTTTGATCATTTATCTAAGAGTGCAGCACACAATTTGACTGGAGAGTGATGCTTTATTCAGCTTTAAAAACTGACATTTGAAAATGTATTTGCATTCTGAAGCCAAAAATATATGTAAGAGTTTGAAATTTATCCTCAAAACAAAATCAATCTGGAAATATTTTGTTCTGATGTTACACTGGTTTATTTCAGCCACATAATAATGTTCCATCTCGCTAACAATGAAGCAGAGTAGAAATCTCAACTTTATAATCCAATATATTGTTAAATCCAAGGTTTAACTATAAATATTCAAAGAAATCAGGATGCTTTTGCAGAGCTGAAGTAGTATGTTTTCCAGTGGCACTACAAAATATTTTGTTGCTTTGAAAGTGAAGCAAGACAGTTGAAACAACTCATTTCAATATTTTTAATATAAAAAACATCGCCACAATCAGCATGATCCCAGGACGATTTTGACAAAAATCTGTTTTCCGGTAGAAAATTCTACTATCAGAAAGTGATGACCAGCATTTTGTAGCATTATCGTAAAGGCACAGCTTCAAATAATACTGAGATGGGCATAAGCTGCATCTCTACAGACTCACGATTTCAACGAGTTTTCGCTCAGGAGGGGGGAAGGCACCTGCAATGAATTTGGCGCTGCAGAGGGATGAGAGCCAGGCAGGAGTACCAGCTTGGCCTGAAGTCTAGCAGCATCGTGAGAGTTTGTCCTAAAATAAAGGAGGAGCTACCAAAGCTAAAATTCAGGAGAAAAATGACTCCACAGCAAGGAGAGTATGGGATGTGGAGACACAAATGTTCTCCACGGGTGAGGATGTGCAACCCCAGAGCAGCACTGCTGTAAGGAGCAGGGGATGGCTCCATCCTTAGGGCCGTGTTTTAGGGCAAGAGGAGTCGACACTCTGGCAGGACGGTGCAGGCTGTGGGACACTTCCTTGCAGTGACAAGACGCTCAGTGCTCTGGGACAAGTCTGAGCTTCCCTCGTGTCCTTTATTTTATTCGTGTAACGCATGCACAAGTGCAAAGGCATCCCCAGCTAGAAAGAGAGACTGCTAGGGGCTGTGTCCCAGTTTGGGATCGCAAAATCCAGCATGGGAGAGGAGACAGTGGTCTTTATGCTGCAAAGAGCTTCTGCTGAGGACAGGGCACTTTTCTGCTTTCTGAACAGAGACCAGAAGAACTGAAAAAATGTGAGGTGCACCTATACCAGCCAGGTCTGCTAAGAACTCGTGAGCTGATGAGCTAATTTGGTTCACCAGAAAAAAAGATATTAAATTATAAGCACCTGAACATACTGCAGATTTACCATTTGCCATCACATCTTTCTGAGACCTTGTATTCCTAACTGCAAACTTTTTTTTTCCTCTGCCAATGAAGGCAGCTAGAAATAAAGGCAGGAGGTCAAAAAAAGAAAAGCAGAATCTCAGGATTCCAGAAGCTGGAGCTTGCTCCGAGAAAGATCAGATGGTAAAGAATTTAAATTAAAAGCCAGCAAGAGTCAGCATGAAAGCAAATGGATCTTGCCTGGGACCTGGACTACCACACGGTTCCCAACCCAACAGACTAACTTTATAATGTATTTTTTTGTAGTCATCACACCCCCAGGGCACGTGAAGAGGTGCAGGATGGCACCGGGGAATCAGCAGAGCTCTAGCAGGGGCTGTGGCAAGGAACAGGCTGGCTTATCTGCAGCCACAATTGAAGGTGGCATTTTGAGCGTGCAATTACGCACATCCTTTCTTTTCTCATCTGCACCAGCTCTTTCAATCCTGCTGTTCCTGCTAGTATTTACTGCTGAGGATGGCTGAATTCTGCACGCTGCCGGCTTGGCCTGAATTTCATCACACACACACACACACACACACACACACACACTCACATGCACGGAGCATCCCACTTCTATCCAAATGCAGCGGTGGCAAAAAAAGCCAGTTCTTTGTTTTCCAGCCCTCCCCATTTATTGCACTAAGCAAGGACTGTTGTCACAGTGGGGGGAGGAAAATCGGGGAGCGCAGAGGAGATATGGGGAGAGAAAGGGTTAAAAACTACTACGTCTCATGTAAATCTTCCTACTTTCTCTCTCCCTCCCTCTCTTTCTCCTTTCTCTCTGTTAGCTTCAGTCCTGCCTGCTTCAGTGGAAATTCTTGCTGTGGGAAGGTATTTTGTTTTGTTTTGTTTTGCTTTTTCCTGTTACAGTGCTACTGTGAGCACTAACACTGAGGAATCCTCTGGTTTTTGCCTGCAAAAGATGAGTGTTGGTACCCTGGAGGCCACCAGACCAGTTTTGAAGCTAGGATATCCCTAAGATCGCTGTGCTGTGAGAAGTACTAGGAGTCTATTGGGGTCTCATTTTTCTGACCCCAAAAGCCTATTTTTACACACCTTGCAGGAAAGCACCTCCATCTGCAACCTCTACCCCTGTGTCAAGTTTGATAGAAATCAAGCAATATGTTGCAGCTATTTAAGGATATTTAAGGGTACAGGTAAAGAGGACTAGGGGCAGAGGGTTGGCCATAAAGCACTGACCTCCCTGGTTTCTGCTGGTTCTTAACATGTTTCACCAGCCTGGTTCGTATCTGAGATGGAAAAAACAGCAGCAGCTCCACAGCCCTGACCTCAGTGACCAAGTGGATGTGGGACCCCCTAACTTGCTGCCCCACTTATTGCACCTCCCCCTCAACTGGAGGCTCTCCAGATGCTTAATGCTTAATGATGCTCTACACCAATGGGAGCAGAACTGTCTTGGACACAAAATGCAAGAGGCAGGGAGAAGTGACCTCTTAAAATATTGTTAAAAAGGAATACCTGTTCTCATCTGTGAAAATAAAAGTTGTTGAGCTCACTACCATTTGGCAGCTCTAACCCAGGCCAAACAACAGGAGGGGTGCTTCACCTTCCCAGGGACAACCCTTCAGGAGAAGAGGGATGTGAAGGAGGACAAAATGTCTCAGGTCATTCAAAGATGGACATCACATCCCAAACCCAGCCAGAGCAGGGCAGCCCAGACCCTGGGTGCATTCGACGCATGCCAGGACAACGCGGCAGCACTCACCTCTTTCCCACAGCAAACCAAGCAAAAAGACAAAGGGAGGTCTGGAGCTTTTCCCCCTGTTTTCTCCTTGCACAGCAAAATGGTGGCTCCAAAAGCTGGTTTCCTTCCAGCATTCCTTACATTTCTCCTCTGTTTTGACTTAAAATGTGACTTTGGCTTTCAAGTTTAAAAGAAGAGAAACAAAAGCTGACACTTCCGTCAATACGAAATAACAGTTTTTACCTCATTTAGACTTAGCACCACGAGTGTTTTTGCTTGCTGTTTTTTAAAAATGAAACAGAACAACATTTGACGCTGAGTGCTGGGTATCCTTTTATTTCAGAAAGCTGTTCTGTAGCAAAGCTTCTTTTTCACAGTCACAGAATAATTTAGGTTGGATAGCCCCCCTGGAAACCCAAAGGAGGGCCTACTTAGATCAGGTTTCTGCATTGCTTAAAATTCTCCTGTGAAAGAACTGTATTTTTTCAATTCAATAATTATCATGGGGACTTTTCTTTGCAATTTCTTATGCGAAGAAAAATTACTGTTCCTCTCTCACTCTGCATTTTTTTTGAAGTGTCCTAGCAGTTCTTAACCATCCAGAAGTTACCCAGGTGAGGATATTTACTAGCAATCACAAGCTCCACCCTGGCTAGCTTACCAGTTCATATGGTACCTTAAATTATGCTCAGAGTTTGCCAGAAATCATTTAGCAAGCGGTATGTGTTTGTGGTCTGATCTCTCAAAAGATTTCCTCCGTTTCTGACTACATAAGGAGACAGTGAGTGTGAGTTTACACGCTTGCATGTCTGTGTTTACAAACACATCTGAACACTGCAGATCGGTTTTATGAACACAGTGTACAGCAGCTGATGAAAATTGGTTTAGCTCAGTCAATGAAGTTAGAGCATTTTCCAACAGCTACAGTTCTGCCCCTCTGCATATTCTGCTGCAACGTATATTTATCTAACTAATCTTCAAGATATTAGCGATAATCTTTGCCGTTTTCCTTTAATGAATGGCTGATGTGCTCGCCTGGAAGCTGTTACTGTAGAGACCACCAGAGAGAAGAAATCAGATATCCTATCTCCAATCGTTTATCACTATCAGATCAGGGCCGGAGTCTTTTCCCCTGCCTCTTTCCTCAATACCTCCAGGCATGTTCAGCTATTAACCTCACTTAGCCTCCAGCAGAGCCTAGGAGACCAAACAAGAAAGGTTCACATTTTATTCCCCAGCTGCTCCATGCTGGAAATCTTGGGGCAGAACAAGACAGCAAACATGATAAGGAGGGAGGGGAAAGCAGGATCAAGGCATCTTTAAAGATCTTGGCCACAGAGGGGTTTTCTTTAAACCATGTGGCTTACCTAGTGACACCACCACAGCTGAGTGGGGAACCGCGGTATTTCTTGCTTGTTAAGAGCTCCTCACCAAGGGTTGTGATCTCATTAGCTCTCCCAGACTAACAAAAGAGGGATGCCAGCCAAGGATGCGGCAGAAGTGGAGGACTGTGGAGTAAGGGATGCTAACAGTCGTGGTACCGCAATGAGCAGAACGGGAGTCTCAGCAAGGGGATATGCCTCTGAGCTCACATCTATCCGGCAGCCAAGCTTTCTGCACTGCAATCCCAGTGCACAACCAAAAGGTACTTGCTTTCAGAGCACTTCTATCCAAGCCTGTGTCCCCCGGGGTTGATAAAATCACAGAGTTAGCAAGAGCCAGTGCCATCATGCTGACCAAATTCTACTTCCATTAACTGCTTAACAAAATTTCTAGTGCCTCCTTTCCCATCACAGTTTATGGTCTTCCTCATTTCCAGGCCAAAAGCCAAGGCAAATTGCTGCTGAAGTGGTTCCCCTTCTATCCTAGTATTTGGTTTGCAAAAGACGGCAGGATGAGAGATGCTGTCTTCTAGTTCAATTTCAGCTTTATTACCCACCCATTGCTATCACATTATTGCTAGAAATTCTAGAAATATCTGCAACAGCCCTCAATTCCAGTGCAATTCCTTGAACAAAGAAAGAGGGATCAGCTCCTAACTCCTCAATACCAAACCTATGCTCTACTCTCAGTGTGACTGTGAATGTCTCCACTTCTCTGCTGCTTCATGGTGGCCTTCCACCTTCCAAACGGCATCTGGGATCACCATGATCACCATTTACTTCTGAAGTGGAGGACTTGGGAATGCTTCCAGCTCCTGAGCCTTGTCACGTACCTATTACCTTGTCCCCACTGTTTTAAGGGGAACATTAGCAGATGTTAGCCCATCCCTGCTCTGCACCTTGGCTTCACCCTGTTGTCCAGAGGGAAATCTAGATGATGGAAGCTAGCACACCCCTCAAATGGATATCTGAAGGACAAGGACCTCAGGTTACCTGGATGCAGCTTTGGGGATATGTCAGATCATCTGAGCCTGAAGGGGAAGCAATTCTACGTGTTCATTCTCCCTGGCTGCTGGGCAGCACCACCTTCCCAGCAGCTGTCTTTTCATTCTCTCCCTCAAACTGCAAATAATCTTAAACTACAACGAAAACTTTTCACCTAACACAGCCATTCTGCGCTCTTACTTGTCACCAGCTTATTCTCTCTTAAGAGCTGTTACTCTACAACATGCACATACAGTATTTTGACCTTTACAGTGAATGCTGACATTCAGAAACCATTGATTTGAATGTTGGAGGATATGGGTGGCCAAGCATGGGAACCACTGAAAATCCTTTGAAGAGCTGATATGACAGTAAGAAGTGTCTTTAATAGATCTTGACAGCTGTCCGGTTTTTCACTCACGAGCTGTGAGTGACAAGCTCTTTACCCTTTCACCATGATCGTGTGGATATGGAGATTGAGATCCAAACATCTAAATTAAAAACCTTGAGTTCATAATGTCATCTCCTGGTCAGAGACAGCCCAGAAACATATACCTGCCGTCTTGGTTTGTTCCTCAGATTAAGGAAATTGGAACAGAAAAGCTGGTGGCCCTGGCTGTCAGAGATCACAAGCATGGCATGTAAGGGGTGGTAAGAAACATGCTACACAAAGGTGACTCTATAGTTGGCATCTGAATGATTTGTTTTGTGACTTTCTAGAGATTTTGTTCATTTGGCTAAGGGGGTACTTTTTCCTGTGGACTCCGACTAAGACTCCTATTCCTATGTAGTCTGAAAGTAGGTGAATGCAAATCTTGCTTTTGAGTTCCCAGTCTAATCTTCAGTTGCAGCGGTAGGCAGCTATATGTTAACCAGAGTCACTGGATAAAGTCACGAAATGCTTGTTCCGGTCCAGGGGAAAATCAGATCCTCGGGAATGCAAGAATGAGGCATCTCACAGCTTCATGGAGACTTTCTCATTCTGCCCTTTCTTCAAACAGCTGGAGATAAAGTTATTGTCCTTCAGTGCCATGCGAGAGACAATCCCATCACCTCCCTGCCGTGAGTGTCTTCTGTCAGAGCTAAATTGCATTTTCTTGTTGTCTCTCTTGCTTCTTGAAAACCTTCTCCCATCCTCATCCCTGTCTGGGGATGCCTGGAGTCTCCTCCCATCCCCTTTGTGCCTCTCAGACTGAAGCATATTCATCCATGGGATATTTCCTCACCTCTTTCAACCATCTTTCCTGGCTGTTTGCTGTATCACCCTGCCTGCTTCCATGGAGCAACAGAGGAGTCAGCAGGGAAGGACCCCAAAGAATTAATCCTCAGGCAAGGACAGGGTGCATCCCAGGGCCCCAGCTTGCTGGTCCCTGGGTACAGCTTCCTGGAGCCAGCAATACTGCTGAGGAGTTCAGCGGGGCGACAGAGCCACTTAATGCACGCCGCCGACAGTAACGGAGTGGCAGTGGTGGGACAGGGCTGAAAGCAGATCCCTGCTTTCAGGTGACACTGAGGAGCAAGGATAGAGTTTCATCACGCAGAGGAGGGAGCAAGGAGCAGCTCAAGGGGAAGGGTGGTAAAGAGTACAGGGATGGAGACTCTGGCATCCTTCACAATGGGGCATACTGGCATTGCAGGGCAAGCAGAGGGTGAATATCCCTGAGCAGACTTGATGCAGCCCGCTCACTGACCTGACCCCTGGCTGACCATTTATTCCATGCAGCTGACCAGTCACCAACATTTCCTCAACTGCTTGGACTGGTAGATAAGCAAGGGTTAAATCCTTTGCTGAGATTCAGCACAGTAAGTAGCATGAAGAGGCCTCCACCTTTCCCTGACTAAGACATTCGATGAGCTTAGGCAGGGTCATGGAGGGGTGTTTCCAAGCACAATGAGTCAGAGCAGGGCAGTGACATACAGGCAGAGGGTATCTGCAGGTTAGCCAGCCCGAGCTGGTAGCTTGGCTCTTTAACATGAGTTCAAGGAGCAGGATCCCCAACGATTGTCTCAGGAGCCGGTTAAACTGAGTGTGACCAGAAAGGACCTTGTCAGAAATGACCTGAAGGCACCTAGGTCCCCAAGCAGCATCTCCTGAGCATGCAGGTCCAACACTCCCAGGAGAAAGCCCCACAGGTGAAAGAGGCCATGGCTGGTGTTTTAAGGGAGAGAGAAAAAAAAATGATACTTTCCTCTGGCTGTGAGAAGCTGGTGGAAGAAGGTCTGTTCCTCAAGGACAGGCAAGTGCAGCTCTCTCTGTCCTCAGTCATAGCCTCCAGCATACATGTCTGCCCATGCAAGAGGCACTGCTCATGGAACCTTCCATCAGGACCTGTACCTGAGACCTGATGCAAGCACTTGCCCATGAGCACAAACACCACACCAAGGTAAGCACATTCCTTGTCCCCACAGGAACATGTCTCCCTGCAGGGGATGACAGGATGCCACCTGTCAAGAGCAGGCATGGGCACATGTCCCCAGGCGTCTCCCTTTGAGCTGCTCAGGGAACATCAGACTCCTCACCCTACCCAAGCGATTGATTGCCTCAGGGCTTGCAAGCTTATTGGTGTCAGCACAGAGACACACACAGGAGCAGCAGCGCAAGGTCCAGCTGCACAGTTGCTAACCAGAATCCCTTGTGCAACCCATGCTGACATTGGTGTTCCTTTGCTGCAAAAGGAGACCTGGCCTTCCTCTGCATGGCCAGCCCTCACAGAGCCCAAGAGCAGGTGAGGGCAGCAGCCCTCTGCAAGGCAGACCTTTCCAGGTGAACACCTGAGAGCTGTGGCATACATCTGTGGAACAACATCCCAAGGTCTCAGCAGGTTGTCAGCAGAGGAGAGCAACCTAGACCAAGGGGGAGACCAGCAGGCAAAGTGTTAAGAGCGTCCACCAAGGAAAAATATGTTCAACAAGAATAAAAGCTGGAAGAAAGGGAGAGAGGAAGAGGAGATTGAAGTCCGGCTGGACCTCTCCCCTATCCCCCAGTTTGATTTTATGGTCTCTGAAATGTTGCCCATCTGCCCTCGGTGTATTCTGCTCTTTTTTAATTGAAACGGACAGAGGGTATTGACTAGCTATCAAAATTCATATCTATGCAACATTTCATTTCCAGTGGCCTCAGCACTTTGCCGCCACCTCTCCATTATTCCCCATCGTTTCAATATAAAGGCAACTGTCACTTCGATAAACGGCCCCTAATGGTGGGTGGTGAGGATGGGAACTAGGGGGGAGAGTCGTGGGCAGGAGTGGAATAAAAAGCTTTCAGACCCTGATGGAAAACTTCATCAAGAAAAAAAATTCCAAGAGCTTTTTTTTTTTTTTTAATAACTGGTAGATTTAATTAATTGATTGACTATTAAGACTAATATAATTTTGATGATGTCGCCTATCTTTTCTGTCATTGATTTTAAGTCAGAGTTTCTTTCTTGTCTTTTGGTTGTATTTTTGGTAATGGGGCCCATTGTTATTAAAATTCAATTGAATTTTCACTATCTTTGCACCATAAGCCAGATGAGGCAAAGAGAAAGATGGAAATGAGTGTTATTGGTATTTATTCAATTGAACTTTCACTGCTGCTACTTCTACTCTTCCTTTTTGCCTTGACAGACTGCTCTTTATGACAGATAGTAAGGAAGAAATGCCCACACTGTTTATTCAATTGAATTTTCACTTTCTTTCCACTGTATGTTAAGTGGCTTCAGGAATGGGAAAATTTCACAATCCAAAGAAAAACAAAGAAAAAGAGAAACAGGGTCCAAAGCAAAGCTGCTTGTTTCTGTTGTTAACTGCAAATACATAGAGATTACAGGAAGGCAAACGTGTGCTGCTTAGTTTTTTCACACCTATGCTAGTATAGGTGTCTTGAGTTTAGGGTCCAACTGTGCCATCACATAAGTGTGTGCAACCACTTTTTCCAGTCTCTCCAGACTGTTGTCACATGTGCAAGCACTCAGACATTCACAGCTCTGTGTACAACATCTTGGTGAACTTTTTGTGCAGTCTGAATAGAAAAGATTTCCAGGAGTTCAGGTGCCACAGCTTTATTTCTTTGCTATCCTGAACTGGACACATCTGAAGAGCTGTGCTGTGCATGGGACTGAGATATAGATAGCAACTGGCAAAGCAGACAGAAAGCTCATATTTACAGCAGCAAATAAAGCAGACTGGGTAAGTTATTTGCAGAAAGTGGCATGGCGCAGTTCATACTCCAAGAGCTGAGTGCTCTTGCCTGCCAAAGCAGACAAGCAGGAGAATGGTGGACAACCACGGGACAGTGTCTGAGCTCTTGCTCTGGTGCAGGCACACCTTCTCCTTCCACTGATCATGGAAGAGGCAGAGCAAGCTGGCCTCCCAGATGCATTTACTCACTGCTGAAGCCAATAATACACCCACACAGGACAGGCACTGAGTCTTTTGGTGGGAAAAACTGGGCTCGTCTGATTTGGAGAGCAGGAGGCAGAGAAATGTCATTCCCAGTCGCACCTAAAACGGGGCCTAAGAGAAAAACGGGAAGCAAAAATTCTCCTCACAGCTGGATCCATCTCTCTGTTTACATCGCAGAGTGGCTTTGCACTAGCTATGCAGTTTTAGGACTCTTGTTCTCTGCATCAGGAGCTCCCCAGCTTGTGTCAGAAGTCATCTGCAGGCACCAGTTCAGGAGAAGACTCTTGGATCAGGCCACAATAGGGGGACATGCCTTGGTGCCTCCAGTTCAGAGCTCCAACACTTCCCCAGCCTCAGCCCCACCAGATCCATGTTTTGCCCCTACGAGCAGCTGCCAGCTGCGTTCTGAGCCTCACCAGCTTTCCTGGATCACACTGCAGCCACATAGGACTATGAGTCCAGAGGAACAGGCAGCGATGTGCAGTTTGGTAGATGCCAGACAGGGGCTTTGCACTTGGCATGCTGCCCTCGGGTTTCTTTTCTGATATTTGCATGGTACAGAATATCCAGGACCATTTGTTCCTTTATTCTCCAGCTATGTCACAGGGAGACCAGACTCCGTGAGGTATTGTCTGTATGTGCGGATCTCTCCTTTGCCATGATTAGATGTCCCAAGCATGCGGATGGGACACTGCCTCTGTCTCATAAACCTGGCACTGGCAGACCTGGAAAAAAACCCTCTGTTTCCCTGAGTAGGCACGAATGCTTTGCATATCTCCTGCTGGGCAGGCTGCCCACATGCCTCCCCACCCCAGCTCAGCCATGCAGCATCTGCCGTCCCCGGAGGACCCTCACCCTTCCCTCTTGCCTTCTCCTCGTTGGTATGCACTCACGGGGCTAACATCACCATTCCCACGCTGGCACACATGCAGCGAGCAAGTGACGCCCCACAAGCATGTGCCTCCTGCTTCCTCTCACATCCCACACATGTTTTCTCCATCCCTCCCTCTTTTTCTGCATACTGTACAGCCCTTATTCTCCTCACTCCCAGTGGGTCAGAGGGCAGAGCGGGGCTGGAGAGCAGCCAGCGGGGATGGGGAGGGGAAGGGACATTCCTGCTTGCAGAAACCACTTGCAGACACAGTGCTCAGCTCACGCTGATTGCTCGGGTCCCTGAAGCCGTCCACCCATGTGCAGCATCGTACTGCACTCTGGCCTCTTCCTTCCCCCAGCCCTTGCCTGCATGAAGGCCCTCCTACATTAGATGCATTGCTTTGCTTTTCAAAACTTCAGTTCCCTCTCTAATAAAACCAGGATTTTACCATCTCAGATGAGGTGTGGGGAACCTCCTATTCCCACTGAATGCCAGATGAGACATTGTCACTGGCCACCAATTCCCCCCAACACACACACTCGTGGCTCTAGAAGCCAGCCTTACCAGGAATAAATCAGACAATTAAACTAGCATTATGACATTAGCTTTTAAAGCCCTCATCCTATGAAATAATGTCCCCGCGTTAGCACACCACACATAGGAAGCGCCAGGGGCGTAAAACTTTTATTATTAAAATTAACATTTAAAACCCGTACCATGAAGTAATGTGTGAGGTGAGCATGGATAAATCAGACAGTTAAACTAGTAACGTAACATTAGCAGTTAGAATCGTGACCATGAAATAAAGTCAAGGTTAGCAAATGGATAAATCAGATATCTCAGCCAGGACTTCTTTATGTTAACACTTGAAATCCCCAGAGCAAGAAGAAAAGAGCCAGATCGGGGAAATCAAATACAGGTCAAAAAAAATTACAAGTATAGGGCCTGATTCTGCTATTGTGGAGCTATGGCTTAAATCAGGGGGCAACCAGGGTTGTGGGAAAATGCAGAAGAAGAAAAGGCTAGGACTGCTCTGCTGCTTTGTTTCTGTTCTGTTTTGGAGGTGCAGGGATGTTTCTCTGGTGAAAATGGAGTGAAGACTTCATTGTAGAGATCTGGCAAAAGCAATTTGCTCCTGAACTAAAACTGCAAAGGAAGAGCTTTGAGGAAGGAAAGGTGGAGGGTCTGTCCACAGGCAGGTCCGAGCCCTTTTGCAAGTCCAGACCAGCTCATCAGCCACATTTTCAAGACACGCAAATGCACCAAGGCACAGATCTCAGAGCAGCTCCAGAACAGATTTTCACCCCATTTGCATGGTCTAGAAGTGTTGGGTTGAGCACAGCCAGCAGTGCCTACGCACACTGAGGTGATTGGCTATCCCTACCCCAAGCAGATGCATTGGCTTTGCCTGCACTAAACTAACAGAGAAGGAAAAGGGCCCTGTCATCTGACTCTCCATAGTGTTCTTACCGCAGGTTTGGCCCAGGCCAGCACGCCCTGTCCTAGGCAGTGATTGAGCCCAATCTGGCTCCAGACATATCCCAGTATAAAGTTTAGACATGGTCACCCTATTCAGAGGCAAGATAACAGCTGTATGGACTCAGTCTGTGCTGTTAGTTGAATTTAGGGCTAAAAGCTGGGCTGAGACCTGTTTTGATTGTTATTACAGGCAAAGCCACCAAGCTCTAGAGGTCTACCAGCTACCTGTAAGAACACAAAGATGGGTGCTATGATGTTTAGGGTGCTCAAGGCCATGACCTACCTCTCAGGGCAAATTGAGCCACGTAGAATAGATGGATCTTAAATACCGTAAGGAAGTAGCTAAGTAATATAAGCATAATACCTAGTGTTCTGCTATACCTCAGGCCATGCCTAGAGTTGGTTTTATGCCAATAAGGTGGAGCTGAATTTATCTAAGAGATCCCAGAGGCCCATACAACAGAATATACTATTTTATACCATAAAAAAGGCATTTTGCAGAAAAGGTAGAAAGTGGGGAATAATCCTTGGGTATCTCAGGGTCTCAAAAAGAGCAGCAAAGGTCCAGCAAATCATGTATAAGAGGTCTTCTGCTCAAGAAAATCCATTATTTGCTCCTTGTTATGTTTCTTGCACAGTCCTGGCAAATTATTCAGAAGGTATTTACAGACATATTGAGCTTCTTGGATCCCTCCAAGCTGTTTTCTAACCTGTGTGTGATATGACGACAAACTCTGCTGGCTCCTCTGCTTGTGTGGACAAGTTCAGGCATCCACCCAGCACTCTATAGGCACTTCCAGATCCCTGTGGTCCCACTCCTATGATGGCATTTCTTGGCTCTCTGTATAGCTTGTGACACCAGGGACCATGAATTTCACCAAATGTGGAAGAAAAGTGGTGTGGGGATGTCTCAGTGGACAGTGCTGGGTAAGGATTCTTGTGCTTCCAAGCAAATGGTATTCCCGGAGATGAGGTTATGTTGCCCCTTCTGTACAGCATGGTCTGAGGGTGGCTGGACTCCAGGTCAATAGTGCTTGGTCTTCATGAGATGAATGTGATACTGGTAGCTGGGTAGCAGCTGGAGTACCTAGAAAAAATGGTTTGTTCACCAGTGACAACTATTCTACAGGCATCCTTGCGATGCTGGGGTATACTTTTATCCTCACCAGCTATAATCTACACCTCTATAATTTACAACCTCAGCTATAGGCTACATCCTCAACAGAAGCTACCAATGCTAAATGCCAGCACCACCCCAGCCACAGCAGGATACTCACCAAATTTCTGTCTTCTGAGCTGTGAGACTCAGTTCTTGCTTTTTGCCATGCAGCTTGATAGGACCTTTACCCACCTTTGCCTCACAATCCTTTCCAAGCAGAGGCAGAACCAAGCTGATCTTGCTCACAGAATAAACCCATCACAAGATGACAAAAGTCACCTGTGAAAGGCCTGAGACATAAAATGATGTCCGTCTATCTTTCATTCTATGCAGGGCTGAAGGTGATCCAACCCTGTCCAAAAAGGGCTGGGTTGTCCATTGCTAGCTGAAGTCACCTTAGGGTGACACAGAGCTATCACAGTTTTTTGCTGAGATGTCCCCACTTCTCCAGCTGCAAGAAGACTGAGGTGCAGAGAACTGACAAGAAAGAGAGAAGGAAAGGGCTTGGACTGAGGGTGGCCAGAGGAAGAGGGTGGGATATGATGTCATCTTCCCATCCCAGGGGAGTCCTGAATTATTAATCGGAAAAGAAAGCTGTCCCTGTAACCCAAGCCAAGGCAGCTCTGATTTCATCTCTATCTACAGCCCTGGCGCTTGGCTGAGCCGGCAGGGCCCCACTTCCGGAAGGGAGCGTGTATCGGATGGAGAGCCGGCGGCAGCAGGCCCGGGTAGAGAGCCAGCGGCAGGATGGGCCAGACGTGTGTCTCCGCGGCATCAGCACTGAGATCAGCTGTGACCTCCAGCTGCATCCGCAGCTCCTCTCGGGCAGAGGGCTGAGGTGAGAGGAAGGCTGGAGACTCACTCCCTCCTCCCTGCCTGACGGGGTCTCAGAGCATGGGAAGACTTTTTCAGAGAAATCTCTTCCCCTGGAAGTCAGGAGAATGGCCTCCTGCCATTCATAGGCACTAGTGGATGTCACCATTTATCTCCATCACGACACTCTGGATGCATCAAGATTTTTCTTCGTCCCTGTATTATGCAGCCATGTCATTCACCCCTTTTGGTGATCTGTGTGCAATGAGTTGCATAGATCTCAGCCAAGGTGAGGGCAAAAGGATCTCCAGCGTGACACATCTACTGGGCTTTTATTACCTGGACTCATCAGCTTGGTCCAATTCTCTCACTCTTGCCTTGTGCTTTTCCTCTCCTCTTGATATCAAGTGAGAAAAAAAAAGTGAGGAAGCTCAGACAAAGAATTGCAGACTCTGCTAAAACTTCTTGACAGTTATTTGTCTGTTTGAGGATATAAGCTATTGGTTTTTTGAATAAAAATATATTTTAACCAATGAAAGGGTAGACAATATGAGGGGGTGAGGGGAAGAGGGAATTATCTGCAATTATAGAAGCAAGAGCAATTTCCACAGTAATTCAGATTTCTCTCCTGCCAGGGGGCATCCAGGCCTCCTCTTCACCCCACAGTAGACCAATAGCTCATGGTGGCTCGTACCACATCCTGCAGCAAGGCTCTAGGCCCTGTTAGGCCCTTTTCTTCCTTGTTTTGGAGCTGATTCTGAGATGAGGGAGGATTATGTGTGCCTGAGGAAGGGTAACCTGAAGCCACTCCTGCAGGTCACCATGGTTGTTTCTCTATTTAGGGCTAAGGGTCCTCTGTAAGGACAAAGGCTTCTCATCTCTCAGCATGGCAGAGAAAGAGAGAGACTCAGGGATTATCTAAGCAAAACATAAAAACTGTCATTTCCATTCCAACAGCTATGTCCTGGACTCTTCTGCACAGACAGCAGGGAACTGTGGAAAGCCAATAGAGTAGCTGATGACTTCAGAGAGTTTGTATCTGTCTTTAATTCTGCAACCTTGTACCACATTTTTTCCCTTAGGGAACAGGAACTGGGCTGATTCAGCTGAATAAACGCAGAAATGAGGTGAGCTGTGTCCTGAACTTCGACTCTTGGCTCTGTCTGCATTGAGTACAGCAGGAATCCAGGGTAACCAGCCCAGGCAGAGACAAGGCAGACACCTCCATCTAGTCAGATCACTGTCCCCTCTAGCCAAAATCAGCCATGCAGACTCCATCAGTAGTCGTGAGAGAGAGATCAGCACTCTTTCTACTCTTTCACAGCCTTATGTCAAACCATTCTCAAATGATTTCTTTTTTCTCAGTTTCCCACTCATGGGACAGCTAACATTCACTAGCTTCTTCACATCACCACAAAACCACATGATACTATGAAGCACATCAGCAACATATGAGGTCTTCAGCTACGCCAGGAGGAATAAGAATATTGGGAGAACAGGATGAAATGCCAATGGGGATTCGCTCAGCAGGATTGGTGGAAGTTAGGGATTGATTGTCTCTTCTGAAAAAAGACATCTACTTTGGGTTATAAAAATGTATCCTAAATTTCATTGACGTTATTGACTGTCTCTGACTAACGGGAGCCTGGATGTGCAGCTCAGATGATGATGACTTTGATGTTGATCATTTTTTGATCATCTTTTCTGTTGCTCATGTCGTTGGGATGAATCCTCCAAAAGTTTCTAGTGAAAATACTTAGTGGCATTTGTTATCATGCCTGACAAGGTCTTACTCCTGGAGACCCGCTGCACTGAACATATTGAAAATACGACTTTAAGTAAAGAGGATGTCTGCAGGTTGATTCAAGTGCTTTGTGCTTTGTATGCAAATTGGAATGTGGCTGTGATATATCAAAGTCGAGAATTGTGCAAGTCCAGTTATTCAAACTGCAATAATGGAAACAGACCTTAAATTCACCAGAACATGTTTGGAAACCAGTACAGAATTATGGTGCATGAAACAAAAGACAAGTCCAAAAAAGAGCAGAGTTCAGTGTCTGCAGTAGGTATATTCCAGAAAGAAATGTTCTTGTGGACTTCACAGCAAATTAGGATATGAAATGGTATCAGTGATTGAAGATGTATAGTTGAGTTTATTTCTTGTATTCCAGAATCACTGAGAAAGTGGATAATAGAGCAGGTACAGAAATAGGATTGCAATGAGAGGTGATAGGAGCTAAACTGCTGTGGCCATGCTTTGAATTTGTCATTCCAGTAGGCTATTAGGAATATTGCAGTCCTTAGGGTAACTTTGAAAACTGTTTACAAAAGGGAAAAAAAATCCTTATAGCAAGAGTGGAGGATCACCAGGACATCTTCTAGATGTATGATCTCTATTCTTAAAGCACCCAAATGAGCTTCTGTGTTTCAAAGTAAAGGAAGATATGAAGGGCTGTAATCATCAGCACACCATCCCATTCCTGACAGCCCCTCTTTGCTGAACGTTTGGTTTCCATCTCCGAGAACCACTTTGCAGAATGGATTTCTTCAGACACTGTGAAAGAAACAGCAAAGATAGTCCCCCTGCACTGAAAGCTTGCATCCCTTGCAGAAGTTACTTTTCTCCTTGCTACTGAATTAGGTTAAAAAGTCCAAAAAGCAGCAGGCAGTATGAGCACAGCTCTGCAAAGGGGATGACACTCATGCCATCTCCACACCTACAGGCTCAGCTTCCTTTCAAAACAGCTGTAGAAAAGAGCCTCTCTTTCCACCCCACCACTTTCCTCTGAATATAACCTATCTCATCTTTCCCTTCTTACCTCTCTATTTTTTGTCCTCTACTGAGACTATAAGGGCTGAGTGCCCAAGGCTGCATCTTCCACAAAAGCGGGATCCTGAGACCAGTAAAGCAACTGTAACTTTTGCTTTGAACAACCTCAGGCTGTCGTGGGCTTACCATAAGACCCACAGCTGGAAGTGTCCCTTTCTTTCTGCCACCTCCTCCCCTTACAACCATCCCTTGCAACCCAGCTTCCCCATCTGTGTCATAGCAATGGGGTGATCATCAGTAAACCTGAGGCCCCCAATAAGAAAGAGCCCAGTAATATTTCCATCATCTTTGACTGTGTGTTCAGGACATGTGCTCTGAATGTGTGCACATGTATAGAAACACATAAGTACTTTTGTGTAGGTATACATGTAGGTATCTATCTATAGAAATATCCATATATGTGTCTGTGCATGTAATGCATATGTGCATAACTGAATCCAGCTGAGACTTCTTGCAGCTTCCACCACGGATGGTGATTCAGGAGAGCTGACAAAAGCCCTTCAACCCCAAGGAGTCCTCTCTGCCTTGTAAGCAAAGTGGTTTTCCCAAGAGATTTGAGGATACAGAATGGAGTCGTTCTCTCAGCAGTTGTGTGCCACAGTGTATGTCCTAATGGGGCATTTGTAACTGGGACTATGGGGCAGAATCAGTTTCTAGGGGGTAAAGGACTGAGAGAAGAGAGGTCTTTCCCCTGGCTTTCCTCCCATCCAGTCCTCAAATGCTTTAAACAGAAATTATATCTTTAGGAGCTGTATTCACAAACACCCCACAGAGAACTTGCCATGTATGCTGAAGGTGCCTAGGAAAGACATCTGGAATATGCCCTGACCTCTGATGGGCTGGCAACCTTGGAGAGCAAGTAAATGTATTGCTTTTTACTGGCACTTTTCTCCTTCTAGTCACCACAGCAACCTGAATACACGCCATTTGCCACACTTGACTCAAGCATGCAGAGACAGGATTTAGGAAAGCTCAGTGCTCCCTGAATAAGAATTCCAAATTTCCTCTCCCATTTTTTTCCTATTTTCTTTTGCAGGAAGTGACTGCTGCAGCAATCCTTCTTGTCACTTGTAATCCAGCATCCAGCAGCCTGGTACCCACTGCTCCATCCCAAACCAGCAGTGCTACACACACTTCTCCCAAGGAGGACTTGTAGCTCTGTGACTGGGGCAATGAATGGTAGATTTAAAGTTCTTGGAACTCCAGTTTAACCTGCAGATTTTCCAAGTAACATTTGCTCAGTAAAACATTTCCAAGAGTGGAATTTACTGTCATAATTAATAGGTTATGATTAGGTCAATAACTTTCATCAACCTAGCTGGGAGAGAACCTATTAATGAAACTGTAAAACAACGTAAACTCTACGGAGAAGATAGGAGGGAGAATTTACAACTTCCCAGAAGCCCTAGTAACTAAAGGGACGATTTACAGGAAGTAAAATGAACCGGGCACCCATAAAACACAACCAAAATTATACCCATATCCAAACAAGACAAATTAAAAAGGTTTAAGTGGATTTCTCTGCCCAAATAAAACAGAGCATCTCAATTGAGAGGAGACATTTCATGTTGCATTTTATGGAGTGCAGGAGGGGAAGATGCATGGAAATGTGAGAGCATATCAAACAGGTCGATAACAAATCAGTGCACATAGCCTGACACTCATGATTGCCCCATCACTCTCAGCCTATAGGACGCAGTTTGGTGGCCACAGGCAACTGCAGCGTATCTAGCCAGTATGTTCAGCAGCCACTGACCCACCCTGGTCAGAATATAGAAGTCCTGGATTCAAATTTAGAAGGCCTAGTACGAAGAGCATTTAACCTGCAGTCAATGAAAAGGAGTCCTATCCATTTCTGATGGCCTGAGAGGACATTGCCCATGGTCACAGAGCAAACCACTTCAGTCATTGCCTAAAACAGCAAACTCCTACTGACATGTTAGCACATCTTCTACTGAATGCAGGCCCCAAGACCACATCAGACCTGTCCTCTACTACCTTTTTTAGCTTCCCAAAGAATAACTTTCCACATTCTAGGTGTATAAAGCCAGAAAAAAGTGCATTCTAATCCCTGATTATTTTCATAGCTTTGGAGTGAGGGCCATGGCCAACAGCTCCCTGGTACCTCAGAGCAAACGCTCTCTGTGCAACAGTGCTTCTCCAAGGCTATCCATGGATTCATGTCCTGGGTTGTCCCTGTGAGTCATCTTTCTTCAGCCTGGCTTCTCTAACATAAGCACAGTGCAGTGAAGCTGTTTGAAACAAGTCCTTTCCCAGAAGAAACTCTTTAACTTCACACATCATGAGGCTTCTGGAAGAAATGTGTGCATGGAACTTCGGCTGCTGGATGTACCAGCTGAGGTATCCTAGGACACTGCTGACTTGAGGACATCACAAATACTTTTTCAGGCAATTTATCTCTGTACTTAGATGCAAACCTACAATAACAAAACATGTCCTGCTTCTCCCTTTTGTTTGAAAGAGTTGTATACTTCCCAGTCTTCAGCCATCTGCTATCTTCATTATAAGAAGCCAGTAGCAGCCATGTTAAAATTGGATTTCTTCATTAGCATTTGTATTTGAATGTCAAAAATCACCAGCCATTTCAAGGTGTTGGATAACACAACCCATACTGCTACCCTAAACGAATGCCCTCTTCATCTGTAGTGACTGTGGTTACGGTGTTTTGATTCTGGTCCCTCCAGGAATGGGCAAAGACCCCATTGTTCTGGGCAGTGCACAAATCATATTTTTTAGGAAATCATCTTGATTTAAACATCTACCCAAAAGACTCTACCACAGTCCTCCGTAAGTTCCTCCAGTGGTTAATTATCCTCACTCTTGTAATTGCGTTTATAAAAGCTACTTAATTTGACAAGACCGATTTCCCATAACCCCTTGCTGATTAGCATCATGTTCCTGTAATTCTTTATTAATCAAGTCCTGGTGAGGTGTTCCTTCATTTTGCCTAGAATCAATGGCTGGCAATAATTATTCAAGTCATCCTGTTTATACCATTTTAACATGCTAGCATGATGTTAGCTTTCTTTTAGCCCCCTAGATTGCCTCCTCTCTGCCCAGCTCTCCAAGGCTTCCTGAAAGCCACAGTAATGTTCCTCTGTGAGTTTATACAAAACACTTGATTATAGTTAAGATCTACTGTTTTTATAAAGCTCCGTATTTTTAAGAGGGCTGCTTGGAATGTCCCACAGTTAACGTGGGCCTGGAAACAGTTTCTTCACTATATTTAGATAAAAATCCTATTTTTCTCTTCAAATATAGAACAAATATTTGTTGAAAATGCATGCTTTGCACATTTCATTATTGATACATCCACTGCTCCTTTCAAGAAGGAATCAATAGCATTGGTAACAATAGTTCCTTCTGTGCCCAACATATTTAAATTATTTACTGTCCTCAGCTCTACCGGTCAGAGACTTCTTGTGTCTCTTTGCTCGTCTTACTGATTTCCTATAACATTTCTAGTGTACATTCAGTGTCCTCTACTCCCATTTTTTCCCATCTGATGTGTATCTGGCCACTCTCACCTCACCTCACCTCCAAGCCAAACCGTTATTTCAGGCCTGTATCACTCTTGATGGAGGAGTTATTGCTTTGAGCTTAGGTGGTGGTTGTTGTTGTTGTTGTTGCTGTTTTTGTTGTTTTAAATCCATTCATCACTTACACTTTTTTACTCCGTTTCTTTTATTTTTTCAGCTGATTTGTCTATTAGGAGATTTTAGTTTTCCATGTAGCTGGCCTTTGTAAAATAACATACGTACCTTTCTGAGCTAACTTGGTTTGAACATGATGGAGGCAAGCAAAAATAGGCATTCTCACCCAAAAAAGCAACCACAGATGCTATGCTGGCCAGTCAGTACCCCTCTGAATGCCAAGACAATGTCCAGTGGAGAGTTCCATACTTTGATTGCAACCAGATCTGAGGTTTACACTTGTCACCTGTAATTTCTGGAAGATCCAAAGGCCATTTCAAGGTTGGCAGCCCAACTTCTCTGATATGCATGAGTCCAGCTGAAATCCTTCAACTGCCTTCTTTTCACCTATGCATTACAGAGAAGTGCTTTAGGAGGAGGCCAGCCCACCCTGCCATGGGAAGTGGTGGCATGCTGTAGACACTGCCAGCCAGCTCACCTCATGTGCTGTCTCTTTGGACAGTGAGTCATAAACATTCAGATCATTTGCATATGAGTTGCCTGTGACTTGAAAACAGATCATGCTATTCTGACACTTTCAGCATTCTCCAACACCTCTTGCGTGCTCAATATAGATTGTAACCAGTGACTTAAGCATACCTATGCTTAAAGTTGGTGGGATAATATCCTCAAAAAAGTTGTCCATGGAAGCATTTATTTTCTTGAAATGATCATGGAAAACGAAGGAGGAGGTGGTTTGGGAAAAGGTGGATGGTCAAGTGCAATGAAATAATGTAAACAGAAACACTTTCCTTCCAAGAAAAAGTCTGATCTAGAATTTGTAAATGTTTTGTGGCAGTTTGAATTTATCAGAATCAAATGACTATCTTTCTTTTCATCCAAAGTGGCCTGAGATGGTACATTTAATCTGACGGTGCTGGCAGCTTTAACACATAGCCAGAAGCATGTTGGGAGAAATTAATTTATTTCTTCAGTCTCTGGTCATCTTGAAATTATCCATGGCAGGTGAATTCACCAAATTCGTGCAGTGGAGAGTTTCCAAGGGGAATGAAATCTCAAAGGCAGTAGGGAGACATTTCCTTTTCTATGCAGCATCCTGGAGGTTAACACATCCACCCTGAGAACAGTGCACCAATGCATAGATGTGTGTTTTATTTAAATGGTGAACAGAATATGCAGGAGAAAGTGAGGGAAAATAGACCCCCAAATTTGTGTTATTTAATCAAGGTACTCAACTGTGGAAGACAGACTCAAAGCTCATCTGATTGATTTGGAAGTGACTGACAAATAAAGTGAATGATAGAAAAGAATTTGGAAAGCAGATATGAGGCCTCTGAAAGGACAGAGTTTCTGCACTGTCCTTTGACAGCTTCTCCACAAGTTTCTCCCTGGCTCCACTCTGTTGCCTTGAGATACATGGCCTGTTTGGGGTCCTTAGATTGGTTTATCGAGTACTTAGATCCACTAACTAAAAAATCCCATCAACTTTCAGAAGACTGCTGGAGAAGATCATGCAGGATCATCCAGCAGTAGAGGGTTTGTGACACTAAGTTTGGAAACTTGCAAAAGCACACTGAGAAGGGCAAAGAGGGGGTAGAGCTGCAGCTGAGTGTCTGGCTGTCTTTAGCTGGCCAATAGGGAGTATATTTTTTAGTTTTCTGATAGGCTAAATATGCTCCCAGAGCTACCTGCTTGGGCTGGCTTCCCACAGAAGGATGTTCATGTCCAGCACAGGACATGGAGAAAAGCAGATGATAACACAAGTTGTTTGGTCCTTGCATTACTTCCTAATAGTTCAAGTCAATTCTGACTTTGAAGTGAATCCATCCCATGGGGCTGCTCATACTTTCTGTTGGGTTAAACTGGAAATGAGTCAGGACACCTAGATTTCATACCAAGTGCATTACACTGAATCAGTCAGAACCAACTGTGAAATAATCAATATCAAACTTGTTGCACAAGAGTGTTGGTGTGGGGGAAGTTTTATGCAAACAAAGACATTCAAGACTGGCCAGAGGTGTGTTTAGTACCGGGGCTTTTAATTGGTCAGCTTGTGCACATAAAAATGAATTATTGCACGTGTAAAAACATCATTGCACATGTAAAAGTAAATTATTGTGCATATAAAAACTTTACTGCACATCTAAAAGTAAATTATTGTGCATGTGAAATAGATTTTTGCATATTTTTTTCGTGTACATCCTGGTCATTATTTTCTTAACACTTGTAATCTCTCATCTTGAACATGCTGAAGTTACACTAAAGATTTCTTCCCTCTCTGCTTTGGCGGTTTTAGAATAGATTCATGGCTGCTCTTCAAAGAGGAGTGTTGGAAACATCCTTTGACTTCCAAAGGACTTGCAGGGGGCTCAGTGTTCCTCAAAATCATTCCTGTCACCTTCATTGCTTGTATTACTTTCCAAGCAGGAATTAGAAGATGAGGAAAGTGTAGTACAATGCAGAAACAAAAATGTAGGTTCACACTGTTCACCAGGGCTGACTGTGTCAGCCATACCTGAGCTGGCTAAATCCAACACAGAAGCAGAAAGTTTGACTCCTAGATTAAGGAGTATGTGCAAAATTTCCATGACTGCACATGAATTCCTGGCAACTGCATGTATTAATTATTATCACAAAGCTGCCTGCCAAACTTTTGCAGTAGTTTGATAGCCACATGCCTTTACATTTCTGCCACAGCCAGAGCCCAGCTTCTCATGCCTACGTTAAAATTTATGGGTGATGCTTTTCCCCTCTCTCTCACACATGAGTTTAAAAGCTTTGACCTTAAGGGTGGGCCAAACTCCAGTCACATTTTGCATTGCTGCACCAGCACAAAACAGCTCCTAGGTTCAGCAGAGCTAGTCTTGGAGAACCTCTGTATTCCTGCCCTGTGTCAGCTGGGTGCAGGGGGAGCATGGCCAGGAGAAGAAGACACAGCAGGAACGTTGCTGTGCCCATGAGGTCACCAACTGCCACCAGGGCTCCCAACTGTGCAGTTCAGAGCACAGCTCTGTAACTGTATTTGTTAAAATCCAAGGCTTGGCCCTGTCCCAGATAATTTTAGCATTGACATCCAACTGGAATATCTTTACCACATTCCTGAGTCAGAGAAGTCAGTCCTTTTGCAGACATTTTCACCATTCAGCCTGCACAGAGGAAGATGTTCCTGCAGGTTCCACATGTGAGATCCCACAGAACTGAGCTGTGAAGTCCTATACTTTTTAAATAAAGCCCAAGAGGGCTGGGCAGTGGCATTCAGCAGCTGAAAGACTGGAAGAAATTACATTGGCATCAGAATAGTCTCAGACTCACTTCCACTTGACAGGAAAAACTGGGAGAGAGGAGAAGGAATCAAGTAGAAAAAGTCCTGTAGAAGTTGACTCAGTCTCCCATGTTATGATCATGTGAGGTTGGGACATGCACAGCTGGAGCTGGGCACACACTCAGATCACACCCAGTTCCATTGCTTGAGGATCATCCACCATTTTTTCAAGGAATGACAGGCTCCATGTCGTGGAAATAAAGAGTTGTACACCCTGCCATGACTTTACTACATTATACCATGGCCAGATATCAACACATCCCACCAATACTGCTCCTAGTCTTATTCCTAAGCAAGTACAAGTCCTTCATCCAGTCACGTGTTGCAGCAGAACAGAAAACCTCCCCTCTTGCAAGGCACTGACACATTAAAATAGGAAGATTGAAACCTCTACAAATCATTCAAGGACATCTCCAGATCAGGTCAGAAGTCGTAGTCCAGCCAGCTAAGACATCATTCTGTCAGAAGAAAACAGCAATGATGAGATGAGATATCAGTATGTCATCACTTTGAGATAAAAATGACACATTGTACCAAGACCTCACCAAATCCTAATGCCTAAGTAGAAACTTCACCACATCAGAAACTGTATCTTTCCCTGTAGTGGTATCAGCAGGCAAAACAAATGTAGCACAGCATTTCCCTGCAATGCAAATATCAATCCATGCCATAAAAGAGCAAGGTTATATGGCATGTCACATTTCTGAAATATCTTGTAATACCGTCATGACAGGATGTTATTGACATCAACACTGTGAGCTGATCAGGTGCCTTGTCCCAGGTGATATTGCTATCATGATGCTTCTTGGCCCCAGGAGACAATATGGGATCTTTGTCATGTTCTCAGGGCCTGGCATTACATAAAACAGGAGTGAACTTTGATCATTTCTTTAAGATCGGAGATATTAGCTTCCAGCAATGGAAATACACTTGAATCTGTTTCCTTATCTGTTTCTTTGTAATAATTGGCAACCCCCCTCCCTTGCTACCATGGGGTCTGTTTTGCCTTGCAGCTGAGATTGTTCTGAGTCAAAGTTTGACTGGTCAAAACTGAGAAGTCTCACTGGCACCTGCTCTACAGATTGCAACCTTTGCTGTAGTCTGACAATTTCAGAAGCCATTCCGACATTTTCCTTCACAGCCTGCTCACAAGCCTTCTGCAGATGGGAAGGGGAAAACAAAATGCTGATACCCTGTGGAGGATCCAATGAAAGTAGAAACAATGGCACATCTCCTTTCCTCATCCACTGCATCCTCTCCCATAAATCCCAGGGCAGCTCAATAACCTATATTCCCAGCCCTTATTACTTCAGAGAATAGTCTATAGAAAGCAGGTGATATACATCCTATCCATAAAGCCTTTGACACTTCTGATTAATAATCTACAATGGTACAAATTAGAACGATGTAATTTCTTGTGCCGTGCTCTCTCCCCTGCTCCTTCCCTGCCCTGGCCGTGCTGAAGGCACATAGCCCTCCCTCTCCTCTGCTTCCCCCGCCTCCCTTCCCCCTTTACTCCTTATCTGACGAAATCATCAAATTTATGGCCAAATTGAAATGAAATGCAATTTAGTTCCCGTTCTGCTTTCAGTCCATCACCTCACAGGCCAGTCCCCAAGGATCTCCTAACCTAATCGCCGGATGGCAATAACTTCATTAGTGCTGCCAGCAATCCCCTGCTTTCTGCTGCGTGTGGCTTCCAGAAATCATGGCTGACACCTCTCCCTGGGAATTACTGGAAGAAGGAGCTTTCTCAAGTTTTTCTGTTTTATTTCTGACTTATGCCTAGTCAGCATATTTGTTTCCTCAGGGTGACCAGTTCACCACTACTTTACTGGGTACTTTCCCCCAAAAAGCCATCTCTTAGTCCCAAGATGCAGGTGAAAGTGGAAGTATGGGCAAGGTGGGGAAAGAGGCCAGGATGAAATGCAATGTTTGCAGGCATGAAGCCGCACCACCTTTGCTCCTGTGGGCTTGAGCAAAGCGATGGCCAGGGAATTGGTTAGAGAAGCAGTCCTGTGCAACATGGGAAATGGTGTGGCTCCCAGCAGTCACTTGCATTGTTGCACGGTATGTGTGTCAGCCAAAAGATCAACAGGAAAAAGCAGCCGGATGGATGTTGCCAGAGCATCTTCTCTGTTCCTGGCCGCATGGCAGGATCCACTCTCTTTAAGCCCTCCTTGACACATTTGTCCTCCAAGCCTCGAGCACTGGTGATGCCACCCTTCCCCCTGCAGCAATTAATCCTAGCCCTCCTCTATCCCCACAGCTCTAAATCTCCTTTGCTGTTTTTTAAGCTCCTTATTACTTGTCCTATCCACAGGGAAACATGTGTCCCTCCCCTTCTTGCAGAAGCCTTTTACATAATTACAGACTGTTATCCCATATCCCTTCAGTCTTCTCTGGACTAAATAATCTCATATCTTCCCAACCCTTCCTCATGGGCCGCATCCCCTTGACTTTTGAAGAGCTTTTCTGTAGACTCCCAGAGTCCTGCATGTCTTTATTTGGCCAGTTAGCTGGTCACTAGGCTACTAACAGAGACTCAAGAGCTGACTCTAAAGTCAAGCAGCCCCAGCTCCCCAACTGCATTTCGTTCATTCTTGAGTGCATTTTGCAGAGTGCTGTATCCTGTCATGGGGGCACAAAAGGCCAGTGGGCTACTGGCAGAGAGCATTTCAGCTGCCCTCATTTCTGAGGGCACTTTCAGCTGCAGCATGGAAAGAGCAGGACTTGCTCTAACCTCCCCTTTCTGCCCTTGCCTGGTCCCTTCTCTCCTATTGGTACTACTGAGCCATCCCATGGTCTTTTCCTGCTGGTGTTCATTTTCCCTGATATCAAGGCTGGGTTCAGAGGTAGACTGGAAAACTTAGCTCATCTCACTCCCACCTTCCACTAGATCTTGTTTCAGATAGTCACAAGGTCTGAAGTTTCAGTGTCTAGACCATAAACAGTTTGGTTGGAAGCAGATGAAGTGACTCAACTAGCTGAGGAACCCTAACTACAGAAAATCTATAAATCACCAGAAAGTGTCCTGTGGCATTCGTTGGAAGACTCACATACAAACACACACTCATAATGCAAGCAGAAAGAAAAGCAGGGAGAAATAATAAATGAGCATTTAACATTTAGTCTAATTTTGTGTTGGTTGCAAATGAATAGCTTTGGGGGGATATTTCAGAGGCTGGGCAGTAGCTTTTCTCCTGAAAAATTCAATAAACTCTCAATTAGCAACAGCCAAGAAACACTGGAGAAGATTTCTGTGATTTTCTCACAGCCTGCTTTCTAGGATTTTGTAAGTGCTTAATCAATATTAAAAAGGAGGGCTCTGTCAGAGCAAGAACTTGAACCTAGATATGAAAGTCTTTAGTTAATTCCTTAAATATTTGGCCATAATGGGACCAAAATGTATGTACCAACATATATATGCACATCCACATATGTACACATGTATGTACGAAAATATATTACTGCATCTGTTTGTATTTCATGAGTCAAACTTCCCAGTATTTAACTTTGGTTTAAATTTTGAGTCAAAGCTTGGATAAGTTATTTTACCTCCCATGTCTGCACACACCCATTCCAAGAGAAATCCCATCTGTGTCTGGGGAGCATCAGGCTGAAGGAGCTGTTAGTACACAAAGGCAGGAAGCAGGAGATCCCAAGGAAGGGAATTCTCATTAACACAAGCAGCTTAGAAAGAAAAATGATGCAAGCAGAAAATATCTGGAGAGATCAGGAGAGTGGCTTGAAGCTAAACATACCTCTGCATTTTCCAGAGCAAACCAAAGGCTACTTTATGAATGCAAATATAAAAAATAAAATATGCTTTTAAAAAGGGGGAAGAAAGCAGTGAGGGAGATTCAGTAGGTGGTGCTCTTCCCTCTGAATCAGCGCAGGGCCTGGGGAGAGGGTGTTTGTTCACACCCAGGTAGGAAAATAGCTTAAAATGCACCAGTCCCCCGTGCTAACAACAGACGTATGCTGTCCCAATGGGGTGCAAAAGTTAGCCCCGGAGCAGATCCCAATTCAAGATCTCAAGGTGCCATTGCTATTTCCCCTGAACCCACCCAAGTACTAAATGTAGTAGATAAATGCCAGCGTTTAGGTACAGGGATTGAGATCACTAGATGAATTTGGCCCTGGATCTTGTTTCTGACACAGCTGGTATTTTATCTCATCTACAGCACCTCCAGCACACGTCAGGACAAAATTCTTCCAAGAATGAGAAGTGTTGATTAATCTGGAGTTTTAAGAGAAGGACACCCAGCAGCCACAGCCCTAGACATGCACAGGATCTTCATCCCTGCACCGGAGAGAAGTCAAGAGCCAGATTAATCCAGTAAAGCAGAGCCATATATCACCACAGCCTCTCCCATTACTTTCCCTGATGGATTCTCATCCGATGAGCTGATCTGAAAGTGATAAAGGGAAGACCGGAGCATTTTCAACACACCACTAACTCCAAAACTGGGCTCAATAATCTTGCAGATTGATGGGACCTAAACAGCTGGGAGGGAGAGGCAGGCAAACCAGGCGGGGAGTTTATTTAATACTCACAGCATTAACTGAGCACACATTTGTCTGGGTAAATGAGGGGGCAGGACAAGAGCAACTCCCAGGGAAATGGGGCTCTTGGCAAAAAGTAATTTAGGCCCTTCCACCCCACCTGCCCTGCCTCCTCTGCTCTCTACATCTCTTTCCATTGCTCTGGTCCCTGTACATCTGGCAGGCCAGCTGCATCTGTTTTAGAAGCAATACCTACTCGTGCACTGGACGGGGACTATGTAGGAAATACATGACTCTCCTGGAAGGGACCTATCCTGTCCCAGCCTCAGTGAGATTCATCTGTCAGCATCCATCATCTCCATCCTCTTTGTTCCCACTAGTCTCCACATGTCAGAGGCTGGGGCTCTCACAAGGTGTACCAAGGAGATGAGTCCTAGGAATAGTCTGGCCCCAGGAATGAGTCTGATCCAAGATGAAGAAACAGTGTTTACTTGCAGAAATAGTAGCTTTTCCACAGTTCAGGCTTTTTTCTTCCCTCCCCCTTCACTTTTCCTACTTTTGTGTCATGTGGCCTTTGGTTGCATCCTACTGTGGCCTCATTGTGGGTAGATATAGTCAAATGGGCAAGTCTCTTCCACTGCCACCCCAGTTCAGTCATTTCAACAAGCTCTGTCACTGGAGCGTCTCATACACCTCCAAATGAACAAGAAAGGCCCCGGACACCTGGGAGGCACTTGCTTCCCTGCTTTTTGTGGTTGGAAGAGACTCTGTTTCTGATCCCCTCAGGCTGAGAGTGAACCAAATATCCTCTGAACAGTTGATCCAAGTCCAAACCTCATAGGGAACATGCTTTCTCTCTGACTGCTCCATTTTTTTCTCTGGGTCCTAGTATGGCCCTTTGTAGCTCACAGGTAGCATTATTGCCTTTATATGGGCCAGCAATAAGATCCATAATGAGGTCCAGGACTAAGCAATCGGAGCTGTTGTTGGGGGACCTGGGTCTCAGGCAGGACATCTCCTGTGCCCTGGCTCACCAGAGCAGCAAGATCTTGGAAGCAGGAGCTGTATCCAGGACATCCCATTTAATAGCTACCAGCAGATCCTCCTGCCTGGAGAGCACCTCAGAGCTCTCCAGCATCAGCACTACCCTGTACTGGTTTTTCCTGCTGTTGCACAAAAGAGCTACTTAAAAACTTTGCCTTTTTCCCTAGTCTGAAACCCACTGGATGATCCCTTACCCAGGGTAGGAGACCTCTTACTGGATCTGCTCAGACCAACAACATCACTAGCCCTGCAGCTGATGATATCAGTCCCAGCTAGAATCTTCATACTCATCCTCCAAATCCTCCATGGCTGCATGTCTTCCTTCCCATCCTCACCATCAAGGCCTCAAGCCAGCAGGGATTTCAATCTCAAGAGGCAGCTATTGTGCTGTAATTAAACAGCAATTGATTGCAAACAGGGTTCTTTTGTGTTTGGGATTAATGAGAGGGGAGAAGATAAATTTGGTCACCACTAATTAACCCCAATTACAGCTGCAATAAATTAGAAGCGTCCCAGACTGTGTGGCATCTACTGCCATTGCCTGAGCCATGGGGAGGGCCCAAGGTCTTGTCCCTTCCCCAGTTTCTCCCTCCAAGTCAATGGGTCTCTCAGGGGTGAGACAAATCTGGAGAAGGGCTGTGGGGACTGATGGCTACACCAGAGTGGGATGAAAGGTCAACAGATGGGATTTTGGCCATGCAGTACCTGAGAGGATACTGTCACAAGATGACACTGGGAGAGCCCTTCTGATTCCTAGTGCCCGAATGGGAAGCACTAATTTTCCTAATTCTAATTTCTAAGCCCTAGCAATTTTTTAAGTCTTTGATTTTGCACCTTGATTGCAAAGAACAGACTTTGCAGGAGGGGAAAAAAACAGTTCCTTCCTGTGCTCAGTCCATGCAGTGTTCACTGAGCATCACTACCATCAGCAGTGTGTTATTCTACTGGTGTCCAGGGTGAGCCTGTACAGTGCTAGTGATGGGATGGGGTTGACTCCAACTATTTGCTAAAGCAACGGGGAATATGAAGCTCAACTAAGCTAAAAAACACAGTGGTTTCCTCCAGTTTGTTTCTGGTCTGAAGTTTAATTCCTGAGGCAGTGTGAGGGTTGATTCTAGACTTCATCCTGCCTGGTGCCCAAAATCATTCCCAAAGCGTTTATGTCTTTAACCCCAGCTGTTTCCATAGCTGAACAGCTCTGAGGCTGGGCCATCAATCCCTGCCCCAATGAAGCATTAAAGTAGATGGTTAAGGGTTTCCCAGGACTTGGGACCTTCCAAGCTTTTCTTTGCACAAAAGCCCCACAGTTGCAGAAGGATTTGTACCACAGCCCAAGTGAGAGCAAGCCTGGATGTTTATCTAGGTGCAAACCCCTGTTCCTGCACCACCAGCAGGAGCATCGCGTAAGTTTGCATTGAGGGGTGCTTGTGCTATCAGAAAAGTGAGAGCATGGATGGATTCTGGATAACACAGTCAGGCTTTGTTGTGGATCAAAACCTGTCAGCTCTGCCTCAGGTAGAGAATTACATTGTGGTTTGAGCTTTATCTTCTGAGCAAGGTCCAGGGCAGACACCAGCTCCACAACAGTTGGGCATGGGAGGTGATAGAGAAACCCATGAGGACAACATCCTAACATCCTTGCCCATATTAGCTGCTGCCTCTTTAGTCTGGCATGTCCTGCATGCATCTGAGACCCTCAGCCTAGTAGCTGGGGTTATTAACGTGCCCTTTCGCATGGAGAGGAAGAGCAGAGGACTCATCTCTCCACTAAATCACAGCCCTCTCACACACACATTTCCAGTCTTGCTTCTCCCTGTTTCTGTCCCCACCCAGGCTGGGGTTGGGGGGGAAGGGCAGAGGGTACAGGCACATCCAGAGAGGGTCACCAGGGTCCCAGTGCTCAGAGGCCAGAGCAGATCTCCGTGGCTAATGTTATAATCCTCCCCTCTTTCAGGCAGCAGGAAAGCCCCAGCCCGCAGGATCCCTGTGCAGACAGGGTGTAAAGAGCCGCGGCAGCTCCAAAGCAAACACTCCCACATCTTCATTCCTTCCACCCTATTGGCCATTGATTTCAGATAAATATCCATCCGGCCCTGACAGGGCTCAATTCTCCTAATTATAGCCCTATTGACATGTGATCTTTAGCTGCTCAGCTTGTCAGGAGCCATCTATCAGGCAGACAGATTTCTTTGGCTCGGAAGGAAATGAGATGGGAAGGGGGGAGAAAAGAGGAACAGGAGATGGGGAGGGGGTTGCATTTGGCAAAATGTATCTATTATTTTGCTGAAGAAATCCTTTGGCCCAAATTTCTGTTTATTAACAAATATGTTTTGGAGGGCCCTGAGCACTACTCTTTAAGACAGAAGCATGGGGAAGGGGTGGAGTTAAGGTTAAAAGTTCCTAGTTTGGGAGCAGTGTCGGTCACTGCAAAGGATTGCTGTGCATAGACTTCTCTTACTTCATAGGTGTCTCCTCTACATTGACCAACGAGCTGACTTCCCCAAGACTACGCAGCCCGGAAATTTTGAAAACACCACCTGCCAAGCCACATTTGTCATATTTTATCACTTTCTGCATTCAAGCTGAGGAACGCCTTGTTGCAGGATGTTAAAAGTTTATATGGTTAATGGACTTGTTCCTGGAGGAAAAATCCATCCCACATCATTAATATAAAGGCAATATGTTTGATTTAAGAAGTCCATGAGCACAAATCATTGGAAGTAGGGAGAGCGCATTGGGAATGTACGTGGCATGCTTGTCCTATCCTGCTTTCCCCCAGGATCAGCTGTGGGCTGTTGTCAGAGGAATGATATGGAGAAAGATGGATACTTGGCTAGATCAGTCCTGGAGATATTAAAACCTGCTACTTTCTTCTTCCGGTCCCGGTCCTGAACTGGTAAAACAAGGTTGGGACTTGTGCCTCTGGGAAGCAGCAGGACAGGGCAGAAGACTTGCATGCGGAACATGACCAGAAGACCTGGTCATGGGGCACACCTAGGGAGGCATATGCCTTTTCTAGGCTTCCACATAATGCTCCCACCTGGACCATATTGGCACAAAGCCCTCGAAGCCAGCCATTTTGGGCATACTGGATGTCTTGCTGGTTGCTTCTCCAATTACATGCACTTCACTGGTATAGCTAGAGGCTCTGTGGAGTGGGAATGAGTGTTTGTACCACCCCCAGAGACCAGCAATGAAGGAATAAAGCCATCTGCCTTTTGCCTTGCATTTTTTCTCATAAACTCAGAATGAGTTTACGAGAACTGCCTCAACAGCTGGAGAGTTGGTCAGTGGCTACCATTGTTATCCAGGACTGAGATGCAGGAGGGGTCAGGAGAAATGGTGAGGACTAAATTCCCTGCTAGTCCTTTCCCTTGGAGGAGGTGACAGCCACCCCAGGTCCCCAGTGCCTGACCGAGCCCACAGGAGCCTGCGGTCCCACCGTGAGCCATCACTGTAAAGCAGTGTCAGGCCGACACTCCGTCAGTGATCAGGGAAAGAGCCCTGTTAGCTGACTCATATCCTGGTCTGCACGTCTCTGTATTGTGAAAGGACCCAGACAGCCAGAGTGTCTGGAGATAACAGCCTTTACTGGGGAGCCCTGAGAGCACAGTGTTCATTTACAAAGCTGAGCTTATTCGTGCTGGGCCAGCTATCTCCATATCTGCATTATCGATCCGCCACCCCCCCCCCCCCCCCCGCCCTGGCCCATCTGCAGTATCAGCCCATCCATCTAGATAGCTGTCTGCAATACCTGCTTCCACCGGGCTAGGGTATCCGTCACTCGTCGCAGCACTTACTCTCGCAGCACTTTATGAGCGGCAAGGGCCTGCTTTGCAGAAGTGCTGAGCGGTCAAAAAGTCCAGCTCTGGTGGAAAAAGCAAGGCCTCAGCCAGCTCCTCTCTCCCTTCCAGAGAGAAGGCAGAAGCTAGCTCCATTTTGCTGCTGGGGTAACAGAGGCATGGGAAGAGGAAGAGATTTCCCAGTGTTTCTAGGGAAGTCTAAGATATGCTGGTGCTCACTTCCAAGGCCTCAGTGAAGGCAGAGAGCCCTTGATCTTCACCTAGGTCTCTCAAATTTTCTTTGCTTCAGTCCACTCAATGACACTGCATTGAGAGGGGTGAGTCTGCTGCATATTTATGGTGTGATGGGATGGAGAGGAGTCACCATGGCACAGAGGACCCGCCAGCTGCTGAGCAGCATATCCCATTGCAGCATGGTCTCCACACTGCTCCATGACTCCATGCATCAGCATGGTTGGACCTGGCCCCCTCTAGGGATGTTTGAGGCTGTATCCCTTTATCCCACACTACAGAAGATGCTTGAGAGGGCTCCTGACTCACCATGTGATGACACAAATTTGCAGGATCTGCCTGCTTATCTGAACACTGTAGCTGCAGTATCACCTGGGGGCAAGAGTCAGTCTGATCTGGTTGGTCTTTCTGGGATCCTGCTGGGATGATTCAATCTTTGTACCCTTCATCCTGGGCCCTTCTTGGGGGTCTCTGATGGAGCCAGGTGCATTACTACAGGGCCTGTCCCTTCTTGGTGGCTGCACAGCTGAGTATGGGAGGACCCTGGAAAAGAGAGCATGCATTATCAAGATTGCTCCTGAGACCGTACTTCCTGGTGGTTGCCTGCATACCAGAGGTACGCATGCACGATGGCACGAAAGCTCTTGTTCCCGGGTCAGGTCATACCTACTGAAGAAGAAAACCTGGGGTAAATGGGCTGGGATGGGGGACCATCATGCTTACATGGCTTGGGGCAGAGTTGGAGCCAGGGCAGTGCAACTGTTTAGTGGCATTGCAGCAAAATAATCATAGAGTCCCTTTTCAAAGGTGTTTTGGAATCTAAGTATGTGGCTGCTCATCTGAAAGCCTCCAGTTCAGTAGGCCCATTTGAGAGGACAGAAATAGAGGTGGAAAGAGAAAAGGTCAGAAATCACTGGGAAGAACGTCAAAGATTTTTGAATGGTGCAATCACTTCTCCTGCTCCCTGCAGAGATCCTGACCTACCATCTTAGCACTGATGGATGCATTCTCCATTGCCGCTCTGTGATGGGTCAAGGTCATTTGGAACATCCCATCCCCTCCTGTTCATGTCAATCCCCCAAGATCTCCAGAAAGAATCAACACTGCACTTCAAAACAGCAGAGTCCCACAGTAAAAAATGGTTGCTGCATGGCCTGGCAGTGCCTGCAGGTAAGAAGAGGAAGTGTTTAAGGCCAACAGTGACCCTGTGATGCTCAAACTCTCAGCAAGGTGCCATGGTTTTCCACTTCCCATTTTCCTACCTGGATGTGATCCTGTGCAACATGTTCTAGGTGACCCTGCTTGAGCAGGGGAACAGCACTAGATGATCTCCAGAGGTCCCTTCTAACCACAACCATTCTGTGATTCTGTGATTTTACTGGGAAGAATTCAGTAAAAAGTTTCCAAAAAGCTAGTTCATTTCCACATATGGGGGTTTTCAAGGAAGGACTTGTAGACCTCGAAAAGTTTCATTTTGGCTCTTTTGGAGTCACTAATATGAATTCCTACCTTTTAGTTCCTCTCAAATCTTTTCCAGATCCAAGCAAAGCCATGTTTCAAATCACACAAAAGAGAACCAAAATAGCCTTTTTCCTATGACATCTAGCTCTGTTGAAACTAGAATTTCTTTTTACTGCTCAATTAAGCATGAATTTCAGGAGGCTTTGGATCAGCACAGAGAGAGCTGCTGGCAAACCAAATGTCCCATCACTGTTTCTATTCATCTCTCCCAGTGTGACTGAATTTTGCAATGACACAGCTCTTCCCATAAGCAAATAGATGTGTAGAGGCAGCCTTGCAACTTGATCCCGGGGCAATTCCTGCCTCCCTAAGGGTTTAACCCCAAAGGAAAAACCTTGTGCAAACTTGGTAAGTCTGTGCAACCCAAGGCTAGTCCAAGTCATGATCCAAGGAGTGAGCAAAATATCCCACTTGACAGCTCCAGAGGAAGGCAAAGGGAGTGCACAGGAAAGGTAAAGCTGGACTGAGGCTTGCTGATCGCAGTAGTATAAATTGTTCCCCAGCTCCTCTGTTCTCTCCCTCCGTCCTCATAGCAGGAGCCAATCCGCATTTTCACCCTAGCATGCTAAAATTCAGCTTAGAGGTGGCCTGGACTCACTGCATGGAGAGATGTGATAACGTAAGGGGCAACCCTGGAATGAAGAACTGTTCTAGGCCTAATTCTCCCTTGCACCAGGTTGACACTGCCATGTTATTACTGACTCCAAGATCACTTACCATGATTTATGCTGTGGTCAGTGTGAGAAAAATGAATTCTTAATGCACATGCATGCACCAACTCAACTACCTGTACTGACAGAGGCTGTCTAAAATATGGGCCTCGGTTTTGGTCAATGTGACCCCTGGGAGGGTAACTTGGACCTAACATGGAGGGGGAAGGGCGGCAAGCGCTGAGTCAGCATCCCCGTTCTGCCTTGCCTGAGTGAGACATTCATCCCGGGGATGGATGGGAAAAAAGCATCACTCAACTAACACGTATCTGACTGCTCCGCAAAGAAAAGCGTATCCGCTCCCCTTCGCCCTGTGCCCCAGGCAGAAGCAACGGCAGATCCTTCACTTTAATGTTAACTGAGTTTTAGCGCTGGCCCCAGGCTCTCCCATTTATCTACAAGACTCTGAATAGCGGGAGAGCAGAGTTAATAAATCCGCTCATGTGTCGCCTGTAATCAGGCCTGTAAATAAAGTGGAGCTGTCAGGGAGTGGAGACCACGTGCAGTGGCCTGTGCCGCTGGGCTCCTCATAGTCCTGTGGGGCTGTCATTGCTGTACTCGCCATGGGGAGCTGGGTGTGATATCTGGCTCTGTTTGTGTCCTGCTGCTTGGGGTCTGCTAGACCTGCTGTTTCCAGGATGATATTGCATCCCCAGATGCTGGGCTGACTGCTCAGAATTTCCACCAGAACCTGCAGCCCCCAGTAGTGCCCAGAACGCTTTTATGGATGCTCTTTCTTAGATGGAGAAAACTTTTTCCAAGACAGGAAAAGCACCAGCAGCTCATAAACTGAGCCAGCACTTCCTAACCCCATCCCTTTGTCTTCCTGATCCCTCAGGAGTGGATTAACTTCTCTTTTCCTTGCCTCATGTTCATTTTGTGTTTCCCTGTCAGTGACCCAAAGCCAGCTCAGGCTGCCCTGCCACAGCTGGGAGCACTAAGGAGTGAGGTGGATTTTAGTTTTATTTCACCTCTGGTTGGCAGCCTGGTGCGTGGCAGTAGGCATCTTTCTCCAAGACACCTGCCCAGGCAGAGCTGAGAAGAAGCTCTTCCCATGACTGATGGCACCAGGAGTGACTGAAAGCAACATGCCACCCCTGCAGTTGAGCCAGGTTTCATCTGGTGTCCCATGCACAGGATCCCACTTTGGATGAGGTCAAAGCACCCAGTGTTTTCATGGGAGCAGAGCGGGGAGGAATCAGGCACTGGACAGGTCAGGTTCACACTCAAGGGCTGGATCAGCCTTTCCTGTACATGTGTCCATCATGGGCTGCACTGAACACTATGGGCCTTGTGGGAGCCACAGCACCTACGGGTAGCTGAGGACTCACCAGTACAGGTAGGACACCCTCTGGCAGAAAGGGCAGACTGGAGCAAAGACAGCATCCCATAGCTCCGAGCACTACAGGACTTCACCCATGCAGTTATTTCTAAACAACACAGCACTGTCCCTTCAGCTAACAAAACATGGTGAATTCCTCATCAAGGGAGAATGTGAGTGCAGCAAAGTCCACAAGAGACAATTCCTTGGTTTGTCCCTAATTATGTTCAAATGCTATCAGCAGAGAAATTATCACCTGACTTTTTGCAAGGCACGTGCTGTAGCAAGATTTAATATTTTAATAACTAGTCACCATAGGAACAAACCTGGGCCCTGACTCAGCTTGGAGCCATGAGGTAAAAGAGCTGGGCCAAATTTACACCAGCAACATGATGGAAATCCAGGTTCGATCCATGTCTCCAGGAGGAAGCACGTTGACCTAGTCAGCCTAGGGCTCTTATGCAATCATATTGCGTTTTCCCAGATGCAGCTTCTGCGCTGAGGTTAGATCTTATTAACCCATGGCCCCACACAGGTCACCAGTTCCAGTATCACCTGTTGAGCACTTCTCACCCCTCTTGGGATGATATATTGCCCACCCATACTGCCTGGCTGGGACCAATCTCTCCCATGAGATGCCTTGATATCTCCAGACAACATTTCAACTCTGAGAGGGGAAACTGAGGTACACAGGGAAGGGAATTGACACACCAAGGTCACTTAGTTAATCAGTGGTAAGATCCCAAGAGCAGCCCGCCACTTCCTCTAATTGCTGGTGGAGGGGAATTGATTCCAGCTAAGTCCCCTGGTAGGTGCAGGGACTGCAGAAAGGTTCAGTAGGGGAAGGTTTCCTGTAAGACGGGAAGTTTTCCTCCCGCTGTGCCCTGCTCTCCTCGTTCTGGTCCAGCTCTGGGAGGCCATCCAAGTGCTACATATCTTTAATTATTAAGCAATCACCCATTGTAGTTACTTATGTGCTGCGGAGCCTCCAGGATGTTCCTGCCAACAGTGCCAAGACGTAAAGCGTCCCTTGATACCTCCTTCACAGCGGCTGAATCACCCAGCTCCATTAACTGAAATCCACCGCAGGCCGGCGCACAAACACATCCTCGCCAGCCTCCCCTACTCAACCAGGCTCCCTCCCTCACCAGGCTCTTGGGAGCCCTCCTGGACACTGTTACTTAATGCACAGCAGTTACCGGAAGCCGGACAGAGGTGCAAGTTCATCCATCGCATTCGGAAGCAGCTGTCAGGGCCTGGATCATCCTGCTCATTGGCAGATCATAGCAGCTCTGACAAAAGGCCCAAGAAAAACTTCCTGGTCCCTTCTGCACTCTATTGACTAGATTTACATGAACTTCCCTTGTTCCCCTGCATCCTCTTTCCATACAGATCCCAAATGACCATTTATTGGTTGTTTTGGGTGGGCTTTGGGACATGCGTTGCAGGAAAGGACCCCTCCACTTGC